>NC_088929.1:46675000-47047500 GCF_038396675.1 Hydra vulgaris
GTTTTTTGTTCTAGCAATCCTATGTTTCTTAACTAATTTACTAATTAGAGCATGAAATTTTAAAAAATTACTATTTTAAAAAGACTACGTTATTTTTTTAAACAATTTTTTTCTTCTTTTCTGCAACCTTTTTGAAAAAATAAATGTTTATACAATTTAAAAATATTATATACAACACTATTTAATAAATTTGATAAAATTTGTTCATTTATTAAACAATCATTAGTAGTAATTTGTTTTTTTAATTTGAAAGCATTTTGCGTAACTTTAATAAAACGTTTAAAAAGATATTTTCATAAGTGTGGTAGGTACTATTATCAATTGTATAAGTTTATATTTGTATTAGTTAAAATTGTATTATAAATTGTATAACTAAATAACTATGAAAAATAACCTTGTGCATCGTGGAGAGTAAAATTATAATACTTGTATATTCGAAGCATAGTGCTATAATCTGACCATGTGACCTGAGAAATTACAAGATCTGCATTGTTAGAAAATAACTTTAAAAAAGCAGAACAAGATCCTGACCCATAAACCTTCCTTAAATTTTTTTTTCCAAGTACTTGTTCAATGTCTTCTAAGTCACCTCCTAATTGTAACAGCCTATAATTAAATTTATAATTAAATTTTAAACTATAACCGCAATGGTAAAACCAAATGATTCCATAACTTTCTCTCTCTCTCTCTCTCTCTCTCTCTCTCTCTCTCTCTCTATATATATATATATATATATATATATATATATATATATATATATATATATATATATATATATATATATATATATATATATATACATATATATATATATATATATATATATATATATATATATATATATATATATATATATATATATATATATATATATATATATATATATATATATATATATAAATTAGTAGAGAATCACTTAACAATAATTTTTTTTTTGTTTTTTGTTTTTGTTAAGTTTTAACTTATAATAGCTCTCTTCTTTTAAGAACATTGAGCACTATTATTTTGTAGAATACATTTTAAAATTGTTTAAATATATATATACATATATACATATATACATATATACATATATATATATATATATATATATATATATATATATATATATATATATATATATATATATATATATATATATATATATAAATTAGTAGAGAATCACTTAACAATAAACTTTTTTTTGTTTTTTGTTTTTGTTAAGTTTTAACTTATAATAGCTCTCTTCTTTTAAGAACATTGAGCACTATTATTTTGTAGAATACATTTTAAAATTGTTTAAATATATATATACATATATACATATATACATATATACATATATACATATATATATATATATATATATATATATATATATATATATATATATATATATATATATATATATATATATATATGTATATATATATGTGAATATATATATACATATATATATATATACATATATATATATATACATATATATATATATATACATATATATATATATATACATATATATATATATATACATATATATATATGTATATACATATATACACATATATATGTATATATATATATATATGTATATACATATATATATATATATATATATATATATATATGTATATATATATATGTATATATGTATATATGTATATATGTATATACAAATATATATATATATATATATATATATATATATATATATATATATATATGTATATATGTATATATGTATATATGTATATACAAATATATATATACATATATATATATATATATATATATATATATATATATATATATATAAATAGATAGATAGATAAATATATATATATATATATATATTTATCTACTTTTTTTATACAATTTTTATCATCATATTATAATATAATAGGGAACATGTCATCATTTGAGTGTGTATGACACGATACTCTTGGCAGCCATTGCAACCGAGGTAATAGCGAAAAAGAGTAGTAGCAGATTTTTTTATAAGAAAAGTCAACCAAATGTTGCAAATATCTAACTTACTTCAAATTATGTAATGTTAAAAACATACTAAAACATATAAAATTTTTCAGTTTTACTTTCACTTGAAAATTGCATTGCAGGAACATCTTCTTAAGATTTGATCTGTAGCACTTATTTCTGCTTGATAAAGTCTTTAATGTTATATAGTTTTAAAATTGCATTAGACAATATGTCTGCGTAGCCGAGTGATTAGCACACAAGGCTCTTAGGCAGGAAGTCAAGGTTCAATTTCTACCAGCAGCTTTTTTTTTTTTTTAATTTAATTTTTTTCTGATTTTTCTAAAATACTAAGTAAAATGCTTTTGAAGAAAGAAGTTTGTTTTGAAAGAAAGAAAGCTGTTTTGTTTTGCATTTTAAATAACAAAAATTTTTAAAAAAAAAGCAAACTCATGATTTGAACTTGACACGCGGCAACCTTTACTTTTTTTAAACAGTAAGGGGGTTTAAAAAATATGTTTTTATTAAAAACATAATTAAAAATTCTAATTTTATATTTACAATAAACCATTTTTTAGATTTATAATTTTTAAAAATAATAAAAAGTTAAAAATACATAATATAAAGGTAATAAGGAAATTTAAAGTTTTACAGCTATTTTACCACGCCCTCGTTAAACATTTTAAACCCAGTGCGTAATAATGACAGAATTAAGATAACTATCAAAATTGTATTATACTCCATATAATATGAATCTTCTATTATCATTATTATAAATATTATAATACTGAATATACTTTTATTTATAAATAGTATGTATTTTTTAACTTTTTAATCTGTTTTTAAAGTTACTAAAGTTTAATTTTTTAATGTTTTACTTATCGAGACAATTTAAAGGTGATGAATTGAAATAATATTTTTTAATATGATTGTATTATTCTATTTTATGAGATATTTTACAAATAGTTTGATTGCTTTAAATTGTTTTTAATTTTCAATTCGATTACCTGTACGTTTTTGCTATTTATTATAGCCAATAAAGTTGTAGAAATCCCATCAACATTAGCTGCTGCACCACCCTTATCTGTAAGTGGTAAATAAACAATTTGTAGGTTTTATAATTTAGTATGAAATTAAAATATCATTCAGCTATTTGAATTGTTACTTTTTTTTATTTTTACATTTATCTTATGAAGTGTTAGTAAGCTATTGAATTTTGCAATGTACTTAGGGTGTGGGCCCAGATTAGGGGAAAAGATTTCCCCTCATTTCATTAAAACGGAAGAGATTACCCTTACCGAAAGTGAAGTGGGAGGAGTTAGAGTGGGCAGGGGAAAATAGCTAACTACATCTACAAATAGAAAATATAGCTGAATGTTTTTTGTTTAATAAGTATATTTTTATTAATCTTTTTTGGGTAATTTTGTTTGAAATTAAACAAATATGTGAAAAAAATTAACAAATTTGTTTCTTTTTTTTAATGTTAAGTTATGTTTACAAAAAAAAATTTGTTGAAAAGATATACATTCCGTTTCTACACTAAGTACCATCAAAATTTTAGTCAGCAAAATATTAAAATTTTAATATTTTGCATGCTCTGCAAAATATTAAAATTACGAATTTATTTTAAATAAGTATTTAAAATAAATTCGTAAAAGAACTCAAAAATCAATTTTTGATGTGTCCTTATCTGTTTATGAAAAAATTAATGTTTTTAATTAAAAGGGTTGTATTTTATATAAAAATAAACATTTTATTATATTTATTTTTAATTTTAATTTTTTTTTTTTTTTGTTTGTTTTCATAATTTTACCTTTATCATCTCATGATGGTAGAGTTGTTTTTCATGTTTAACTGTAAATAATTACAAACGTTTTAAATTTAGTTGTTTTTTTTATTTCTTTATTTAGTTGCTTTTTTATTTCCTTGTGTTCTACCAACTATCTTTAGTTTACTTTTAAAATTTTTTAACTTAATAAACTTTAATTATTTAAAATTTACTATGATGATCATTAGCTAATAGTTTAAAAAGAAATTAGATAGGTTTTACGTTTTTGTTATTTTGTGTAATAGCAAATTGTCTTTGCAATAAATGTCTTTTCTTACAGATTACGCTTAACTTTAAAAATGCTCTAGAAAAAGCATCAGCAACAGGTAAATTGGTTTGTAGTGTTAATATGTAATGTTTTTACTTTTATTATATAATTTTTCTCTATCATTTTAGATATATGCTATAATGCTTCTTCAGAATATTGCAAAACAAATAGAGGACCCAAATATAGCACAAAAGATGTGAGCCCAAATTTAGAGCTAAAGTCCCCCTACCCCCCTTTTTTATAAAAGGGAGTGTGGATCCTGTAAAGAGTAAAATATGAGAAGAGGAAGGGGTGAGAAAATAATATGCCACATCTATAATTAGTTTTTTTGTAGTTGGTTATTCTAATAATTGTTAACTGATGATGCAGATTTAATTGAGTTTTCTTTGAAAAAGTATACTTTTTTATAAATATTTCATATTATGTTTTATTATTAATTATAAATATATATTATGTATAATAATTGTATATAATAAAACGTTTTTATGTTTAATGATGTTTCATTTTAAAAAAATATTCTTTGCTTTTTTTTTAATAACAAAAATTTGTATTGTTTTGCAATTTGTATATTTTGTTTTATAAATTTTGTTGAAAAGGTCTATTTTGTTCCGTTTTCTTAACAAGTTATACTTTTTTAATTGTTAAAAAGTTTTAAAAGTTTTTCTTTTTCATATGTGAATCAATACGGAATCAAAAAAAAAAACTCAACAGAACATACAATAATCCAAATTATTTGCAATATTTCTGAATCTTTTGAAAATTCTCAATTCACGTTGGGAGTTTGCATAGATTTATCAAAAGCTTTTGATACAATTGATCATAAAATTCTCCTAAAAAAACTAGAGTATTATGGAATTAAAGGAAATGTTTTACTGTTACTTAAAATGTGGTAGTGGTGTAGTGGTAGAGCGCTCGCTTCATGAGCGAGAGGTTCTGAGTTCGATCCCCACCACGCCCCTAGTAGTACCACACTCAACTTGTTTCTCTGCGCAGCGGCCTTGTTCGTCAAGTTTCGTGTTTTGGAGTTATAAAGTTGAGAGAGAGTTATAACCACAATTAAGTAGCCTCCTTGTCTGTAGTGGCCTTCTGCGCCTTGGGGAGGTGAATTAACAAACAAAAAATAAAAAAAGCTATTTAAGCAACCGTAAATAGTTTGTTTATAGTAATTTACCTGACCCATCTAATCTATTCAATATAACCTGTGGTGTTCCCCAGACTGTTAAAACAAATATAAAGACAAACTATTAAAACAGCTTTCATTTCAATGAATATGTTTATAAATATGTGAGTTTTTATCCCTTTTTTTGGGATCAATTATTTGTGTCTTTAAATGGTGAGTAGTTTCGCCAATGTAACAGGATTTACAGCCTGTGCATTCAAATTTATAGACAACGAATGAATTAAAGTCTGTAGGAAAGAGATCTTTTGTGGAAAAAAAATTTGAAATTTTAAATGAAGTAAAAACCAATCTTACAGTGACTGATTTACAATATCTTTTAATGATTGCGTTTAGTCTTTGTTTAGTTAAATCAGATATTTTTCCAATATAAGCAAGTTTAAAATATTGATACTTTTGTAGGTTTTCCGAACACGATAAAATGTTGATATTGATGTTGATAATATAAGAGCTATGGATTTTCTTAATCAACCAAGACGGGTACAAGTTGCATTTGAGAATATTAAAAAGATCGTTAATATCATGACTAAGACCAAGACTAGTGTTGTTTATTTTATAAGCTTTATCAAATAAAAATTTAATCAGACTAACTGTCTATGAAAATGAAGTAAAAGTAAAAAAGTTTGTGGAGAGTCCCGAGAAAGTTTTCTTATGAAAAACAGTGGTAATTGTTTTATACTACAAACAATTGTAAATTGTAAGTAAAATTACAAGTAAATATATATATATATATATATATATAAATATATATATATATATTTATATATATATATATATATATATATATATATATATATATATATATATATATATATATATGTGTGTGTGTGTCTATATATGAACAATTTTTTTTTTTTTTTTTAAACATCTTCGCTTTCAACAAGGCTGCAAGCAGCCACTAATTAAAGTTGGAAGTTACTGGAAAAGAAAAGAAGAAGATTGTAGAGCAAGATAACAATTGAAAGACGACTTAAAGGATTGCAAATTATATGAATCAGGATAGCAAGATGAAGGAAGTGAAATCCAAAGAACCGATGTTCAAGGAAAAAAACTAGATGAATAAGCGTTTTTCGAGCACTTAGGAACAGCCACAAAATAAGATGAGACTTAATTGAATGACAAGTAACACGAGAATGAATTTTAGTAGATGGCACAAGAGACACTAGCTCTTTAGAGCAGTACCCATTATAGTATTTGTAGAAAAGAGAAAGAGAAGCAACATTACGATGATGTGATAATGGTTGGAGGTTGGCTGCAAGAGCAGGTCCAACTATGTTTACAATGCATTTTTGCACCTTGTCTAAAAGAGAAAGGGCATCATTAGAAGATCCGCCCCAGATATGGCAACAGTATTCCATACAAGGACGGATTTGAGATTTATAGAGATAGAGAATAGAATCCGAAGTAAGAAAGTGTCGAGCTCGATAAAGAGATGCAACCTTAGCAGATGCTAATTTTGCATATGATTTGATATATGGTTTCCATGAAAGATTGGAAATAAGAGTTAATCCTAAAAGATGAAGAGTAGATGACTCATCGAGTACATCACTGTTCATAAATATAGGAAGATCTAAATTATTGCGATAACGATTGGCTGAAAAAAATTGAGTTTTATCTGTATTAAAGTTCACCAGCCACTATGAGCCCCATGCTGTAGCAGAAGTAAGATCCTTTTCAAGCTCAAATGCCCCCTACAAGCAATCAGAGAGTGTTGGTTTCCTATCACGACAAGAGTAAATGGCAGTATCATCAGCAAACAATGCCATCTTAGATGTGAGAATATCTTCAAGATGAGAAATTAGGTGTTTGTTAATTAAAGATTCAAAAACCTTGTTTATGATAGGAAGAAGACTAATGGAACGGTAGTTAGACGAATCAGATCACTCTCCAAAATTTTTGAAAATAAAGATAACAGATGCCACTTTCCAGCAGGCTGGAAAACAAGACTCTGATAAGCACTTGTTGAATAGTTTTGAAAGTATAAACGATAGCTCTGGAGAACACTTCTGCAAGACAATAACAGGTATGTTGTCTGGGCCACAAGTCGTAGAAGAATCTAGGCAAGAAATCACTTTAGATACAGAAGCTGGAGTGATACAAATGTCAAGCAATGGATGAACCTGTTTTTTGGCAAAATCAGGTCGAACGCAACTAGTGGAATCAAGAGATGATATTGATGAAAAGTTTTTAGCAAACAATTCAGCTTTGTCTTTAGATGAGGTGACAAAGTCTGAACCATACAAGAGAGGTGGAATTAGAGATTTGCCCTTATTATTAATACTATTAAAGATTCTCCAGAAGTCACGAAAGCCTAATTTTTGAGATGAGATACGAGATTTCATGACCTGAGAATAGCAATCTTTGGCGTTAGACAAAACCTTTTTACAATGGTTTCTAGCAGTAATAAACAGACGTCTATTTTCTGGAGAATTGTTTTGCTGATAAATATGGAAGTAATGGTTTCGATTCGTAATCGCAGCAGCACAGTGTGAGGAAAACCATGGAGGAGAGTGAGGCTTGACCTGGAATTGTCGAGAGGGAACAAAAGATTTCATGCCAGCCTGAATCCACGAAGTTATTTACGAAGCACATTTGTTGACAGGAAGACAAAAGATTTCTACCCAAGGGCCGTCACGAAGAAAATCACAGAAAGAATCCCAGTCAGCTTTACTGTAGTTGTAAGAGGTATGATAATAGGGGGATTCAGATGATGAAGAAGAATGAGATATTAGTTTTAGAGAGATCACGCTGTGATCAGAAGCACCTAAGGATGAATGTGGAGAAACTGAGCATTGACTAAGATCAGAAACAAGACATAAGTCAAGCCAAGAAGGTAAATAACTCAGGTTGTCTGGAAAGCGAGTTGGAAAGTTGACAATTTGAGTTATGGATTGAGAAAGGCAAAAGTTGTGGGCTTTCATGCCTGCAGAATCACTGACACTAGAGCCAAGCCATTCAGAGTAGTGAGCATTAAAGTCACCGACAACAACTATATTAGCTGATGGATAAAGAGAGAGGGCTTGGTCAATATGATCAGAAATAACATCAAAAAGAGTGCAGTCTTGAGATGAAGGAGAGCGATATAGAACAAAGAGAAAGGCGATAGAGTGAAGTTGTGCTAAACGAAAGCACATAAAAGAATAGTCTGTGGATTCAAACCTAGTTTCATGACAAATGGGTGAATTCTTAGGAATGTAAATGCCCAGGCCAAGCATGTGACTATTGGAGTCTTTATGAATTAAAGGAAGACAACCATCAACACTAAGATCGCAAGATGAGACAGCTGAACTTAAATTAGTCTCACAAAGAGCAAGTAGGTCTGGTGAACTTTGAAGAGATAAGACTCAGCAGAAGAAAAGTTACTTCGAAGACCACGAATATTAGTGAATGATAGGTTTAGAGAACTTGGTGATGATGATGGTTTTTTGTGTTTTATAGTTTTTGGTACTTTATTCATTTTAAAGTTAGATTGAAGAACTAGTCTCAAAGCATAGATAGTACTCATAACACTGTTTAATAGCCCAAGCAACTGCCTCATTACTACTAATAAACCCTAAGCTGTAACAAAGGGCTTCAAATGTGGCCTCCGCAATACACACCAAAAGTAAAAACAGGGACACCATCCATGCGCAACATGACACTGTTAATACTTTGATATTTTTCAGCTGTTGATGGAATCAGCCTCTCTGAGAGCTACCACAGAGTTTGGGAAACCTGACTACCAGCCAGCCTGAGAACCATAAAACTGAGTTTTAGAGCTGTACCCTCATTAGGAGATAATGGAATGAGTTGCCTAGTCATAAAAACAGAGACACAAGCAAAACCCATGCATTGAGTCAAGAAGATCTAGCATTCAACATCCTAAACTGGAAACAATGTATTAAAAATACATCTGCACCAGTCTAATAGATGAAGTAGGGGTGCGAGGCTGGTCAACAGAAAGAATCTGTTTACCCCGTAAGTCTTTGCCTAGGAGGCCTTCTACAAGACAGTAGCTGGATCCATTTAACATATGCCCAAGATGAGTATTTTTATCGAGACACCATCTCTAGCCTTTACTCAACCAAGGGCCCTAGGGCAGGGCATGTTTTAAGTGGGAGTTGGCATCTCCTAGCCTTTGCCTAAAAATGCGTATCCTACAAGGCAGCAGGACATGAAGTAGATTGTACTGGGTTACATGTTACTAGTAGCAGGATAACCTGACCTGACCTGATGTATATATATATATATGTTTTTACTTTAAAAAACCAAAATAAAAAGCATTGAACAGACTATTTTAGGATGAAGTCAGACAGTTTATTTTAAACACGCAATATAATATATATATATATATATATATATATATATATATATATATATATATATATATATATATATATATATATATATATATATATATATATATATATAAATTAGTAAAAAACACTTATCTAACTTTTATCTTCGACTCGGAGTTTCACCATCGCTGGATCATCAGGAAGAGTTACTAAATCTCAAAAAAAATTCAATTTATAGAAAAAATATTTTACAGGAAGTTATAAATTATTATAAAAAATTTTTAATTACTATATTTTTTTGTTAACGAGAAGTTACAGAAAGTAATTATGAAATAATTTTCTTTGGAATGGGGATAGTTTAATTTGGTCATTTGTTTTTATAATTTTTTAAGAGGTATTTATTTTCATGCCTACATTTAGAAATTAATTCAGATTTTTTATTTAATAAATTTTCTTGATTCAAATGAGTAATTATTTCAAATTTTTCTTGCAAACATAGCATACATTTTTTGGAAATGTTATTATAGGCAGGGGCAGATTTTAGAATAGACCATTGTAAATTAAAATTTTTATTTACAATGGTCTATTCTAAAATCTGCCCCTGCCTATAATAACATTTCCAAAAAATGTATGCTATGTTTGCAAGAAAAATTTGAAATAATTACTCATTTGAATCAAGAAAATTTATTAAATAAAAAATCTGAATTAATTTCTAAATGTAGGCACGAAAATAAATACCTCTTAAAAAATTATAAAAACAAATGACCAAATTAAACTATCCCCATTCCAAAGAAAATTATTTCATAATTACTTTCTGTAACTTCTCGTTAACAAAAAAAAAAATATAGTAATTAAAAATTTTTTATAATAATTTATAACTTCCTGTAAAATATTTTTTCTATAAATTGAATTTTTTTTGAGATTTAGTAACTCTTCCTGATGATCCAGCGATGGTGAAACTCCGAGTCAAAGATAAAAGTTAGATAAGTGTTTTTTACTAATTAATTATTGCTCTGTTCTTTAAGAACATTGAGCACTCTATTTGTAAAATACACTAACATAATTTACATATATATATATATATATATATATATATATATATATATATATATATATATATATATATATATATATATATATATATATATATATATATTATATATATATATATATATATATATATATATATATATATATATATATATATATTATATATATATATATATATATATATATGTATACATTATAAGCCTGATATATATTTAATCATAATAAAAAATTGATTTAAAATTTAAAAAAAACTCTAATACTTGTGACAAAAACATACCTAAAATTGAATAAATTTAATACAGGTTGAGTGTTAGCCTGAAGATACCCATTAAGTAGCCCTTCTAGCTGTTTGTTAATAAGTGCAACCTATAAAAATTTTATTGACAAGAACAACATTAAACTAAAGCAATACAAGTAACGTAAGAAAAATAAGGAAAGAAGTTGGTTTGTTAGTGGTACTCTGAATTTTTAGTGGGGTTTATATCAACATATTACGTCTTGAAACATGGGACATGGGAGTGAAAACTGACTTGGAAAAAAATTGATTGAACCATTCAAGTGGTTTGACAATTTCTTATTCTGTATTTGTGTTATGTTAGTTAACAAATCTTTTTAAAAAGGTTTATTAATTGATTAAATTAAATCAATCAATAAACCTCTTAAAGATTTTACTCTGAATATCTGTTCATTTTTCTTTGTTTGTGTTACTTATGCTTCTCCACATAATTTTTTCTATAAAAATTGTTTCTATCATAAAATGCTCTGGTATATAAGCTTATTGTTCAGCCTAGTTCAAGCAATTTTCCTGCATTAAATATTAAAAAAATCAAACTAAAAAACCTATAAACCTCTAAAAAACTTTTGTTTTGGAAGATACTAAAACAGGGTTCATGGCACAATTAGGAATCCATTTTCCCTGAGTACTTTTCCCCTGTTTTTAGGGATGGCAAAAATCCTGGAAATTTTCAATCCCGGGATTTCGGGATTGAGAAATTTGTCCCAGGGAAATTCTGGGATTTAATATTAAAAAAACGCAATCGAATACTTTTTAAGTACTCATCAAACACTTAAAAATGATTGGTTTAAGGATAATATAACTAAAATATTTAATACATTAATGAACTTAAAATTAAGTTAAAACATGTTTTAACTTAATTTTGTTATATAAAAACTTATCCAAGACTTTTAAAAATTAATGAACCTAAGTACTTTAAATTATAAAACAATACCTTAAAATGGTAACACAGTATAAATAAAAATAAATATGCATGACTTCATTAATTAAACGAACACTAAGAAAATTTTGTAATTTTCTTTTTTTTGATAACTTTATTAATTAAATTGACTTAAAAAAAACTTTCGTAAATTGCATACATATTTGAAATTAAAATTAATAGAAATAAAAATGGAATTAGAATCTCGCACACATTTGGAATTAAAATAAATGGATATAAAAGTGAAATTAAAATCGCGCACACTTTTGTTTGCAGAAAATTTAAAATTAAACTAAGGTATACCAACTATTAAAACCTTTTATTAAAAACACTTGCTCTTTCCACCAGCTTAAATTTCATTATATATATAAATGTATATATATATATACATATATATATATATATATATATATATATATATATATATATATATATATATATATATATATATATATATATATATATATATATATATATATATATACATATATTTATATATATTTATATATATATATTTATATATATATACATACATATATATATATATATATATATATATATATTTATATATATATATATATATATATATACATATATGTATATATATATAAATATGTATATATATATATATATATAAATATGTATATATATATATATACATATATATATATAGTATAATATATATATATATATATATATATATATATATATATATATATATATATATACATATATATATATATACATATATATATATATACATATATATATATATACATATATATATGGCAAAAAATGTTTTCTAGTAAATCGAATAGCTAAAAATTAAAAATTTAAAAGCTAAACAATAAATATAATTAAAAGAATGTTAAAGACAAAAATTTGAAAATCGCCTTCTTTTGATCTTATTTTATTACAAAATGAAAAAACATTTTATCTGGTTTTGCATGCCAATTATTTTTTTATCTGGTTTTGATCGGAAATTTAACTAGTTTTTAAACAAGCTTTATGAAGTCAACTTGACTAGTGATGACTTTAATAACCAATATAATTGTGCCAAACGCCCCTCTGCCTTAAAAAGTAAGTCATTTTAATGTTTGAAACTTTTATAGGATTGATGAAATTAAAACTCGATTGCAACTGTTTAAATGTGGCTGTTGTGATTTTAGTGAATTTTTGTGTAAATGAGTTTTTTCTTAAATAATGTCCTCCATTATTATAAAAGGTTTTTAAAACAGAATGTTGATTAGATAAAACTTTTGTCTTTTGCATCGCCAATAATTTTTTTTTAATCTGGTTTTGCATGGACAGACTAATTTAAGGCAGGTAAAATATTATCAAAACAGTTGCTTTTAAATTTAATTTTTATTTATAAAGATTTAGAAGTATTAGTACTAAAAAAAACATTATTAAGTCTTTTTTTAAAAAAAAGTGATTTATCTGTTTTTGCAAATTCACTCCTTAGTTGATCTTGTCTTGTTTTAACATCTTTTATTTCATCGCTAACAGCTTAATATGCTAATTGACTTCTTTTTTATTATTGCCTGTGATTGAACATAGGTAGCTTTTATATCTTTTATGGGATGACTTTTATATCTTTTATGGGATGACTTTTATGGAATGACTTTACATTGATGATCATTTTGTTTGTAATTTCAAAATTTTTTGGCTGAAGATTTTTTGATAACATATGATTTTTGACTAAACATGTTGCAGTTATTGATTTTTATTTAAATATTGTTCCTGTACTTTTTATCCAATCTTTATAAATGTGGTGTTATAACTAATCTTCTTGTGAAAAGGTCTTTTCTGAAGTCATATCTTATATTATTATATTCAATTAAACATTTATCTAAACATATATATTTTATTATTCTGATTCACTCTCAACTAGGCTGCTAAGTGACCACTATTAAGTTGGGAGTTATTAGAAAACAAAGAATAGATTTAAAGAGCAAGGAAACAACTGACAGAAGAATTGAAAAGTTGTAGGTTGTATGAGTCAGGAAGAACATGAAGATGGGGGAAAGTTCCTAATAGATAAAGTGCAGGGAAAAAAACAGACAAATAGAGCCACTTTAGAGTTAAGGTTGTTAGGAAGATCATTAATGTAGATAAGTAACAAAACAGGACCAAGGATAGAACCTTGTGCTACACCAAAAAATTATTGAAATGTGTTGGCCTTCGAGGATGACTTTGATAAAGTGGTTAAAAAGAAATCATTCGATAATCTCATAAACTTTTCCAGTTATACCATATGAAGCAAGCTTATGGAGAAGAACAGCATGCCAAACTTTATTGAAAGCTTTAGATAAGTCAAGAGCAATAGCCTTAGCCTTGCTGCCACCATCCAGTTGCAAGTCAGCCATAGAGCAAGAAGATTGTCTGATAGCAAGTTATTTGACTCAAGATGGGATGTTAAAAATTTGTTGATCAAAGACTCAAAGACCTTGCTAATAACAGAAAGATACTACAAGATTTATAATATATAGTTACTTTATTTTATAATAATTATAAAACCACTATAGCGTGCAACTTTTAATAATGATAAAGACTCAAAATTTTGATATATTAATTATTTATTTTTGATATATTAATTTTAACTGTGTTTATAATTATTATTGCAAAAGTTTAACTCTTTTTTAAATGCGTTTATAATTATTATTGCAAAAGTTTAACTGATTATAAGTTTGTGATTCTTGCCAATCAGACACAAAATATTTATGAAAAAACACGTTTCAAACATATTTTTAAATAATTTAAAGATGCTATTTATTAAAGAAAATACACATACAATTGCAGAGTTCAGAAGCGATAATTCTTGTAATATAGCATTTCGCAAGATATTATTAATAATCTAACTTTTTATAGGTTGCATTGAAGCAAACCCCACTAAAACCCACCAAAAAAGAAAGATTACTAAAAATTATTTCTGATTTTAAATTTTATTTTAAAGCAAATTTAATCAAAAACCATTGTCAGATTTCAAATTTTGAAAAAAAATAAAAATAATAATTTAAAGTTATTTTAGAGGGTAAATTTTAAACTTTAAACTAAAAATAGATATTTTATTAAGATATTTTATTAAAATATTAACTTTGTTATCTATTCTAAATATAGCTCTGAGATTAATTATGATTATCATTATTATTTTATTCTAAGGTCAACTAGGGGTATGAATAAGGTTGAGTCTTTTACCAAATCTGATTACCTAAACTTGAAAATGGTCCATGCCTTTAAGTTACTTATTTTTTTCTAAAAGTTATTAAGTTTCTATGCACAGTGACTTAGTTGTTACATCTTGCGTAACACATTGTGTAATACATAAGTCTACTTATAAAATAATAGCAAAATAATTTTTTAATATTTTTTTAAATTAATTTATTTTTTTTAATTTAACAATTTTTTTTTAAGTTTAAACTAACTTTACAATTTTTTAAATTAACTCCTGCTTATGCAGACATAAAAAAAAACTTTTTTTATCTAACTTTACTACTTAATGAAAAAACTAATAAAAAAATTAAACTAAAAAAAAATTTTTTATGTCTGCATAAGTTTAACTATTACTTAGATAGTTAAAGTTGCCGTTGTTTATAAAACAAATTATAGAAATAGTTTTAAACAATTTAAGTTGATCATAAATATATGTATACGTTTTTTGTACGAAAATTTTTTTTTTTAAAAAATGACATTTAAGATAATTTCAAATAAGATTCACTTTGTTTAATTTTTTATAAATTTTATTTTATTGCTGAAAAATAGTTTTAAGGTTTGTGGATAGAGTTGTTCGAGAATTGCAAGTGAATACATTATTGTAAAGAAACCTTTAAATCTGATCAATCCAGTATTAATTGGGTTGTTGGAATAAGTTTTGATTATAAAAGGTCATAAGTTGAGTCCCTTACTCAGTATTATGAATGGTTAGTTGATATAGTTATATTATGAAATTAGTTATATAACTTTACTACTAAAAATAAAAAAAATTATTATAAAAAATTTCGTAGTAAAAGTAGCACTGAGAACCTATAGATAATTTGCTCAATTTTGAAAGTTTATTTTTATAATTCAAAAACTTGATTTTAAATCTATAAAAATTAATAAAATTGAAGATTTTACCTGTTGCCAGTATGAGCTCATCAAGTTTGTTTTTAATAATATTTGTTCAGATGCCCATTTTGCATTATCATCTAAAAACTGTTCAAGTTTTTCGCAGTAGTCTTTTTCGTTTATGCAATAATCATTCAATGTGTTCTGATAGGTCATGCTAATATGATCAGCTGTCAGGTAACCTTCTGCAATGCCAGCAGCTTCTGCTTGCAGGATATCATCGTATACCCCATTTGTAGTCACATGTAGCTTGGACCAACTTAAAAAAAAAATTATTAAAACAATATTCTAATTTAATAAGAATACTGAATTTTTTTCTTTGATTTTTTTTTTTGAAAAATTAAAAACTTGATAAAAGTATTGAGCTCAAAAAAAAAAAAAGTAAAATTTGATAAAAAATATAATTTTTTCTAGATATTTCCAGATATTTCAGGCTTCCATTAATTGGAAACTATAATTATACAAAAATAAAAATTAACATAACTGTTCATTAATATTGAAAAGATGTTCTAATAAAATGAATGTTAAACTAATAACAAAATACAAAATAGTTTTTGTTTGAAATCAAATACTTTGTTTAAACTTCCAAAGCTACTTAACTCTTTCACTACCAGCCATTTTAACAAAAGTCGTTTCGCTTTGACTGCACATTTTTTTGAATCCAATTAAAATTCGAATAGTAAATCTCTTTAAAAGCATAACAAGCTATATAATTCAATAGAAAGCTAGCTTTCTATAGCTGAGAGTAGGAAAAAAAAAGATTTGAAGATAAATATAAAGCAAAATTTATAATTTGCTCCATAAAAACAAATCCATGTCAGTTGCAGAAAGATATTGCAAGAAAATTTAAATGCATCCAAACTTTAAAAGAAAAAGTACTTAGATTTTCAGAATATATAACATATTATAAAAAGAAAATTTCAAAACAATCCATTGATGGAGAAATTAAAGCATCATTTAAACCAAGAAATCTTGTGCATAAAAGAAGATGATGATGAAAAAAGAAAATTTCACAACTTGTCGCGTTGGTTTGGCAAGGTTCCAGCTATTTCCAAAATTGATTAAATTTCCGAAATTGATTATGACTTTGTTAAACTATTTGTATTATGACAAAGTAAATTAAAATTTACTATGATCTAGCATTAAATAAGCAAACTACCACTGTGCCAAAGTGTTCTAGTTTGACGTTGATGTCAATAAAATATATATGTCACAAAAACTCTAATATTCGCTATTTTTTATAAATCTTTTTTATAACATTAAAATGCACAACAAAAAGTACTGGTTTCTATCTGCTTTGAAATAACTATTAAAAACAAAAATAAATGCCTTTTATGAGGTAAAACTTTTTTTTTTAATTTAATAATGACCATTCAGTCTTCCCGCAAACTAACCGTTAGTCAATATAAGTACATTTTATCGCCCATATCCTTAACTGTCAATCAGTGTAAAGACATTTAACTGTATCTAGCCCCCAACTGTCAGTCATGCATGTTTACCCATCGCTTATCACTAACGATTAGTTAATGAATCTATAATTTTGAATATAGTTGATAAACAAAATAATATAGTTTTAATTTACTACATCATATATATTTTTAATATTAAAAAAATTGAACAATTTGTAACAAAATGTATATTAACAATGTTAAAAAGCGGGCTGCCAGTCCAGAAGTATTTTAATCAGTCAAAGGATAAATATGTCACTAAAACATTGAAGTTTATTCAATCTGAGAAACTTGCTCCCAAGTTTCTTATATGGGTAGAAATCTACTGTGGTTTAAAAAATACACCATACATTACTTGTAAAACTTTAAACACTTATTTGTATATAAAAGAATCCATTTTGCAATTTATTAAAAAGCATGATACACCTACAATATTTAGGCCTAATTTGGCTACTTTGGATTGATTTAGCCACTAAACACTACTCCAAGAAGTCATTAAATATGACAACTGTAAAATACAGGTTACTTCGTGCAGACCTAATCAACGTCTACAAATGGTGCAAAAACAACAATAGTGACAGAAGTCTTTTTGAAATAGATAGTAAATTTATTACTCGTGGTCATATATATAAACTAAAAAAACAATCTTCACGATTAAATTTACGTATGAATTTTTTTTCTCTAAGAATAATAAATAAATGGAACTCTCTTCCTAATCACATTGTATCAGCGTTATCTTTAAAAACGTTTAAACTGCTTCTAGACAATCATCTAAAAAATGAATGGCTTCTCTATGACTAATCCACATTTTATTTTCTATTAGTTATACAAACTCTGTAATGGTCAAGTATTATATAATTAGGTTGACAGGCAGTTTATGCCTACACAATTTATTGTAAAACCTTAATTTAAAAAAAAAAAAAAAAAAAGAAGTCTTAATTGTAATTGTAAACAAAAAAACAATTGCCCAATTAGTGAAAAATGATTCACAAAAAACATGGTATAAATGTGTCGTTTCTTCTAAGAATGTACCTAATAATCAATATATTAGCTTAATAGACGACGTTATCATAAGCTTTCCTTTAAAAATAATAAGTATTTAAAAGAAACTATACAGTCAAAATACATATGGGAATTGAAAGACAAAAAAAATTATGTTTTTATATTGAAATGATCCATCCTCAATACAACATCTGCTTATAAGAATTGTGGAATTTCAATTTTTAATTAATTAGCGCAACAACAGTCTTTATAAGGTTAACAAGTTAAAAAGCTAAAGTTTTTAAGTATTGTTAAACATTAAACATTAATTTTTGAAATTGTTATGTAAATAGTATTTTTTATAAATTTTTAAACTTTATTTTGTAAAAAATGTTTTATAATAAAAATAATTTCAAAACTAATCAAGCAATCCCTGTTTGCATTTGTAGTAACTTGTAAGTTTAAGTTGTACTTTAAATAGTCAGATAAAAATTAGTTTGCTGGCGGAATTATTAAAATGAATAATAGTGAAAAGTACAAAATAATTTACCAACAAGTAGTAAAAGCTATGCCACAAAAAAATAAACAGGAGCATTAGAAAGAAGCTAACAAATTGTGGTAAAAAGTTAATTATAAAGAATTGACGTATGAATCAGTTTTTAAAGAACTTACACAAAAAACAATGGAAAGTAAAACTCAGTTGATGTCTTTTTGGTCTAATGCTAAAACATCAATTAATCAATCTATTGCATTGAAGCTTCCTCTCATAAACAAAATATCAGACGAGGGACCGGGAGCTTTGTTAACATCTGATGAAGCAGACAAAATAGATTCTGAAATTAAAAAAACGGAAGTACTAATTGTCCATCTGACAAAAACGCATACTCCACAAGAAATAATATCTATGTTTTCATACACAAAGAATCTTCATATTTACATAAGATTAACCACAAACACGTCTTCCTCGCGGTCTCTATTCTCCAACATTTATAGCATAACAACATAGGTGAAGGTAAAAAACTGTGTCATTATTAAAAATTCAAAAGAAAATCTCCAGGCTGGAGATAGTAAAAACAATTGACTATCGCAAGCAAATATAAAAATTGTGTTTCTATTAAAACTTTCCCTATTACTAAATAATTAATAAACATAACCAAGCATGTGAGACATTACATAAAACACATCAAATGTTTACTACGAAGTACCAAATAAACGTGCCTAACCATTTATTTGGAACCAAACACCCACAAAATTTTTACCAAGCCCATAAAAACTTATTACACTTTTGTTGTTAAATTTAAAATTCTTTTACTAACTTTTAAGTTCTTTTAGTAAAAAGAACTTTAAAGTTTCCAAAAAATTTGTAATTAGATCTTTTTTAAGGGCAAGTATACTTTCTTCCCTCCCCAACTGTTATTTCATAGTGGCAGGTATGGTTTTATTTTTAAAAAATTTTATTTATTACTATATACAATAACACCCAGTTATTTATTTGAAAACATTTAGTTACTTATTAAGTATTTGTTAGTTGTGATAAGTTAGAAAAACAACCATTAACTAAGAATACTTTTTTAATTAGTATGTACATACTTTTATATTCAACACCCACCCCACCCACCCCCACCCCCACCATTAGCTTATGCATGCTTTTTTTGTACATAAAGCATATGGGGAGAAGACTCCCCTCCCCTTATGAGCGTACATACTTTATGGATGACCCCAAATGCAATGCCTCACAATATAGATAGTGAAGAGATAATAGATTTTTTTAGTTATAAAAAAAAGATAGTAAAGTGGTCTAATAACATTGAACATAAAAAAAGAATGAAGGTTCAACTAAAAAATAACGGAACTTGAGCTAAGACTTTCAGCAGACAGACCTGCAAACAATAAAAAATGGATGAATGAGGAAAAAATCTTAGAGTGCCCATGTGTATTAACTATTAGCAAAATGAGAACTTTATATAAACACTTATCTGCCAAGCAATTTGATTCAGATGATGGTTTGTTAAAAAGAAATTTTAGCAGAAAAATCATGATTCTAAGTATTGAAAGTTCATTTATTATGCAAGAAAAAGTAAACAAGAGACAACAATACAAAATTTACACTTAATTTATAAATTCTTATTAGAAACAAGATCAAACTAAATTGAAGCTGTTGAATATCGCATGAAAAAAATTCAGCTTTACTTGCTGAAAAAACTCAGCTTGCTGTATCAGGAGAATTATTATTTTATTATTAATATAACTTCTTAATTTGAATGCATATATGCTTATGCATACTTATATATACCTATAAAATACATAAAAATGTATCATAAGTTTAGAAGATTGCAAAATATGTACCGCAAGTTTTGTTTGCGTGCGTTTTTTTGTTGTTGTTGGAGTGAGTAATCTACTCCTTTGACAAAATGGATATTCTAATGCATTTTGTAATGGGGTAAAATAACTTTTTATACTAGATTTTCTCTTTTTAAAAAAATTGTATTTAAGATTTCTTTTTCATCATTATAAAAATTTTTTTTTTAGGTTTGGGGAGTGGCCACACTCTAGTAATATATCTAAGTACAATTGCGTTTTACGGCTCCAAATTTTGTGCTAAAATTCTGTGCCACGTTTTTCAAAGTTTGTTTAGAGTTAGCGTAGTGAAAACATGTTTCTTCAGATAACTTTTTAGAATTCGATATCGACATAGATTATTTTTAAAAACTAGAATAGTTATAACTTTATTACTGTTCGATTTATGATTATACTGAGCTTTATTACTGATGTCAAAAACTTTGTAGAGTTTATTGATGTCAAAAACTTTGATGTCAAAAACTTTATTTCTGACATGAAATTAATGCCAAAGATATGCTGGAAACTTTTTCTTTTCTAATCTTTCAAGTTTTTCATATATCTATGCAACTACCAAATTTCATTCAATATTTTTTAGTAGCAGGCACCCTATTTTTAGTAGCACTTTTGGTAGCTAATTTTTTTTTTTGATGTTGATTTAGAAGGCAGAGGGGTTACTTGATTACTTTATTTTACATTTGAATTAGATAAACTACTAAAAAATAAACAGTCAAGATGAAGGTTTTATATATCACTTCATTCAATATCATAATAGTTATACACTTTTTATTAGAGATCGCATAATTTATTGATAGATATTTTATTTTCTATAGCCAATTTAGAACAAACAATCAGTAAGTTTAGTTTGAATAGTTTAGATGTTCAGTCATTTTAAAATTTTTATGTGCTGCATTAGTTTTCGATCCAATAAGATCCAATTACATGCAAACCTGTTTTGTATAATGGCAGAGTAGAAAAGGTTAATAAACAAAAAAATGACTTAATTTACACCATTTCTTACTGGAAAAATAATCAAACTGATATTGAGGCTGTTGACTATTGTATGAAAAAGATCTAACCTCCTGAAGATGTAGTCTTTGGAGAGTTACAATTTTATTAATTTGACTCCCAGAAAATTGTAAAAACTCATCATAAGTGCTCATTATTTATTACTAGTACTTGAAAAAACTCATTATAAGTACTGTGACTTGAAAAAACTCATTGCTAGTGCTTTGACTTGCAAAAATTTATAGCAAGTGCTGTGCCTTGCTAAAACTCATCGCAAGTGCTATGATTTGCAAAAACTCATTGCTAGTGCTGTGACTTGCAAAATCTTATCATAAGTGCTGTGACTTGTAAAAACTCATTGCTTTTGAAACCAAACTCCTATCAAGCACTATATGATAGATTGAAAGATTTATAAAAGTTGGTAATACCTTGCTTTGATTACCTTTTTTACCACTATTGACTGATAATAGAAATCCCTCAGAAGTAGGAGATTGTTTTAATAACTTATTCTCCAGTTAATGTAAAACTATATATAAATTTTTTGAATTAATTAGGCAACAATAAAAGTATGCAATAAAAGTATACAATAAAAAACATTTATAATGAATAAAATAAATTTAAAATGTTTTAAAATGTATTCATTTATAATTTCTTGTAACAATAAAAAATTAGTTTTTTTCAGTAAACGCTTGTGTATCTTTGTTGCATCAATGGATAAATAATTAACTTTTATATTAAATTTTATATTTCTAAATCCATGGCAAATTTGTAATACGTACACATTCTTTCCAATAAAATTTGTAATATATACACATAATCTATATATTATTATATACATTAATACACATAATATATAATATAATGCAAATTTGTAATATATACACATTCTGTCAAATAAAAATTTGTTACATTTATTTAGGTTGATGCGGAGGGAGGGAGAAGGGAGGGCACAATTGCCCCCTATTATATGACCATGGATGCACCACTAATGCATCTTTAAATCTAGTAAAATGTTACACTTCTTTGTTGATGTACTTTAAATAACTAATGAAATATTTCAAGATTGAAACATTTTTTGGTATTATAGTATTAAAAAATCATCAATATATCTATTATGAGTTTTACATTCGTTTCCCATATTTGGTGGATTTCTAGTATAAATTTTTATTTTTTAACTTTATAAATTTTTTTAAATTTATTACATAAATTTTGAAAACAGTAATTGCATTGTTTTATTGTTTGTTTGTTTTTTAGGTTGGGTGGAGGGGATAATACACCCTTCTTGTAATATAAACACCACTTGTAAATGTTAAATCTTGTATAACATAATTTTATTCATTTTATCATTCATTTTAATAAAGATATAAATATTTATAAAATCAAGTCATTTTTGATACTAGGGTGTATCAAACCATCACCACCACCAGAGTTGTTACGACATAATATGTCTGGCAGATCTGTCGACATATTTTCAGACATATTTTCTGCCGACATAAAATATGTCCCACATATTTTCGATTGACATATTTTGACATAGTTTTATGTCTGAATTATTTTCTGCTGACATAAAATATGTCAGACATATTTTCCATTGACATATTTTGACATAATTTTATGTCTGAATTATTTTCTGCTGACATAAAATATGTCAGACATATTTTCTATCGACATATTTTGACATAATTTTATGTCTGAATTATTTTCTGCTGACATAAAATATGTCAGACATATTTTCTGTCGACATATTTTGAAATAATTTTATGCCTGAATTATTTTCTGCTGACATAAAATATGTCAGACATATTTTCTGTCGACATATTTTGACATAATTTTATGTCTGAATTATTTTCTGCTGACATAAAATATGTCAGACATATTTTCTGTCGACATATTTTGACATAATTTTATGTCTGAATTATTTTCTGCTGACATAAAATATGTCAGACATATTTTTTGTCGACATATTTTGACATAATTTTATGTCTGAATTATTTTCTGCTGACATAAAATATGTCAGACATATTTTCTATCGACATATTTTGACATATTTTTATGTCTGAATTATTTTCTGCTGACATAAAATATGTAAGATATATTTTCTATGGACATATTTTGACATAATTTTATATCTGAATTATTTGCTGTTTGATATTCTTGAAGAAAAAATCAATCTAACAAATTTATTGCGCATTTCAACTTAATTTACAGAGTTAAGTAAAAATAGTTTAACAAATTTGTTGCTAATTAATACTATCAAATACTATCAAATACTATTAAAATTAGGGGTATTTGGGGTAAAGTCCCTAATATTGTCGAAAAAAAAGTTGTTTAAAAGTATGTCAACTTGGGTCTCAAAAAAAGCGTATTTAGAAGATAGTATAGAGATTTTAGAAAATATAAAAATTTTTCCTTAAAATATTTTGGCAAATAAATTATTTGAAAAAATGCTAAAGACTCTTAAAAAAATGTCAACAAAATGTTTTTCAGCAATAATACAAAAAATACTTATTTTTATTACAAACGAATAACATCTTTAAAATCTCTATGAAAATACGCTTCTTTTGAGACTCAGGTTGACATACTTTTGAACAACTTTTTTTTCGACAATATTAGGGACTTTACCCCAAATACCCCTAATTTTAATAGTATTTGATAGTATTTGATAGTACTAATTAGTATGGATTAGTATTGGCGATTTCCCTTATTAGAATGTAAAAACCATCTCAAGCTGAGTTTTTATTACTGAAAATGGTTTTTATTAATATGACTAAACTTAAAATTATTCTCTTGATTAAAATAATATTTAAAAAAAAACATTTTTAGTTATTTTTAACTAATAGTTGATTCATTCAATAAATTATTCGCCATTTTTGACTTTAAATCGTAAGGAAAACGAAAAAAAATAATTATTCCAATATATATTTCACTCAAAACATTTTATGCAAGTTTATGGCAGTTAATTATGCTGTTATAATGCAATTGTCAATTATTTTTTTGTTAAATAAATCATAACTATTATAACTAAAAGTATATTATTCGTAATTAGTTATAAATTATTACCGGTTAGTCTTCTTAATATGAATTTAATGAGCTGAATATAACTTATGTGAAACATTTCAAATTCTTCAGCTTAAATGAATTTAATTTGGCACGAATTTTTTGAAATTCTGTGAACCATTTTTTTGAAATCTTTTGAATTCAGTTTTTCATAATGAAATCTATTTCAGGATCAACTAATAATTAAAAATAACTGTAAAAGTTTTTTTTTTATTATTATTTTAATCAAAGAAATATTTTAAGTTTAGTCATACTAATTAAAACCACTTTCAGTAATAAAAACTCAGCTTGAGATGGTTTTTACATTCTAATAAGGGAAAGCGCCAATACTAATCAATACTATCAAATACTATCAAATGATGCCTCAATACTAGTCAATATTAGTCAATACTATCAATGTCAATATTAGTCATAATCAATAAATAAGTCATAATCAATAAATAAGTCAATAAATGCCAATATTAGTCAATACTATCAAATGATACATCGCTAAAAAGGGCAGAAAAAGACCTTTATGAAACATCGGATGTTTGCTTATAGGGTTTAAAGTAATAGTTTTATGAAGCATAATTGATTGCAAAGACATAAAATTATGTAAAAATATGTCGACATAAAATATGTCTGACATATTTTATGTCAGCAGAAAATAATTCAGACATAAAATTATGTCAAAATATGTCGACAGAAAATATGTCTGACATATTTCATGTCACCAGAAAATAATTCAGACATAAAATTATGTCAAAATATGTCGATAGAAAATATGTCTGACATATTTTATGTCAGCAGAAAATAATTCAGACATAAAATTATGTCAAAATATGTCGATAGAAAATATGTCTGACATATTTTATGTCAGCAGAAAATAATTCAGACATAAAATTATGTTAAAATATGTTGACAGAAAATATGTCTGACATATTTTATGTCAGCAGAAAATAATTCAGACATAAAATTATGTCAAAATATGTCGACAGAAAATATGTCTGACATATTTTATGTCAGCATAAAATAATTCAGACATAAAATTATGTCAAATTATGTCGACAGAAAATATGTCTGACATATTTTATGTCAGCAGAAAATAATTCAGACATAAAATTATGTCAAAATATGTCAATAGAAAATATGTCTGACATATTTTATGTCAGCAGAAAATAATTCAGACATAAAATTATGTCAAAATATGTTGATAGAAAATATGTGGGACATATTTTATGTCGGCAGAAAATATGTCTCAGACATATTTGACAGATAACAACCCTGACCACCACACCCAGCTCTATTGCTAACATACACCTCTCATATATTATGGCGGTTTAGTATAAATTTATAACAACTTTTTTGTATATTTATATTGCTAATGGCCTAAAAAACGACTTTTTTTTTCTGAAAAAAGTGTTCAATTTCAAACAGGTAAGGTGGTGGTTTGATGGCCCCTCTGTTCATCCGGTATGCCCTGTGGTTAGAGTTTACCATAAATTTGTAGCCCACTCTTACACCTATCTTTTGACACCAAGATATTAGTATTTTAATAAGAATTGACAAAGTTATGACAATTTAAATAAAGAAAAACATAATTTTAACAACAGTTTCTTCATCAAATCCATACATTGAAAAATGGGTTCTTTAACCATTATAAGTTTTGAACAAATTGTTTGATTTTGATCATTTTTTCACCTTTAAAATACTGTATTGACCCTCTTTTTTAATGATTAATAACATTATAGTATTCAAACAATTTGAAAACTAAAAGCCATATAACTTTTTATGGAACTGTCCACCTTTGATAATTTGTTTATATTTAAAATACCTTGAAAGGTCTTTTAAAAATATCATTGTGGTAATAAATTTAAAATTTTCACGTCACGTACCTAATAAAATGATAAATTGTAATGAAAAATGAATTTGTAAATGAAAAAAAAGAAAATAGTAAAAATGTTAAAATACCATACCCACTTTCGTTCATTGAATTTTTGAAAAAACCTACTGCAACAAAATCTTCCGTTACATCATTTTTTACAACAAGTGTCTGTGAATCTTGATCCAATACCACAGAAACATACCTTCCTTCTGAATCGTGTGAAAAAAATGGATTTCCGAATACACAGTGAAGGAAAAGGAACAAAATAACAACAAAACTATTACTTTCCATAACTGTTTATACAGTTCACAATTTGCAACTTTTTAGTCAGTCTTATTTTGTTATAGCGGTACAGAAATGCACTTTTACAATTCTTTAACTCTGGTAAACTGACAACTAAAATCTATACTGTGATTTAACAATAAGAATCACGAGACTGAAATAGATCGCCCGCTGAAATGTAAATTGAGCCGCTTATATTAATTTATTATTTACTGAACAATTTATATTTACCTATAAATATTTGAAAGACGAAGCTTCAAGTCCGGGCTTTAAAAAATTCTAATTCCGATTGGTTTTATATCTCCGACAATGACTTAGTGTCAAACCGGAAGTTTTAGGAGGTGTAAAATTACCGATGAAATGCTAGTAGTCATAGTACTACCAGCAATTTTTTTTTTTTAATTTTATTTTTTATTTAATATATTTCAATAATATAGTTTACATTTTTATCTTTATAACTTGTTAGTGGTGATTACTGATTCTTTCTCTAATATTTGTTGCATTTATAAAATGTTTACAACCTCTGAAATTTATTGCATTTATACGATGTTTACTTGCAGAAATCAAGTGTCTTTATTTGTAGAAATTTACTATATAGCTTACTTGACTAAAATAGAGTTTATCGTTGTAATTAGGATCCATTTAATCAACTTTCTATTGCTTTTTTCGAGTATTGTGTGTAATTGTATTTCGAGGTTTTGAATGTTTCGAATATTGTGCGTTAATAACTTCTCGCGTTTCGAATATGGTATGTTAACTTCTATAACTTTCGAATATGGTATGTTAACTTCTATAACTTTTTTTAAGTATTGCGTGTAATTTTAAACTTAAAAAATATTTGTTAAACTAAGATGACCATACGTACGCGTTTGGCGCGTACAATAAGCTTTTGACGGTAGTTTTGTGCGTTTGGGGTTTGTACGCGTTTGTGTACGCGTTTATATATTTAAAAAAAAAAAAAAATTCTTTCAAAATATAATATTTGAAAGACCTAAATGAATATATGAATAAATTATAAATGAATTTTCTAAAATACAGTTAAAAAACACAATGAATAAAATTCCAATAAACTTAACTATAAAACACGAAACTCAATGAATTACATTCCCGTAAATATTAAAAAAAAAACTTTTAAAATTCCCATTAGAGAAGAAAAAAAATTACTTCGAAAGATTTTTCAATTACAACTACAACAAAGAAAATGCGCTCGTTTTACGCAAATTTTGATTGCCTTGTAATGTCTCTTTTACCTAATTATTGTAAATAACGCTTTGCGATTTATTTTAATAAGTTCATAAAAATAAGTGTTCATAAAAAAGTAGTTCAAGGTTTTTATAACTACCTATACATCAAATTCAAAAAATGAATAGTAAGGAGAGAAGGTTAAACACGTTTAATGATAATTTAAAGAAAAGGTTTCCTGTCATAACGCAGATCAAAGATCACTGTTGTAAAAAAATGAAGTATTGCTTGATGTCATGACCCAGAAAAATCCTTTGGGGGTATTATTGTAATATCATTGGTGGTTACTGGAATATAAGTCCCTAAATCTTATTACACCGTCTGTGGAAGAAAATCCATTTTCAAATTTTGCATACAATCGCATTAAATACATAGTTTATAAGCAGCTAACAAAGTTGGTTTCAAGAACTTTTATTCATCCCAAAAACACAACAAAAATATTTATGCAGTAAATTCACTTGTAAATACCAATTTTCTTCAATTTTGACAAAGTTTCAATTCTAATTGTTTTTTCTTGAGAAAAATGTCTAAACTGATTTGTAATATTCCTAATTAATTTTATTGTTGTTGAAGTCTGTCATGCATCTTTTCAGCCTGTCTTCATACTCTGGGTGGTAGCATGGTCTCTTATACCTTTACCAATGAGTTCTGAAAAGATGATAGAGTGCTTCAGCTTTGATTCAGTCATTGCTTTGAATAAATTCCCAAAGAGCTATTGTGGCGTTGTATGAATTGAGGAACATGGTAGATGACAGCATTAACCTTGGGAGTGTTGGTGGTGTCCTGATGTTATAAATAGGAGACTATGAATTAATCTATTTTTTAAACATAGCTTTCATCAAGGAAGTTGCCAAAACAAGCATAGACAACATCATTGAATTTTCCGGGAGGCTAAATAAGTGCGAACTGGCATAAGTGTGAAGCGTGGTAAAAACTGGTTTAGGTGCGAACTGCCATATGTGCAAAGTACGCCAAAAGAATTTGCAAACATAGGCATAAAAGTGAATTGGCATAAGTGCAAAGCAGTTTCAAAAACTATGTTTTTGACTTGATGTACTTACGCCAGTTCATACAATAAGTATGAACCGGCGTAAGTACACCAAATAATATTGCAAATTCGCACTTATGCCAGTTTGCACTTATGCCAATTTTAACAAATTCTTTTGGCATACTTAGGTCAGTTTGGATTTATGCCAATTTGCACTTATACCAGTTTTTACAACTGCTTCGCACTTATGCCAGTTTGCACTTATGCCAATGTTTGCAAACTTTTTCAGCCAGTTTGCACTTGAGCCATTCACAGTTATGCCAGTTTGCACTTATGAAATTCGTGCTTATTCAGTCGTTCGGAATTTTCTTAGTGTCTCAATAAAAGGAACAGCTGGAAAGAAAGAGTGCTGCTGGGCCAATCTCTCCAAAACATTCACATTCTTCAAAAGTTTCCTGCACTCATTTCCAGTCAGTTGTTCACCATGAAATGGTTGCTGTTGAATATGATTTATGCTAGCCATTAAGGAGCATGTGCCCAAATCTTTGAGAGATTGTAGAAGATGATTTACGACACCAAGCAACAGATGATGCTCCATAGGTGGAAGCACATCAATGACAAAGGATTCATCTGAAGCATAGATGATGGGTGCATGAACAGTGTTTCTGAATGAAATTGCTTTCTTGATGTAAGCACCAGCCACTTTAAATGCCTGATAATCTCTACAGATTGATCCAAAAGTTCTTAGAGATTCACACTTTGCAAGATCTTTTGATGAAATGTCACACCAATAGCAAGGGTTTGCACTAGAATGTGTTTGTAGAACACAAATGATATTTACCAGCTTCATATCACGACGGAAAAAACGAAGCGAAGTTTATCAAAGTTCAGCAGATCAAAAACTTGCTTGACATTGCTTTCGTTTACCTGGAGATTATCAGAATAGGCAATCAGTAACTGACGCTCAACATAAAAATCTTTATCCTGAGAATTGGCGAGAAGTTGTTTTAATAGCGGAGCTTATGAAGCTGAATCTTTTTCTATTATTCTAAAGCTTGCTTTTAGAAAACCACCATCATCCACTCCCAGCTTCACAATGTAGTCATCAGAGAGGTTTATAGTTTTAAGAACTTGCTGACAAACAACTTTCAAGTATTTGCAATGAATAACAAGTTTATCCACCTGATTTGTGCCCTTGTCAGTTACAAATTTTATCCAAGTTTTGTCAAACTGACTTTTGAGTTTTTTGCTCAACTAATCAAACTTGGAGAGGAAGTTGTTTTCAACAATCTGACTTAAAACAACTTGATTTAGTGTTGACACCAGCTTTTTTGCACCAGAACTAGAAAGCCCTGTGTTGTGTTGCACATATACAAGATCTTTTACTGATTGAACTGGAATAGGGTGGCCTTCTATTCTCTAATTCCTATTCTACTAAGACAAACTGTTCCATGAGGTAAAGCTTCCTTGTTGACAATGACTGATGCTGCAACTCTTTAAGCTGCCACAGAGTCCTTTGAGTTGACTTCTCCTAAGTTATTTTGCAAGTTAGACCTTGAGTAATTGTGTGGGAGACTCTTGCTAACAATTGATAAGCATTGAGAACATCTTCTTTCAACTGAGTTCTAATTTGTTTCAGTTTTCTGGGTTGATAAGAATGGATGTAAAGAATTGTGTTTTGCTTTACTAACTGAGAAAATTAAACAATTACAAAGCGAATCTCTTGTAACAGGCCGGACTATGATAGTCGTGAAGTTAAACAGCTGTGTTTGGATTTTAAGCTTTCCCTCCTCAAGCCTCCAAAGGTTGGAGCGGCAACGCTCACAAATGCCAGTTGCGACTTATGGATCATTTAAGTCAACTGTCTGTTTCAGATTTTGTTGCATTTTTTCTGTCATAACGCTGGTTGAAAAGCGATTAGCCTTGCCAAGAGACAAAAAGCAAACAATCTTCCTGTTCTCCTTGTGATTTTTTGCTTGATTTGGATTTTTTGTTGTTGTTGTTAATTCAGATGCCAAATCTATGAAAAAAATGGATTGAACAACTTATGCGCAAGCTTTTTTCACAGAATTTTATCATAATACTTTATAAAAAAGCAATTTTGATTTTTTTAAATTTTTTTGGTACAGGTAACTCATTTATTCTTTTTTAAACTAAAAAAAAGCAACCGATTTTTTTATTTTCTTCCTAACACAACTTATTTAAAAGTTATAACAAATTAAGTTTTATTGCCCTAGAGTTAAATATATTGTAGTTTTTTTAATACGATTTTATGCAAATTTGAAAATGGATTTTCTACCACGGACGGTGTAACCAGATTTAGAGATTTATATCCCAGTAACCACCAATGATAGTATAATAATATCCCCAAAAGATTTTTCTGGGTCATGACATCAAGCAATATTTCATTTTTTTACAACAGTGAGATGAGCTCCTCAAATGTACTATTTGTCGATGTTAATTTGATATTAATAGTCGTAGACGGTCTGCAATTGAAGATCGTTGCAAATCTATCAAACACTAAATGGCATTGGATGATTCTATTTGGTCAAACAAAATTACAAAGTTGATGAAGAATCAGAGCTTTGGTCAAAATAAAAAAATACTAACCCTTCAAGAAGGAATAATTGCATTCCACACAATTAAACACAACCATAGCTTTAGAAAGTGCTGGTTGTACATCAAAGCTAATTAAGAAATTTTATAATCCAAGATTTGCTTGAGCGCGTACTAAATGTGAAGCAATAATTGTAAACCTGTTCCAGAAATATTGTGAAACTAACTCAGAAAATGCTTTATTAAAAGCATCATATGTGTCAATTTTTTCTGATGCATCAAACCAAAAAGAAGTTAAAATGTATCCAATTTTAGCTCGTTATTTTGATGTTAAAGAGGGAGTGCAAATTCAGCTGATTAACATGGATTGTGTAAATAGAGAAACATCAGATATTTTATCAGAAGTTATCTGATGTTTCTCTATTTACACAAGGCTATTTCTGGAGACAACACCAATACGAATTTCGGAGGAATACGGTAATAACAATATTCACAAAAAGTTAATTGCAATGCTAAACCGTGAAATCATTGGTATCGGTTGCAATGCTCATATTTTATCAAACGCTACGTTCTAAACGTGTTTTAAACGTTCTTTACGAAAGAGTGTTTAGAAAACGTTTAAAGACATTTAAAATACATTTAGAACGTACCTTTTAAAAACAAATGCCCGCTGGGTATAAACACTGCATCGGGTTGTTTATCTATTGATGTGGAGATAATTATTCCTCAAATTTATTTTTTTTTACCTTTTTACTGTTCAAGTTTCTAGTTTAGAAAATTTCTGCGATGAGGCCGGTGTGGAATATCAAAAATTGCTAGGATTTTCAAAAGTGCGTAGGTTGGCCTTACTTCCAGCTATCAAAAGAGTTCTTAAGTTATATCAGCCACTAAGATCATACTTTTTAAGCTTAGAAAATTGTTTGAATCTTTTATTTGACTTTTTCAAAAACGAAACGGAAGAAATAGTATTGTTTTTTGTTCTCAGTCAAGCCAATGTTTTTTATAACACGGTAAAAAAAATTGAGAAAGATGATATTTCTGCTGCTGAAGTTGCCGTATTAAAGGATTTGGATGACCAGATGAAATAGAGAAAAGAAGAAAAATTTCTACCTTTTATGGTATGACAGCATTTACAAGTTACCGAAGAAAGCAGTCATCATTTGAAAAATCAATTTCTGAAGGAAGTTTTACAGCGTCTGTCTCGAGTATATAGATGAGTGGACGCGTCGCTTTAATCAGGTTGTAGTTTTTAAATGGTTTTTACTTAACTGTAAAGTTGAACTGATTGAGTCTCTAAAAATGTGATTTCTATTGATTTTTTCAAAAAAGTTATTGAAACTAAAACTTTTTTGAAAAAATCAATAGAAATCACATTCGATGACATTGAATTGTTCGACGAATACGGAGAACTAACTTATATTGCACAAAGGAAAAGTTTTCTTCTTGAAATTCACAGTCTGTTGAATGTGACAAGCGATGGAATGAAATTTTTTCTCATATCGAAAATAATCACGTTCCTTATAACAATTTGTTAAAATTGGTGGAAGCCGCTTTATGTTTGTCAGGTACAAACGCTCCCGTAGCGTGATTGTTTTCGATTGCAATGATATTTGGAGGCTAGGGAAATCCTAACTTACAATGAAAACTTTGGCAGCTATTTTGTTCGCTAAATTTAATTTAAGAAAATGTAGCTGCTCAGAATTTGCAGAAAAAATTGAAAAAGATGACATGTTGCTGAAAAAAATTTATTCTTATGAAAAATATTTGTGATTTAAAAATCCAAATATTGTTTAATATTTTTTCCATAATTTAATTTATTCGCATGCTATTTTAAAATAAATAAACGAGTTTTTAGTAAAACCCATTTAAACCAAGTCCGTAGGCAGGACGGGAGCGAGGGGGGCACGTGCTCCCCTGCGCTTTTCCTGTTAAGCCTCTAAAAAATTAAAATTAAACATATATTTTATTTTATTTTTGGCGCCTCTTGAAAAAGTGCTCCACTTTAAAGAAATGGTATTTAAATCAGGCTACGACCCTAATTTAAATACCATTTGTATTTATACTTACCAAATTTATTCCTAGTAGGGGAGATGGGGGCGCATTGATCGCCGTAGCAGTGTTTTGAAAATTGCGCAGAACCTGAAAGAGATGTAAAAACTTATTAACTACGAAACACATGTAGAACTATCTGGCTTTTGGAATATATAAATATTTTGATTTAAAAAAATGATAAACATGAATAATTTTAACTTTTAAACAACCCTCTCAAAAGATCAATGTACCCCAAACTATGGGGTACTATGATCTCCGACTTGGGGCACATTGATCTTATATGCGTAATATTATCTAAACGTTTAACACTTCTATAACTAAATCTTGTAAATAATTTAGTCAAAGGGTAATATTGCATAACATATAATACATCTAAATTTTTTAATTATTTTTTAAATATAGCAGTTAAACCCACTAGTCTAATTTTTAATTAAAAAATGTTTAAATCACAGGAGCTATAAGCTACCCGCTTTATATACGTTTAAAACTTTACAACAACTTGAAATTTATAAGAACTGAAATATAAAGACTGAAATAAGAATACAACTTTTAAGTTTACAAAACTTGTTAAAAGTACAATATTTTGATTAAGAATATTTCATCATTTGTGAAAGTCAAGTTGTGAAGCAGCTTTTGGTTTACATTGTTTTTTATTCCTAAGCAAGTAATTCTTAGTTTCTTTCTTATCTTTTGTGGAGACTTTTTGTTGATTTTTGGTTTGCTTCAAAATTTTCTTTTCTTTTGACAAACGAATTTCATTTCTGACAGGAGTATCAGTCAAGATCCTTGTTTTTAACTGCCTACTTTTAACATTTTTTTTTCTGGCAGATGCTTTTGAGTAAGGTTTTAAAACCTCAGGTGAGATTATAGAAGCAACACTTGTTGACACTTTGTTTAAAATACTTGTTTCAATATTTACTATAGTTATTTCAGACTCTATGTGATTAACATGTGCTGGCATCATTTCAGATTCCATGTTGTTGACAGGAGTGATAGTAACTGTATCTGGAGCAGCTCTATCTGTAACTGATGATGGTAAATATTCGTCATCTTTGAAAATTTCAGAATTGAATGGCTCAATGCCAGCTACTCTAAATCCTGTCTGTATATTAGATGGTGAGAAAGCTTTTGTATACGGTTCTCGAACTATTGAAACAATATCATAAATGGTCATTGGTCTTGGGTTTGAAACCATCCAATTATCACATGCAGAATTGTAAAACCTTTTCAATGGTCCAAAAACAGTTCTATCTAATGGCTGCAATTTATGGCTGCAATGGGGAGGAAAACTTATCATTGTAATTCCGTGTTGAATTGCAAGCTCTAAGCCTTTAACAGAAATATGACTTTCATGACTGTCGAGAAGTAACAAAACTGGAGATTCCTGAGAACAGTTTGAATATTTAACAAAATGTTTATCCATTCTATAAAAATTTCTGAGTTCATTCAACCAGAAGGATTTGCAAATCCCACACATCCAGGAGGTCCTTCCTTAATCATGTAATCATGAAACTTTACCCTAGGAAAAATAAATAATGGAGGAATGGAATTTCCAATAGCATTAGAGGCACAACATGCAGTTACCAATGTTCCTCGTTCTGCAGATGTGATTCTTCCGACTTGTTTGCTTCCTCTACCAGCTAAAACCTTTACCGGCTTTTAAACGGTTGTTAAACCAGTTTCATCAACATTATATATACAGTTAGGATTATATTTATATCGATTTCTTACCGTTTTAAGATTTTGAAAAAACTCTCTTACAGTGTGTTTGTTAAAAGCTGTTGATCGAGCGAAGCTCGTTGCTTCAGGTGTTCGTAGAGACAACTCTGGTTGTCTTTTCATAAAACCTTGCAACCAATCAATGCCTGCAATTTTATTTTTGATTCATGATGATGGGCATATCTTATTGTTTTTTAAAGCAAATTCATATGCCAATAATCGCGTTGACCTAGTTGATAGGCCATAGTTCATTTTTGATGCAATTAGTAAATAACTTGATAAACTTTTTTCATCTTCTGCTGTAAAAACTTGTCTATTGTTGTAGTTAGGCTTGAAAGCTTCATTTGGATTAAGCCTCTTTTTACGACAATATCTTTTTAAAGTCATTCTATCTATGTTAAACTGACGTGCTACAACATTCAGTTGTGTTCCTTCTAAAACTTTATTAACAGCTACTTTCATTGTTTCACTTGGTATAGCAACTTTATTTGTTTTTTTAATTCTATTTCTAACCATTTTAAGATCTGTAAAAAAATATATCACTAAAAACGTGTTTTTAATAAATGCTAATATTTAACATAATAATATTATGTTAAATATTTTTTAATTATTATGTTAAATATTATTCTTTTGATATTATAAAATAATAGTATTATTATTACTAGCTTATAACATAAGTAGATTTAAAAAATGAAATGCTAAAAGCTATTGTTTGTTTATATATAGTTTTTTTTTAAATTATAAATACAATTCCATTCGTTTAACTGTATTGCTTATAAACAAAAACATGGGGCACTTCGTCTTCTATGGGGCACTTTGATCCTCCGATCAATGGGCCCCGCATAGTCAAAGATCAATGTACCCCAATAGGTATAGGTAACATATTGATAGCAATATCTACTGTATAAATTGCAGCCAAATAAAAATTATATATTATATTATACACCTAACACTTACAAATTTAAAATAAAATTGTTGTTAACCCATACAGACATCTAAATAAAAATATATTTGAATTATAGTACGATTTAAAAAAATCACTTTTTATGACGAAAAACAATATTTTCTTTATTTTTTTTGACGCTGATAACCTTATGAAAAAATATTACGAATAATCAATTAGGAAAGCATAATGGTTAATTAAATTGCAACCTCACTTCTAGTAAGGCAAAAATGAACGAGTAAAAGCCAAAAGATCATACTGCCCCGGCGATCAATGCGCCCCCATCTCCCCTACGCGTCTGGTATTTTTCAAATATTACCCTTAGTTAAATATCAGTACCATAGTCTTTAACGTCTATCAACTGAGTTTCGTTTTGGATTTTATATCCGGTTATTAATTTGTTCAAATTCTTAGTTATTTTCAGCTGTTAAACATACAAATCTTTAGTTTTAAAAAATTAATATTTTTTTCCTTCTTTTAAATCATTTCAAAGTTCGTTCTTCAGTTTTAAATAAATTAACACTTTTTTCTTCTTTTAAATAGTCTCAATTTTTTGGCAGGCAATAAAGGCGTAGATGCTAAAAAATAGTTGTTTTGACCAATGTGTTTCAGTCTAATAACTTTTTTTTATTTATTCTTATTTATATGTATACACATACATGTATAAAAACACACAGTTACACACATACATACATACATACATACATACATACTTACATACATACATACATACATACATACATACATACATACATACATACATACATACATACATACATAAATACATACATACATACATACATACATACATACATACATACATACATACATACATACATACATACATACATACATACATACATACATACATACATACATACATACATACATACATACATACATACATACATACATACATACATACATACATACATACATACATACATACATACATACATACATACATACATACATACATACATACATACATACATACATACATACATACATACATACATACTTACATACATACATACAGAAAAAAGTAGACTGGTTTGAATAAAAACTTGGTATCGATCTGGTATACTAGTTTAAACAAAAACTTGATAGAAGATTAGGTAAAACGAATTTGTTCCAAAGATTAGGTGCACGATAAGCTATACAGATCTGATTGAATTTTGTTCGACAAAAGGGTTCATAGAGTAAGTTATCATTTCGTACTCTATACTTATTTTTTGTTTCTAAGGTAATAAAATCGTTAAAAATCTGTTATGACGGATTTATTTTACATTAAAACATAAAACATAATGTTTTATATACATTCACTTCATGAATATCAAGTACTTTAATGTTTTTAAATAAAAACTTTGAATGCGTAAGTCGATCTTCAAGACAAACTATGCGTATTGCACGTCTCTGATGATGATAAAGAGTGCGCAACTTACTTTTGCTTGTACTTTCCCATGCAAAATTTGCATAGTTAATATGATTATGTATAAATGAGTAATAGAGTTGGATTAAAATAATTTTGTTTAAATAATTTCTTGACCTATATAGGACTCATTTATTTTTAGAGACTTAAGTGTAAATGTAATCAATATGCGGTTATAGAGGGTTTAATATATTTACTCTTATGTTTATCAGTAAATATTATACAAAGGTGTTAAATAACATAATACCGGTTGAAAGGTTCGCTTTCATATAGCTTTTCTAAAACAAGTCGAGCGACCTTGTATAGAATACAAATTTATAAAGGATAAAAATAAGTAAATAAGCAAATGCAAAAAATAAATACGAATAAAATAAAGAAGAATACACAAAAACAAACCCAAAAAAAAAAAAAATAGAATATACTATACATAAATGTATATATATATATATATATATATATATATATATATATATATATATATATATATATATATATATATATATATATATATATATATATATATATATATATATATATATATATATATATATATATATATATATATATATATATATATATATATACAGGGTGACCACAAAGTATCCGCACACGAGACGGTTTCATCTTGTGAAAATATAAGCATAAAAGCACTTATGTATTTTCTTATTTATTTGTTGTTTTTGGTTAATATTATGTCATAAACTTTATATACTTTACTTTATATACTTGTAAACTATGTTCAATTGGTTTTTTTAGAATGGTGCGCGTTTCTCCTTATCGTCAATCTATCATCGAGTTTCACAAAAAAGGCTACTCAGCGAGCTACATTCAGAACCGTTTACATGCGCCAAGACGGACAATTTACGACACAATTAAACGCTTTGACGAGTTGGGAACAAGTTCTAATCATCCAAAATCCGGAAGACCTCGAACAGTGATCACTGCGAGCAATGTGAAAAAGGTACGCGATCGCCTGCGTTTGAACCCCAATCAATCTGCTCGAGGTCTCGCAAAGAAAATGGGGATAAAACGAACTTCAATGGCAAAGATAATCAAAAAGAAGCTTAAGCTCAAACCATACAAGAAGAACAAGTCGCAACTTCTTTCTCAAGCAGCTAAAGTCAAACGTAAAGACCGTTCTCTTGGACTTCTGCACCGTTTCAACGGAATTGATTATCGCAACATCTTGTTCACTGACGAAAAGATTTTTACAGTGGAAAGCATTCTTAATAAGCAGAACGATCGAGTTTGGGCAAAATCTCAACCAAATGTCTCGGTTTCACGCAGTTCTCATCCTGCTTCAGTTATGGTATTCGCCGGGATAACGGCTCATGTTAAGACACCGCTCATATTTGTTCCACAAGGTATAAAGGTCAACGGTGACAATTATTTGGATATGCTCAAGAAAGAAATTGTTCCTTGGGCTCAAAAAGAACTTGGAAATCGTATTTGGACGTTCATGCAAGACGGAGCTCCAGCCCATAAAAAGAAGACAGTTCAGGATTTTTGTGCGGCAACTTTTCCTGATTTTATCAACTTTTCTCAATGGCCGCCATCGAGCCCCGATCTTAACCCGATGGATTTCTCAGTCTGGAGCGTCCTAGAAGGAAAGACATGCCAAAAGCCGCATAAAAATATTGAAAGTTTAAAAAAATCACTACTGAAAGCTTGGGATTCTCTGGACCCTGCCTACTTGCTCGCCACCGTCGAAGCATTCCCGAGACGCTTACAGGCCTGTTATTTTGCTGATGGTGGAAAATTCGAATTCAATCTTTGAATCATAATTGTTATAGTTCAATAAATGTTTTAAAATAAAATTTGTGTTCCAAATACTTTCTACATGCTTTTTATTAAGCTCTTTATCTGTGCGGATACTTTGTGGTCACCCTGTATATATATATATATATATATATATATATATATATATATATATATATATATATATATATATATATATATATATATATATATATATATATATATATATATATATATATATATAACATCTGTTCACAAAATATATATATATATATAACATCTGTTCACATATATATATAACATCTGTTCACAAAAAATCCGGAATGAAAAATTGTTCTTAATTGAATACAAAATAAATCGATTTTTGACAAAAATTTTAACTAAAATGAGTGACTGGACATTGTTAACTATTTTATAACCGAAAGTGGTCCTAAATCAGCGGCTTTTCGAACTTTAGTTTTGACTGAATCCATTAGGTTGAAAAAGTAGTCTGGATCAAACTCTTTCAACTTTAATCGAATTCTATTCTTAAGGTGGTCAAGATTTTTCGCTGTAAATCCATTTCCATAAACTTTTGCTTTTTAATGTGCCCAAAAATTTTCAATTGGCCTTAACTGCGGTACATTTGGGGGGTTATCTTTAGCGTCGACAAAGTTAATACCTAAAGTGTTGTAAGTTTCTAATGTGTGTTTTGCATAATGACATCTCGCTCCGTCAGGCCAAAATAAAATTTTCATGTTTTGATGCTTGGAATTTATAAATGGAAGAAGTCTTTTTGTAATACATTCTTTAGAATAAGTTTTTGCATCCAGTTTTGCATCGCCTTATTTTGCATACAGCAAAATAAGACGATGAATGACCAAAACGACTGATTGCAATCCAAACAAGAACTTTCTCGTCAAACTTTTTTTTGAAGTTGAATTTAATGTTAGGATCAGTTTGAGAACTATCCTTTGTATAGTAGCCAGAGTTTTGTGAACAATTTGCACCATTTACACAGAAATAAGATTCATCGTCCATGATGATTTCAAACTCATTTGATGGCTTGAAAAAAGTTTTTGAAAGTTTTAATAAGTTTTTCTTTTGTTTAATTTCTTGCTTTTCTGTTGTTTTTGGTGCATTTTTTCTTTTGGTATACTTTAGTCCATGCATACTTAATAATCTATTTACGTATGAAACGCTTATCTTATATTTTAGTGCCAATTTTCTTTGCGAAATCCCGATTCTCTCTTCTGCTCTTGCAATCATGGACTCTCTCTTTTCTGGTGTAATTTTAAAAGATTTTCTGCCGCAACCGATTTTTCTATTCATTGGCAAATTATTTTCAGACCTTTTAATGGTCATAATTAATGTCATAAATTGTAGATTTAGCGATTCCCATTTTCTTAAAATGATCCACTGTAAATTTCTTTCCACTGTTTATGTTTTGTTTATAAAAATTTCCAATCCCATTTCTAACATCGTTCTCTTTTAGATGCTCCATGTTTATTTGAATTAATTATTTAAACTCAATTTTGCCACAAAATGAAACTGTTGTTGTTGACCGATTAAATTTAAAAATTTCGAATCGAAAATTCGAAATTTAGAACAATTTGTGTACATTTGAAATCAGTCCGGATTTTTTGTGAACAGACGTTATATATAACATTATATACGTTATATACATTTATGTACTACGCGTTAATTAATAAAAATGAACATATAAAAAAAAAAACACTAATTATTGTAATTGTAAACAAAAAATAGATTGCCCTTTAAATGGAAAATGCCTTTCGAAAAATATAATTTACAAGTGCATTGTTTCCTCACAAAATAACCCTGATAAACAATATATTGGCTTTACCGAGGGGAATCGAAAAAACGTTATGCCAACCACAAACAATCGTTTAAACACAAAAAATATTCAAAAAAAAACTATGCTGTCAAAATATATTTGGGATTTAAAAGAAAAAAATTTTAATTTACAATGGTCTATTCTAAAATCTGCCCCTGCCTATAATAACATTTCCAAAAAATGTATGCTATGTTTGCAAGAAAAATTTGAAATAATTACTCATTTAAATCAAGAAATATTATTAAATAAAAAATCTGAATTAATTTCTAAATGTAGGCACGAAAATAACTACCTCTTAAAAAATTATAAAAACAAATTACCAAATTAAACTATCCCCATTCCAAAGAAAATTATTTAATAATTACTTTCTGTAACTTCCCGTTAACAAAAAAAAATATAGTAACTAAAAATTTTTTTATAATAATTTATAACTTCCTGTAAAATATTTTTTTCTAAAAATTTAATTTTTTTTCAGATTTAGTAACTCTTCCTGGTGATACAGCAATGGTGAAACTTAAAGTAGAAGATAAAAGATATATATATATATATACCCTAGATATATATATATATATATATATATAGCGATATATATATATATATATATATATATATATATATATATATATATATATATATATATATATATATATATATATATATATATATATATATATATATATATATATATATATATATATATATATATATATATATATATATATATATATATATATATATATATATATAGCAATGGTGAAACTTAAAGTAGAAGATATATATATACATATATATATATATATATATCGCTATATATATGGAACTAATGGAAAACTATAGTCTCTAAGACTAAGACTAAGAAAGTTTAAGAACGCGTAAGTTTGAGGTACGCGTAAATCCGGATTTTACGGAGCAGTTTTTTCGGCCAAATTTTTGTGACACGCTTTTCAAGTTTGTTGAAAAGTTGCTTGGTATGAACTTGTTTTGCTCTGTTGTTTTTTAGAAATATGTGTCAACATAGATATTTTTTGAATACTAGAATTATGGGACTTTAATTTTGCATGGATTACTTTGATTTAAAATTTTATTTATTATGAATTTATTGTTGTTAAAAATTTGCTTGTTTTTTGGACATCAAGTATATATCAAAGGAATACTGGTTTTTCTAATATATTCTCTCACCCTTAATAACCTTTTTTCTTACTACCTGTCTAATTTTATTAAAAAAAAAAGCATACTCAGACACCTTAATACTATACTCCGATTAGGTAAAGATTTGTTGTTGTTTTAACATCAAGTATATAACAAAGGATTGCTGGTTCATTTTTATAATATATTCTCTCACCCTTAATAACCTTTTTTCTTACTACCTGTCTAATTTCATTTGAAAAAAAAGCATACTCAGACACGTTAACATTATACTCCAATTAGATAACTGTTTTAAGCTTCAATACACTCGCATATAGATTATTTAATTGCACTAAATAGTTGTAATGTAGTTAGCAATTGTAATATCATTATATTTACCATTATTTAAATATATTTTTTTTTATTTATAAAAGTTAAACTTTTTTTTTCTGCTATCATGGGGCAAAAAATGAAGTTTGTTTTATGGAGAATGCATAAAGTATTTAACTGCTAATTTTGTACTGTTGGAAATAGGCATTGACTCTAATACAGTTTGTAAAAATGGACATATTTTTTTATTATTTACAAAAAATAGTGATTCGATTTTCAAAACCTCTCAACAAGTCACTAAACATTTTAGGATAGAAACATGTAAAAATCAGGTTAGGAGTCTCAAATAAATCATTGTATTGGGCTAGAAATTTTAACAGGGCTGAGGACAGTAAGCATTTTTTTGAATTTTGCAATAAACCTTTTTTAAGCCATATATCAAGTTTGCCTAATATTGTATTATCATCAGGCTCCTCAGATGTTTTATATACCACTACAAACATTTGTGATATTTTTGTAGATGTTAAAACTAAAACTTGCAGGTTATAACAAATGAGCTATAACTCAAAATATATTTAGAGAGAAATTAGGCCCTATAAAACAAAAACTAAAAGGTAGGTCATCTTGTCCTCATGGTTTGCTAACTCTTACAAAAAACGTCGGAACAAGATAGCACTATTAAAAGTTGAATTAAACAACATGCCAAATAATTTTGTGTTCTTTGACAATGTGTTAAACAAAAAGAAAAAATAATTAAAGCTTTAAGGGCAGAAATACCAGATCTGAAAAAACACACACACAAAAATAAAAATTACGGTGAGCAGTTTCATCACTTTATAGTTAAAAAAAAGCTTTGAAATTGAATGAAAAGCATAAGCTAAGGCAACTCAAAACTAAGCATAATGCTGCTGTTTTGACAAGTAGCAGGGTAATTGCTAGTTTGAAGAATGATTTGCTCAAGATTTAGGAGGAAAGAAATGTAATTATGCCAGAAGATGAAAAAATATTTATTACAAATAAGAATAATGATTTATAATATGCTAAATTTATAATATTTCAAATTTGCAAGCAGCAGAGTGGGCTATGCATAATAATCTTACTTTTGGGTTTGATGCTACCACAAAAGAAAGTGTCCACATTAATAGCATTAACTTAACATCTAAAGATAAATGTCTTATTATTGCTCTAGATTAGTTACCAAGAGAAACAGCATTTGATTATGAAATTCATATATCCACTTCAATTGATTATATGGTATTTGTTTATTCAGATTTTTACCAAAGTAGCTTTGATGAATGTCGTAACTTGATTATTTAAAATATATCTAACACAATGTCAGACAGAGTTGCATTCAACCATTTTACTATAAGCAAAGTTTGTGCAACCTGGGGCAAGAATTTGAATGAGCTGAACTGCCATTTGTACCCTTTTGACACAATTGACGTTTCATGTTGCTCAGCGTTACAGTCTCTTGAGAGTGAGAGTTGTTAATTATTTGGAAATGATTGTATGGCAGTTAAAATTGTTTTAGCAATAAATAAAATGAGGTTTATAGACAAAAGGTGATCCTAAAGGATTTGTAAATTTTTTAGATAAAAAAAGATCTACTACGAAGTATTATTCCTAGGTATCGTGGAAATTGACTTCATATTCTTTTTCATATTTGTTTCATTTTTATGAAGCATTACAGTGAGTTTAAACATTTCCTCACTGTTGGAACAGTAAAATGTAAAAGTTTGCAAGCAATTTTAAGATAAGCATTTTGCAATAAAACTGCCATAAAGGAAATGTGCGTGATTGCATTGTTTGGAAAACTCCTTACTGAGCCTTGGATGAAAAAGTTTTAGCTTGGATGAAAAAGTTTTATGTTTTAGCTGAGGATACAAATTTTGATCATGTTTCTGGTATTCAGTTAGTGAAAAAAGTTTTGCTAATAATTACAAATTGTAAATCAAATCCAGCTGTTCAGTTTGATAACCAGCTTAAAAAAATGACTTCTGCTTGTCTTGATGTTGTGCAAGTTGTCTTGAAGCGACAATATAAAAGGTATTTCTCACTTTCTATTACAGAGACACTAAAGGAGGTAAGAGACGCAAAAGGGAGAAACTTGGTAGATATATCTTAATGATGTTGTAAATTTGTTTTTTTAAATGATTTTTTACTAAATGAACACTATTTTTTATAATTTTTATTGAACTTATTTCATATTAAAAATTTTAAAAATTAAATTTACCAGCTTCATCCATGACATCACTGCTATCTGGCACCCAGAGTGAAAACCAAGACCTCCTTGGAAAGTTTTTTATTGTGTTTTAATTTTTGTTTTTCATTTTAATTTTTCGAACACTCGTTTAATTTTTTTTTTTTTTCAATATAGGCTTATCTAGGAGTGATCTCTTGGTTTGGTTCCGAAGCTACCCTGGGCCTAAATCAAAAAGGGCCTTCTGCATATGGGCCCAGAATGGAGGTAAAGACCTGCCTTATTTTAAATACAGACCTCCTGGTGGCAGAAGAGATGGCAGAGGATTCAGGATAAATATACTTATTAATAAGTTTATATAGATTCACTTAGCTGAATCTATATACACTTATTGATAGGTGGATGTATACATTTATTAAATTGATACTTGAATATAATCCTTTTGTATGTTAATTTTTGTATATAGTTGAGTTTGATTTTTTGAGAAAAAATTGTGTTATATATAAATAATATTTATTATTACAAAAAAATAATATTTAAGTTTAAACCCACCCTACCCAAGGTGTGAGAGGTGTAGAGCTTCCGAATAATACCTTCTGCACCCTTTTCACACGTTTATCCCTAAAACCTTTCTTTCTTTTGATACTAAATTGCATGGATTTAAATATGAAGATACTAAGTAATAATCTTGATATTGGGTCAGAGGGTGCGCCCGAAGCCAAAAGGACTTCTAGCCTATCAACCTAAAGTATCCAAATCATATTTGATGATGCCCAGTTTGAATATATTAAAAATAAAAATAAAAATTATCAATTTCAATAAATAAAAATATTTTCTTTTTAAAAAATCTACATTTTTCAATATAATAAAGAGTTTTGTAGACGCCTCCCTTGCGCCCTTCGTACATCCTTTGTATATACAAATTGCCCCTTGCTAGACCTATCTTTTGATACCAAGTTGTATGTATTTCGATAAGAATTGACCAAGTTATGACGTTTTAAGTTGAAAAAACCTCAAATTTGATCACAGTTTCTTCAAGAAATCTATATATCAAAAATTCGGTACTTAAAATGCCATAACTTTTATGTAGAATTGTTTAATTTTGATAATTTTTTCACCTTCAACATACTGAATTAAAAACTTTTCCAATGATATATAACAATCTAGTGTTTGATTAATTTAAAAATTTCATGTCACGTACCTATTAAGAAGAATGATTTAAGCTTTTCTTTTCTTTAAAACTTTTTTTATTTAGTTCACAAAAATGAAGAACTATTAACACTCTTTGTAAGAAATTTCAGTCACTAATTTCTGAGTTTAAAGGAATGTTTTAAAGGAATATTGGACATAACATTTTCTATCTAAAGTTTGAACACACCATTGGCCTCTTTTAGACATCCTATTAGATTGGTTAAGAGCATGTATTAATGGAGTAAACCATTCTGTAAAGATAGAGGGTATCTTATCATTAATGCAACTGTGAAAAAAGAAGCAGTTTTCAATTTTTATTTAATTGAAAAAATTGATTAATTGGAGATCTTCCGATTAATTTTTAGTGTGGGAGTTATCTGGTAAATAATTTATTGTTTGTATAGCTTTTTCCTAAAACAGAAAGACGTTTAAGTGTAAGTGACAACAACAAAGTGAGGTAAGAACTAAATAAGGAAAAATATATAGATTTTAATGGATTTTTGTCAACAAGATGTTATATTAAGTATGTCAGCTAACTACGGCTTATTCACATTTTCCCCCAAGAAATGGCATAATTGGTTCGCAACCCTGAACATGCAACATTGGTTAGAAATCATGGCAAGAAACTATTTCAGCAATATGCTGCTGATGCATATGTTAAAATTAAATTATCAGATTTGTTGCATATATTTTAATTCCAATATTATTCACCGCATTTTTTTACGAATCAAATTTTATTAAACTTTCATATAACTGATTATAATTATCCTAAAATTAGATGATTTTTTTTTTTTTTTTTTTTAAAGTTCAAACATAATTGTATTCTGTTTTTTTTAGTTGCCTTGGCTCTATTAGTTTGCTTACTGTTGAAACATGGTTTTAATTTAGTAAATTTATATGATATGAAATTTACTGTGTTAATCATTATTCGCAGTTATGAAAAAATCAGGATTCTAAACTATTGAGGTAACATTAAAAAGTCTTTTTTTAATGGTTAATTGTGCTATAGCTATTTTGTGCTAATATATTTTTTTGCCATTTTCGCTAAAAACAACTTAAGTTATAAATATAATAATTTATTGTAACTTTTTTTTAACACAGTGCCTTTGAAACACAGTCTGTCTCCTCTCTGTTTAACGAAAGTTTATTAATAAAGGAGAGTGTTATTGGAAAATTCTGTTATTACTAAGTTCTTATGCATTTTTTGGTACCATAATTGATTATGACCATGTTTAAGAAATATTTTACGAGTCACTAATTTGTGAACACAATAATATGTAAAATAATGCTCCCCTTTATTAATAAGCTTACTTATTCTAAAATACAATAATAAATATGTAAAATAATGCTTTTGTAGTTCAAGATGATCTTTTTTTTTATTTATTTAGGTATTGGTAAGTTGTACTTGGCTTTCCTTCCTTGGTGCTTGCTGTTATTAAAAAGAACATAATATCTTAGGTTACGTGGTCTTTACTAAATGCCAAGACTAATAAAAGCGAGCAAAACCAAAAGGGTTATATTAAATAGATAAGGCTGCCATTGTCCCGATTTTTACGGAGGAGAGCACAATGTTAAACTAATTAAAACTTTCATTGCGTTCTTCAGCAGAAAAACCGGGACATTGGCAGCCCTATATATAGATAAATTTGTATTTTATATTTTTCATATAATATATCAAGTTAAATTGTTATTTAATTATTACAAACTCGTATTACAGGTTGCTTACTGCTAGTATAGCATAAATAATTTTAAAATAAAAAAAGCGATTAGATGTAAAAATATAAAATATTAAGTACCTAGGCACAGTTAGCCTTAACTAAGTTTAGGTTTTCTGAGCTGTGTTCAAATTAATTTCAACGTTTTCTGAAAGAGTATTGTTTACTGATCAATATAGTCCACCAAATCAGAAAACTTCTAAAACGTTTTTTTTTGCAAGTGTTTTGCGCCATTTTTTGGTCCGCCATGTTTTCATTCAAAATTTTATTGTAAAAGTTACAGACAATTTATTGGAAATAAATAATACAGATGGTACTGTGTTATATTACATAATTTAAGAGTGGATAATCACATAATCGGAATGTTTTAAATCATCAAAATATTTACAAATATAAAACTAAAAACTATTTCTTCTTGAACTGAATCACTAAAAAATATCAATATTTAGATCAACATGTCTAAGAGAAACAAGATGTTTTCCATTATAAGAACTTAATTTTCTTACTAAATTATGTCCATAATCAGAATTATTTTCGGACACCTTGTACCGGTTCCACGAGGCAGTTTTGAAGAGGTAGTGAACATTTTCCTGATTGCCTGATTGCTCCGAATAAACTCCAAAGCCCATTTGTTTTACAGAATTCAGATACATGATTGAAAAGGATATGAAATTTTGGTGTTAAAGTAATACCATGTTCCAACATCAAATTTTTATAGCAGGCTTATAAATTTTCGATATTAGTTTGAAAGTTTTCATCAAGTCCGGATCCAAAGCAAGACTCAACAACTAAATTTAACAACCTTAAGCATTCTCAAAAAGACTTTAGTTTAATTGATAGCTTATCATTAAAGACTTCCCACTTTTCAAGAATTTTTCGAGAAGAATTTCCTTTAAATTTTCCACTATGCTGACCAGTCTTAATAATTTGCAACTGTTCGTAAATTTTCTTCATATTCATTTCCGACCAAATCCGCTCCATGTTATCCATTACATGGTTGACAGTTCTCTCCATTATATGAAGCTCCGGTAAAACAAGTCTATCTGCAAGAAATTCAGAGGGGCTTCCATGTACTAATACAGGGTTTATACAATTCCTAAAATGTTGTGCACACTTAGGTTTTGAACCAGATTTTTTGAATTTTATATAGTTGTTTTGACAGCTCTCGAAAGTTCTGTATAGAGCATTTGTTCAAGATTATTTTCTATCCCACTCACATACATAACAGGGATGAATTGAACTGCTACTTGGAGATATAGTTGCCAGAATTTGACTAAGTTTTTATGTCGCATACCCCAATGTGCTAAACTTTTTCGAGATTTAATTTTTCAAATAATATTTTAACGTTTAAATATCTTTCTGGGATTTCTGAAGCTACCAGAAGAAGAAATGAAGCATTTACTGACGAATCTTTAAATATTTTTTTAGACCATCTTTATATAAAGACCTAACCGGTTTTGTTTAAAGGTAATCTATTTCAACTTTGCCGTAATTTTCATTGAGATTAACTATATTTAAACAAAATTTAATAAAACCTCATTGCAGTACGCTACTGTAATATTTTTATATTCCAAAGTTTTATCTTTGTTTTTAAATTATGTTTTTAAATAAAATATGTTCTTCGGTAAATAATGGGAGAAGATAACTGTCCAAATCAGAGACACAGTCTTTCAGTCCAGGTTTTACAGCATTTCTTCTTTTCTCAACAACTCTGTAATTAATAACTTTTTTATATAATAAGTTTTACTCCAAATATTGCATCATTTTATTGTGCAGAATTAAATTTATATTAGTATTGTGATTTTACCTTGTCATATTAGCAAGTTTTATCATTTGATGGTTACTTAAGGAAAGAGAATTCTGAATATAAAGAGAATTTTTGTGATTAAAATTGGTTGTTTTTGGAGTATTCTCAGATCCAATAGATTTCAGTTTACTACCTCCTGCCTTCAATGAAATTGCGTTTCACTACATGGCTTTTCTTTAATAACGTGAGAAGCCATTTGTTCCTTGACATCAAATAAGTTACAAAACTATGGTGACTGAATGTAAAAGGTTTCGACAACTTTACATTGTTATAGGTTATAGGTTCAAAAGCTTACAAAGGTTTTTTTAAATTAAAATTATCATTTTTGATTTATTATTCTTAACATTTCTTTCACTTATCTCTCTACTAGTAACGCAAATTATTACGGTTTTTCTAATACCTTCATATCCGGATGCAGCTGATATGTTATTTCTGAAAGAAAAAAAAATTACATTTACGAACTTGTTTTCTATAGAACATGGTATACAACTTTTCACAGTCAAATAATCAAAGTTATAAAAACGTTTTCTACCTGAGCGTTGTTGCATTGCATTTATGATGCCAAAATCTTTTAATTTTAGTCAGACAAGAACTACAACGCGGACTTATAGCTGCCGTTTTAAAGCTCTTTATACCAGATTTTTTCTTGGGTATCCTTTCCTGAGTGCTTTCAATTTTGCATACTTCACAGCTGCAAGTTTTTAGTTTCCTGAAATTTTATAAAAAATTATAATTTTATATTTCGTTACAACAGGTATAGAAAATTAATTTTCTGCCTTAGATCAACAATATTTGTTCTTTCAACTTTCCTTAAAAAGATAAAGATATGCTAGTACCAAGCAAAATGAGATTTGATTCAATTATCAAGTCTTATTTCTTTGAGTTCAACAAGGTATCCAATTTTTCAGTTATGTGAATGGTGTTACGTTTATGATATATATATACTTTTTATATATATATATTTAGTTAAATATCATTAAGTTTACCAACCTTGGACACAATCCAGTAGGGTATTGATCATCAGCAATGCTAAAATCCGAAAAACAGCTCTGAAATTTAGAAATTAAATGGCCTTGGCTGTTTATTTTTATATAACATTTGCGACCACAAAAAAGACATTCTTTTGATGATCTAAAATAGTCTTAGGCAGGGGCGGATTAGGCCACCGGGACACCGGGACATTTCCTGGTGGGCCGTCAGCAATACAACATTTTAAAATTTTATAATATTTTAAAACGTATTTTCTTTAATTTTTTTAATAAATTTCTAGAATAGTAATAAAAAATTGTGAGTTGAAATTTATTTTGCTTTATTCAACTTTGTTTTCACTATAGATTATTGTTTAAATAAAACGAGTTAAATAAAAACGCGTTAAATAATTTATTATACATATCTTATATAGAATTTTTAATTTAATGTAACGCTTCTTTTATAATTTATTATTTCAATAAACATTTTCTAAATCAAAACAATATTATAAATATAATATAAAATATCTAACAAAAAAAGTAATTAGGTATTTATATAAATATTGGTTTTTTATTAATATGGTATTTTACTATTTAAAAATTAAAAGTAATCTATTTATATTTTATATAGTATGTATAATATTAACAAGAAATCCCTACACAGTTTATAAAAATAAATATGAATGATTTATTATTAATGAAGATGTAGGTTTATTTTAATAAATATGTAGGTTTAATAATAATGTAGGTAATAATAATGTAGGTTTAATAAAATGTATGTTTATTTTAAAAAATATTAAAATTAGCATATTTTAAAATTTTAAGTTATATTCTTTAAAAATAATCAGATTAACAAACTTCACACAAATAACAATACAGTCGCAGGTCTTCCATTTATAACACTTATTTAAAAATAATCAATAAAAACTATCATAGTAGTTAAAAGGCTAATACAAATGTTTATTTTTTTATTTTTTTACAGGTGTGATGTCTAAGCGAAAAAGTGGACATGAAAAGTTACGTGAGAAAAACATAAAGCTTCTGCGAGAAGATGCTAAAACAACTAAAAATCTACTATCCATGTTTTCTAAACTGAATTCAAATACCCTGCAACACCATGCTGATGCTGAGCCTGTTGATGAGGTTCAATCTCACGTTGCTAAAGAGACCCAAACAAACCTTGATGATGAAGATGGCGTTCATACTGACACTAATGAAATGACCCAACCAATCCTCATTCTAAACATCACAGCTTCTTCAAGCATGGTTGAACCTACTGGTGATAACGAAAAAACTACTACCCGAGTGAATGATTGGTTAAATAAGCCTCACCTGAATGAACTGACAACTTTCTATAAATATCACCCACATCAGCCTGAAACACGTCACTTTAATTCAAAAATAATATATTATCGTCCTGAAGATGGTATGCAGCGTATGTTTCTTTCATTTTCAGAAGAAGAAGAGTGCCTGTTTTGCAGTGTTTGTTTGGCACATGGAAATGAGAAGCAGAAACCAAGTTCGTTTGTAACAGGTTTTAACAGTTGGACTCATATTCATCAACGTATTGTGAAACACGAATCGTCAAAGAGACACCAAGAATGTGTCGAGGCTTATCTACATTTCTCTGCTAATCGAACCATTCTAGATATGGTACAAGGTCAGCAATATAGTCTACGAAAACAGCAAGTTTTACATCGTAGATTGATCGTGGACAGAGTAGTGTCAATTGTCAAAGTGATTGGTAAACGTGGTATGCCATATCGAGGTAAGGCTGGTTGCGAAGCCGTCAATGTTTTGGCTAACGACAGAGTGGATCATGGAACATTTCTTGAAATCGTGATTCCTGTTGCGAAGTACGATGAAATTCTAAAAGCGCATTTGAAGGAAATTATCGACAAAGGCATGCTGAATAATAAACAGGATAAGAGGAATAGAGCTAACAGAAATACTTTCATTTCCAAATCCACTGTAAACCAAATTATATTAGGAATCGCTAAATTAATGAAAAGTGCCATTGCTGAAGAAGTACAACAAGCGGGAATATTCTCAGTGCAACTTGACACAACTCAAGATGTAACACAAGCGGATAAATGTGTGATAGTCCTGCGATACGTTACCGACAAAGTTGAGGAGCGACTTATTGGTGTTGTCGATTCACATTCTGGAAAAGGCAGTGATCTGTGCAAATTGATGTCAAACGTTTTGGAACAAAATGGCATTGATATTACTAAATGTGTGTCAGATAGTACTGATGGCGCGTCTAATATGGCCGGGGCATACAATGGATTTACTACATTCTTAGAAAAAGCGTCTCCTGGACACATTCACACATGGTGTTATGCGCATGTTTTAAATCTGGTCGTGTGTGACGCCACCAGCAGTAATGAAGCTTCAATGACACTTTTTGGTATACTTCAAAAAGCTGCTATATTTTTTCGTGAGTCCTACTTGAGAATGGACCTTTGGACTGATCACATGAAAGAAAAAAATAGCCAAAACATTCACAAATGACTAAGTGTTATCGGTGCTACTAGATGGGGGTCCAAACACGATGCCCTTCAAAAGTTTTTTGGTACGTTTTGCGACGGTGAAGGAGCATTATACATAGACGTCGTTCAAGTACTGGAAATAGCAGTCTCTTCCACTAAATTAAGTGTTGAAGCACGCTATGATGCGCAGTGTCTATTAACGTCCTTATTGAAGTATAAGACTGTACTGACGGGATTTGTATATCTAAGAATAATGGAGTCAACCACACCACTGTCCAAATACCTACAGACGTCTGGATTGAATTTCATAAAGGCGTTTGAGATGGTTAAAGTAACTATTTCAGAAATTCAGACTCAATCACGCAATTTTGATCAAGCTAAGGTGGCTGCAGACCATTTCATTAATGCGTCCGCAACCATTCTTGACGAGAAAGAATGTGATTGTGTTATACAGACAGATTTGCCAATGGTACGCAAAAGAATAAGAAAAGTAATGGCAGGAGAATTAGCAAATGATGATCCACTTACAGATCCTTTAAAAAAGTTTGAAGTAGAGATGGTATTCTAGACACAGTGTTAAGAAGTCTGTCGACTCGGTTTGCATCACACGGTGAACTGTACTCTGATATAAGTTGTTTTGACCCCAACGGATTTTCTGAGTTATTGGAATGTAATATTCCAAAAAAAGCCCTTCAGAAAATCTCATGTCATATTTCGGCAACAGGTGTGTAAATTTACTTATAAATATAATTGATTGGTTTCTTGTTAAATTTTATTAGTAATTGCTTAAGTATTTTTGTTTTCCAAATTGGTAAACTTCATTAAATTTTTAATTAGCATTAGATAAGGTTATCTTTTTTGTTCTTTATTTTAAATATTTATAAGATTATCTTTATCTTTTTATATTTTAGGCGAAGAAGCGCAGCTGTTGCTTGAGCTGTTGGACTTTGCAAAAAAGTGGCCAGTTTTAAAAAAAACATCGGAAGAGAGTTACGATTTTTCTGATCAAATCACGATTGATGAGGATGAGGTTGAAAATGAAGGTGACGCCACCAACCATAAATGCGGCCCTCTAAAGAAGTGTCGCTCGTGCATTTACTGTTGCTACCATGTGCTTCGAAAATATAATCTTTACGGCAAGAGCTACTGCATGCTGCACAAGGCTTACAAATTCATGCTCACAATTTCAATTACCCAAGTGGCTTGTGAGAGGAGTTTCAGCAAGTTGAAATGTGTCAAAACAAGATTGCGAAGTCAGTTGACAGAAGATCACTTGGACTCACTGTTGATGATGTGCATTGAAAAGGACATATTGAGTAACATAACCAACGATGAAATTATTGATGAACTTGCTAAATCGAGTGGCGAATTAAAAAAGTTACTGTTTTTATCATTTTTAGTTTTTGTGATTTAAATATGAATTTATAATAAAATGACATCTTTATTGATTTTAAACAAGTGTATACAAGTCCTTATTGTTCAATAGTGTTACAAAAGTATTTAAATGTGAGGGGTTACAAGCGAATACGATTTAAAAAAAGAGGTCACTTGGTGGGCCTTTTTCATGATAGCATTTCCCGGGCCTTTTCAAAAGCCTAATCCGCCCCTGGTTTCAAAAGCCTAATCCGCTCCTGGTTCTTAACATTTTTTTAAACAAAATTTGTTCTATGATTGTCTTTTGCAATTAAATTTGTGGCAGAAAAAATGGCGGATTAAAGATGGTCGTAAAAGACAAAAAAGGCGCGAAAAAATCTTAAAAATGCCATAATTACTTAATAGGAGTTTTCTGATTTGGTGGACTATATACATAGTGATCAGTAAAATATACTCTTTCATGTTATGTTTTTTAAGTTATTAATATACTTTTAACAAGTATTATTTTAGCTTCGAGATAATGCTGAGTCACTTTTATTTATTGTATTTTTTACTTAACTACACATGGTAGTAAGACCTTATTCCGGCCATGTAATTCATACATCCAGAAATTAAGTCATACATCCGGAAATGTAAGATATTTATGTTAGAAGGTTTACATCATTTAATACAAATTGACTTAATTAAAATATTTTATGCTTTACAATATTTAGATTGTGGCTTTTAAATTGACTTAAGAATTAATCTTGTAATCAAAGTTTAAATTTATAATATGAATAATTCTTTCCGATTTGCAATATTACAGAATCTATAAATGATAACTTCACGGTTGAAATTTGGTCAAAGTTGCTGAATTTTTATCAAATTCGTTTACCTTCTTACATTTTTGTCTGAGCAGTTTTTACTTATAAGAAATAAAATTATGCCCTCAATGCTGAAAGTATTAATTTTCTAACAGTGTATGATTGTTGCATAGGTCTATTTGTTGACACTTTTTTTTTCAAACAAAATTGTAAAGATGGGCTGGAGCTTGGTCACTTAACCCTATATTAAAATCTATTAGACATATTAAAAGACTCTTAGTCGTAAAAATAGTTTGAGAAAATATTGGTTGCTATGCACTATATATAGTTCCCTTTTTTCGTTGGTTATTCAAAATCAATTTACTCGGACTTTTGGTAAAATATGCAATAACATATTAACAATACTTTTGCCTATAGGGAGCGACGAAATTTACTAGTTCGATATTAGGCCTGATAAGAGCTTATTGTCTTCCGACTCACCAAGAATAAGAACCGGAAGAGTTTTTCTTACTTAACTGGCGTTGAGTGAAAAAAATTCAAAGTCAAGTTTATTTTTCGGGCTACGCACGTTTAGTATTTATGTTAAGTAAGTATTCAAAGTACTTATTTAGGGAAAGTAGATCAAGGAGCAATTCTTCCATCAATCAAGGATAATAATGTTTAAATTGCAAAAATTAAACATGTTGACCCGAGTCAGTTTAAAATATTATTTTCATTTTACAATTTCATTTAACAAAGAACTTTTTCTACCTTATGTTTATAAATTCAAAAAAAAATTATAAAAAGCTTAAAATGTGCCATTTTTTGTATTTTGATTATTTTTATACTTAGATTTTATTGACACTCATCGATATTTTAAGATTAGTGAAACCGTGTTGTTAGCAAGATAAACAATTCTGTGGCGGTATTTACCGCCACTTAAGTAAAATATCCACTATTTGTGATGGTTTACTTTGATTTGCATTTTACCGCCACATTAGCATATTTTAAAGCTTAGTACGGCGGTATTTACCGCCACTTTAGCAAAATATTAACTTTAGGTGGCGGTATTTTGAGTCATGATTTTTACCGCCACTCTATCAAATTTTAAAGTTAAGTGCGGCGGTATTTGACGCTACTTTAGCAATGTGCAAAAAGAAAATAAATAAAAGTAAAGTAAGCGAAAAGTAAATGCAATTTTTTTTTTGTAGTAAATTGTTATTTAGAAAATGGATATCTATACAAAAAAATTATTTATACTCCACCATTAGTTGAAAAGCTAAGGAACAAGCTGAACTTGATTTAAATAGAGTATATAACATTCTTCCCAACCATCAAATTTTTGTGATGTCAAGCAGTTAGTTCAGCAGGAAGATAAAACTTCATTAAAAAATGAACAAGTTTTGTTTGGTAACATTACAACAACTAATGCCCAACAACAATGTTTATTTAACAGATTTTAATTTAAAGAGTAATTTTAGTTCTGATTCAATCAGAGATTTAAATTTTGCTAATAATAATGTCAATGATGTTGATTCGGAGGAAAATTACTGTTTCATCTAACTCTGATGATCAAAATGAAAATTTTGATGGTGAAATAAATAACATACTCCGCGATTGGTCTCTGCAATATAAAATAACCCATGTGGCGCTTGCATCACTTCTATGCATTCTTAAACCATATTTTCCAACTTTACCACAACATCCAAGGACATTGCTACATAAGACACCTACAATGATAGCGATTCCACGGCTCAACAAAAAACATTTGACGTTTGACAAAAAACACGTAATTTTCATAAACTTTGCACTCTTATATCTTTTTGTATGGTTAAGTAAGCGCCTTGAGGTTTTTTGCATTAGTTAGTGTTACTCAACCTCTTTCTAACTATACTGTTTTTTTAAAACGAAGCTTTTGAAGGTAAGGATTCCTTAACCAAACCAAACTTGCGGAATTCCAGGTAGAAACATTTTTTCAAATTTACATCTAGTACGTGATCTAATAGATTACGCAGAATTTTAAAAACTACCTAGTTTCATTTTGACAATAGATCAAGAAAAGGCGTTTGACAAAGTCGATCGCGTGTTTCTGCTGCAGATTCTCCGAAAATTCAATCTTGGAGAAAATTTTGTATCTTTCATTAACACCTTGTATTCAGAAGTTTCGGCAACTGTTCTGAATTGCGGCATCCTGTCTTCCTCCTTTCTTACGGAAAGGGGAGTTAGACAGGGAGACCCTCTCTCTCTTTTGCTGTACGTTTTTGTTGCTGAAGCTTTGGCTTTGATGATCAGAGCGGATAGCAGCATAGAGGGTTTTTTCTCTGCCGGGAACACGGAAACCTCTAAAACTACAGCAGTACGCAGACGATTCGAGCTTTTTTGCTAAGGACGTAAAATGTGTCCGCTATTTCTTTGAAAATTTAAAATTATTCGAAAAAGCAAGTCGTTCAATGATCAACGCCTCAAAAACCAAGGGTCTCGCTCATGGGGGTTTTGATCCCGAAATTTACACAAATTGGACAACATAGAGTGGAACAATGACACCGGTTTCAAAATTTTAGGTGTCACTTTTTACACCAGACTGAGCGATACTACCAATTTCAACTGGCAAGTAGCTCTTAACAAAATAGAGATAAAGCTCAAGTTTCTGGGACTGCGTACTTTATCATTTAGGGGAAAGACTAATCTGATAAATACGCTAGCAATGTCAAAAGTGTGGTTTGTAGCAAACATTTTGCCCACTCCCGATTGGGTGATAGAGCGTTTGCATCAAGCCATTTTTGAAAATCTGTGACAAAAGACCATTTTCAACCCGGTCAAACGAGAGACACTTTTCTTACCCGTCAAAAGCGGGGGTCTTGGAATTTTATCACCGAAGTAGCAAAGTCTTGCGATCCACCTCAAAACGCTCTTTCAAATAAAAGAACGCGACGAGGACAAAACTTACGATTCTTACTACTTTTCAAAGTATTGGGTGGCAAGTTGTTAAATTTACTAAGCTAAACGAAAGCTGGAATTTTTTAAAGCAAAACACGTTTTCAAAACACTGGGACAACAAAATGTCTCAGTACTACAAAACTACAATTGAAATCTTAGATAAATACGGGTCCCTCTTCAACATCTCCCTAAAATCAACAAAAAATTTTTACTTAGAAGTGGCAAAAAACAAAAAGACAGTCGTGCCAGCAGAACTTTTCTGGAACAGTTCAACAAAAACAACAATGCCGTGGACCCAAATTTGGAAAAGAAATTTTACCTCCCACGCATACGGACCGACGCAAAACATCCTCTTCCGATTTCTTCACAACAGCTTACCTTCTGCTGCCTTGCTTGCTAAAAGCACAAGGTAACAGATCGTTAAAAACAACAAATGTAAAACTTGCGGAAAAATTGAGGACAATCTGCACATCTTTGCTAATGTCCTCCTTCTGTTACAATATGGAAATACTTTAAACATGTATATAACTCCTTGACATTCCAAAACAACTTTTCTCCAATAAATTCCATATTCTCGATTGAGAATGCAAATTTATCGGAGAAAAACCCTACCTCGCAGCTGCTTTTGACAGTCACTCAAAACATTATGAGTGAAATATGGAACAGCAGATGCCACCATATGTTTAACAATTCAAATATTGACCCAACGGCAATGATCAGGATAATTACCAGAAACATCAGGAATATTATTACTTTAAAATATAATTATCATGTCCGTAGAAATACCACGGACATTTTCTGTCAACTTTTTTGTATTAAAAACGTTTTTTGTCAAATAGAGAACGGGAAACTGAAACTAGACATATGAGCTAAACTAACACACTGGCTCGTAGAAAGAACTAAATGTTTAGTTGAGAGTTCCCGTGTCCTTTAAACATATATTTTTTTACAACAAAAATATTGTTATATATGATTAGACAATTACTGCCAGCCCTTATTTTATGATATATATTTTATTGTTTGCATTTTTTTTCTGTGGATTTAGTAACGTGATTATTTGTGTAAAAGTCCTGTATTTTTTAATATTAGTTAATAAAATCTTTCTTTACTAAATATACTTAATTAATCTTTACCAACTTCATAATCAACCTTTTTCCATATTCTCGATTTCTTTCCACGCAAAGGCTAAAAATAAATAAAAAAATGAAAAAAAACGCAAAAAAATATAAAAATAAAAATACAAAAAACAAACAAAAATTTAAAAATGTATATATATATATAAAAAGACGACTTTATTTTTAAAATATTGGCATATAAACTGAAGAATGTTTTAGAATAGATCAAAGTTAATTTAATGTAAAAAAGCTTGTTTTTTTTCTTTTGCTTTTTTATTATATAAAAGTGTATCATAAAAATATTTATAAATGGAAAAATATGTAAAGTTGAACGATTTGTAAACTTATTGTAAATATGCGTATTTATTATGCAGAGATAGTAATAACTTTTGTAAATATTTATTATTTTGTAATAAAATAAAAAAAAAGGATTCCTTAGAACTTAAACACATCTAATTTTTATGAAACCATCCATATTTATTAAGAAAAGAACGAGGAATCTAATAGAATCTAGACGTTTTTTAACATTTAAACAAAAAATTTTAGTTATCAGCGTTTAAAAACTTCAAGGTTGATTTATATAGAAAAAAATTTGTTTTTGAAAAACGTCCAGGTGGAAATTGCAAGTTTAGCCTTTCCTCTATTTAAAACAAGTATTTATTTGAGTTAACCTAAAGAATTGGTACTAAGGATTTGCATTTATAAATTATGTGTATATATATATGCTTTTCATCGCGTATTTAATGACGTTATCTGTTTTGACTTTTGCGTTTGTTTTGGTTAAATTATGAAAATTAAATTGAAAGTGAAAGTATAATTTTTAAAATTTAATCAAATAAAAATAAATCTTTTACTTTCTTCTAGGTAAAAAGTCTGCATTCTTCAAGAAAGTTAAAATCTTAATTTTTATTATTTTAACTACAGGTTGCTGTTATTTAAACTGTTTTTTTGAAAACAAAAACCTAAAAATAGTATTCAACAGAAGCTTACGAAAATGGAGTTGTGTAAGAAATTCTTTATTTCTTTTTATATTTATTTGCCTCTATTTGTTTGTTGGTTAAATACTAAGAACTCTAGTAATAGTTATTTTAATTCCCTTTTTTTTAGGTGTTGAAATTAACAATAGTCTCAACAAAATGGTTGCTCTATCTATAAGTCAAGAAAGTAAGTCAAAATTATAAATTAAAAAAAAGGTATACTGTAGCACAAATTTTTTCATTTTAATAATTCTATTTATTGAAACCAAAATAATCCACCCCTTATTTTTCTTTATGTCACTTATTAAGTTTACTTTTAATTTTAGCATCCGACACTGTTTTGGATTATCTAAATATTAATGGAGCCATTGTATCCCTCAAAAATCCAGATTTGGTTTTAACCAATTGTCATTTTTTACAAATTTGTAAAAAAAAAAAATTAACTTGACATGGCCGAATCTTTCAGTATCTTTTACATCCTTGTTTAAATATCCTATATCTAGAGTTATGCAGATCAAATTCCTTCAAAAGTCAAAAAATTTCATTGCAAAATTAAATCGTACGAAAAATTTTGATATAACAAAGTATTTTTTAAGCTCTGCTTTATCTTTTATTGGTGCATTTCTGGATGATGTTGGTTTGTTACCTTCTGATGCTTGTTCTACCCCTACCAGTTACTATTTTTGTATCTTCTGATTTAAACTTGCAAACAAGAAAGATTGGAAGTAAGAGTTAATGCTAGAAGATAAAGGGTAGATGACTCATGGAGTACATTACTGTTTATAAATATAGGAAGATCTAGACTATGGCAATAACGGTTAGCTGAAAAAAGTTTTCTTAGTTAAAGTTCACCAGCCACTGTGAACCTCATGCTGTAGCAGAAGTGAGATCCTTTCCAAGCTCAAATGCCCCTTCCAAGCAATCAGAGAGTGTTGGGTTCTTATCAAGACAGGAATAAATGGTAGTATAAGCTGTAGAACGAGACGATCAAAATCCATAGTGATGATCCGAAAGTAAGTTGTTATATCAAGAGGAGAGCTTAAGTTTTTGTTAATTAAAGATTCAAAAGCCTTGCTTATAATTAGACCATTAGATATATCTACCTTTAAAAACGTCAATTACATGTTACAAATAAAAATTTATTTATTTGATAGGTGAAATCACCAGATAATACAGGTAGTTTTTTATCCAAATTGGAAACTGGGAGATTCTCTTCATTAAATTATGTTTTAATAAGAAAGTTTTTAGAACCATTTCCTAAAGGGATGTATACAATAGAAGTTGGGGTAACAGAGCATGAAAAGTCATCATTAGCAATTTTCAAAATTAAATCAGAAGGTACAAAAACAGTAATTTGATTGGGAACAGCTTCACTATTGTGGATAGGAGTAGGGGTAGAGCAAGCATCAAAAGGTAACAAACTAACAGCATCAGAGAAAGCATTATTAAAAGAGAAAACAGAGCTTACAAAATCTTTTGTTAATTCACACAAGATTTTTTTTTTTTTAAACATCTTTATTTTAACAAGACAACCACTGCATGCAACTACTTTTAAAGTTGGAAGTTACTGGAAGAGCCAAGATAAAGTTTATATAGCTAGATAACAATTAACAGACGACTTAAAAGATTGCGAAAAGATGGGTAAGTCCATCATGCCAGTCTTTATTGAAAGCCTTTGATATCCAGAGCAGTAGAATTTGCCTAACCACCTCTATCTAATGCTATGAAGTACCGTTCTGTAACAACAGTTAGGAAGTCAGTTCTAAAACAAGATGATTTTTTTAATTTTTTTTTTCTTTTATTTTTTTTTTTTCGCTGTTTATATAAAAATAAAATAATAAAATTACAATGAAACTTTTACGTTACACAAAGATTATATATAAAACAGACAGGGGCTCAAAGAAGATACGGATGACTGGTGTCACCACAATCTTTTCATAGAGCCCCTTTACAATAATATTTAAAGCCCACATGGCTTTAGTAAATTTACAATAAAATATTTTTTCTAAAAAATACTTGGTGAAGAATAAAAACTCATATATACATCCTCATATGTACACATACACATACACAAACACATATATAAACATACTTACACACACATATATAAACATACTCGCATATATATCAGAAGTTTAGGAGATGCAATTTCATTTGTCGTTTAAAAAAGGAAGTGCTTTTCAAATCTTTTATATTGTTATTTTTTAGCTGATTCCATAATGACGGACCTTGGTTAATAATTGAGAATTTTGACACTTGTGATTTTACTCTGCTCAATTGATAGTTATGGTTGCTATTTGACCGAAGATTGTATTTTTGTGAAAACGCCAATGTAAAAATATCAGAAAATACTTTTGGCAGCAAGGTATTCTTATATTTATACATAAATACTAATATTTGAAGCGAATTAATTTTTGATATATTTAACACATTCATGTATTTCATTACAGGGGAAGGGTTTTCTAATCTTTTTAAATAGTTAACCGCTTTACATGCGTGGAGTTGTAGCCTCTGTAATCTTATTAATTTAGTTTTGATTAAAATCCATATGTTTCTTATGTCATCTGCAAATAGAGCCACCTTTAGGCTTTTCAGGATGATCAATAGTTTTGGTTAAAAGTTAACCCTATACTTAGTGACACTAGGGTGAATTAGGAGCATTTAGTGCCACAGGGTCTGTGTGTTTTGTGATTGTGATGTTATTGTTGTGATGTTTTGTGTCGATAGGCAACTTGGCTTACCTTCTCGATGGTGTCTATTGTTATAAATGATTATTAGTTTGTTTCGTTACTGAAACTTGCTACTTCTAATTCACTAAAAGCCAAGAAATAAGTTTTAGAAAAAAAACATTTTTTTATGTTACTTTCATTTTTTTTATCTTAGGCGTTTTCATTGGTTCACATAAACAATCTTAAAGAGTAAGTTTCTTATTTTATACTTATTTAGTTTTAAATATTTTTAATTTATATATTTTTAAAATGAATCAAGAAAATATTTTTAACACGTTATTGTGTATCTGTGTTTTAAATAATAATATTTTTACATTTTTAGATATAACTTCTGCTGTTATACCTGCCTATTGCAGTTGTAAGTACTCCAAATTTCAGAAAGTTCGTTTGCTGTAAGTTATTTTAATTAAAAATTAAATTTTAACTTTATTGAAGAATCTTCTGTCTGTTAAATAGGTCATTCTGAATAATTATGACAGATTTCAATGCCTTTTTGCAGTAATTTACTGACCGGTCTGTAAATCATACAAGAATTTTAAAATGATGTATGGTTTGGACTCCATGATTTCTTAATGCATATTTGTATGGTGTAATTATAATATAACCCCAAATTTTATTTTCCAAAACTAAGAAAATAAGTGAAAACCATTAGTCTGTAAAATAGATGATTCTGGTTAATCTCGTCAGATGAATTAAAATGAGACCATTATGAAAAATTTTGAATCAAATTTAATAATGGTTCAAAAATATCAAATATATTCAAAGTCGACTTTGGTTTATGTTACTATTGGCCTAGTTGGTTTGTGCAGCCCTTTTGCAGTAATTTACTGACTGGTCTTTAAATTATAAAATAATTTCAAAATGATGTACTATTTGGATTTCATGATTCCTTGCACATTTGTATGGTGTAGTTATAATATAACCTTAAATTTTATTTTCTAAAACTAATTAAATAAGTGAAAACCCTTAGTCTGTAAAATAGATGATTCTGGTAAATCTCGTCAGTTGAACAAAAAATTTTTGGGGTATTTTATTTTCTTATATTTGTTAGATCACTATGGAAAATTTAAAGTCAAATGTAATAATGGTTCAAAAGTTATTCTAATGTCAATATGACACCAAAACCAAGTAAATAAGTTAAAACCCACAGTCTGTAAAATAGACAAATCCGGACAAACCCGACTGAATTAAATAAAAATATTTTGGTATTTTATTTTCTTATAGTTGAAGAATCGATATGAAAAATTTCAAGTCAAATGTAATAACAGTTCAAGAGTTATTCAAGAGTCAATATGACACTAAAACTAAATAAATGCGGTAGTGGTGTAGTGGTAAGAGCGCTCGCTTTGTAAGCGAGTGGTTCGGAGTTCGACTCCCACCACGTCCCTGGAAGTACCGCGCTCAACTTAGTTTCTCCGCGCAGCGGCCTTTTCGGCAAGGTTCGTGTTTCGGAGTTAAAGAGAGGGTTGCACCACGAATAACAACTAAAAAATAAAAATAAAAAAAAAAAAAAACACAAAAAAATGAGTAGCCTCCTCGACGGTAGTGGCCCCCCTCGGGCCTTGGGGAGGTGAATAAAAAAAAAAAAAAAAAAAAAAAAAAAAAAAAAATAAGTAAAAATACGTAGTCTGTAAAATAGACAATTCTGGGCAATCCCGACAATTAAAATTTTTTTGTTTTTGTTTTTTATTTTCTTATAGTTGTTGAATCAATATGGAAAATTTCAAGTCAATTGTAATAACGGTTTAAAAGTTATTCAAGAGTCAATATGATCCGAAAATACTATCATTTTCGGTGCCACAACACTGCAAATTTTCCATACTTAAGCCCAATACTTTTCGTCAAAAAATCATCAATTTTTGCACTAAAAAAAATTCAATAACTTTGGATCCGCTTAACTTCAAAGGTTGACTGACCCCTCATTTTTTAAGTCAAGTCAAGCTCTATACAATGATATTAATTATATATACTTTTTTGAATTATAAAAAAATTGTCTGGAATTGCTAACAATGACATTGTAGGTGCACTTGGTTGTTTTTCTTTTCCGCTATATATTCCTATGACAAATGGTTCTTTCATACTGAAGTTCTTAACAATACAAAGTATTGGCCATACTGAGACACAAGACCTTTTGAAAAGAGGCAACCCATCTACATTAAATTCCAAGAGGATGTTTGTATTTTCGGGTATAAACAAATCATTAATGCAGTTTTTCAAACCATTCTCAAGTCCAATGGGACAATAATCTCCTCCACTTTTTAGTTTTTAACTTCAAACATCGTCAATGTTTGAACAATTTAAAAAAGATTAGTTAGAGAAATGGGTTTTTTCAGCATCAAATAGAGATAACTGTTTTATTACAAATGAAAGTGTACCATGTCTCATTCATACTATACAACTGATGAATAATAATATTACATTTGTTTGTGAAAAATTCCTAAATGTTTTTGAAAGTATTATGTTTCCAATTTCATCAACAAACTTAGGAATTTGTAAAGTGTCTAGAAACAGTTTATCTAAATTGCAACTTTTATCTGTTTCAATGGTGATTCATCAGATTATTTTATTGTACCCCTGTTACATTAAATATTTAATTTATTAATTAATTAATTTTTTTTTTTAACTAAATTTTTAAAAAATATTAGAGTAGCATTTATACTTTTATTTTATACCTTTTGTTTTTAATACTTAATTATAGTTATTTTTTCATACTTTATGTCTTAATAAGATAAAATGTAAAATGATTTCTGAAAAAAAAATTTAAACTTTAGATGAAAATTTTCAATTTATTTTTAAAGTATATATGTATATATATATATATATATATATATATATATATATATATATATATATATATATATATATATATATATACATATATATATATATATATATATATATATATATATATATATATATATATATATATATGTTTGTATATATATATATATATGTAAGTATATATATATATATATATGTAAGTATATATATATATATATATATATATATATATATGTTTATATATATATAAGTTCTATGATTTATAAAGGACTGTTCAGTTTCACATTTTTTTACTTATAAAATTGTTAAATTATATATTTTAACTGTAAAGTCAATTATTTTAATAATTTTTTTTATTGATTAAATAACATTAGATTATCTTTTTATACAGTTAAATATTCTGGCATCATTTAAAATTTCATTTGAAAAACATTATCTTTTATTGAGCCCTAGCTTACTTTTTTTTAAATACAGTTTAGTAATTAATCATTTTTTTAACTTCCTTATTAAAGAAGTTATCCATAATAACCTTCTTTATGGATATTGACTGGTTAAGAAGTTTTTTTAAAAGAGTTCTGAATTGCACCTTTTATCTGTTTCAGTAGTTTTCAAAAAATATCTTTGTCTTCCTAAAAATGTTGATTCATCAGATTATTTTATTGTACCCTTGTTGAGTTATACATTTGTTGTATATACATTTATACTTTATTTATAAGTTTTATGGTTTTTAAAGAACTTTTTAATCACTAATTTGTTTACTTATAAAACTGTTCTCTCATTGATTGAAAAAAAAAATGGATTATTTATTTTTATAGTCAATTATTCTGGCATCATTTAAAATTTTCTTTTAAGTGTGAAAAATATGTTTTATTGAGTCTTATTTTACTTCTAATTTTAAAGATTTCTATGTTTTATTTGTTTTAATATTTTGCTTAATTTATTTTAGAAAATGCAGTTTGCTATCATGCATTTTATAAATGATAACTCTGTAGCAATTGTACCACTGAAGTGGATTGTTAATGTGAATTTCTGTTACTGGCCCCCTTATTGTGGTAGTCGATTAGAAAACTCTATACAAAAAAAAGAAGAGCCTAAATTATCTTAGGAACAGCTGCCAGCTAGATCATTACATTTATATCGTAATTGTTAATAACGTTGATAACCTTTTAAAATTACATTAAAGGTAAAATAAATGATAAAAGTCTAAAAAAAATAATAAAAGTTACATTTTTTAATTTGAATAAAAATAACTATTTTATAATAAGTATTTTGTAAAATTTTTTTTTTTAAATTTTTTAGCAAGTCTTGAAAAAGCACATCAAAATTTAAAACAAGTAGAGTTAGACATCTCAGCTCTCTACACAGAACAGGATGAATAAATTCCTATGTCAAAAAAGCGGCAAAAAATTTATTCATAGTCTAATGAAGAATAATATCAAGGACAATCATACAAAGCTTAAATGTCCAAATTTTCCACCAGGAATGGCAAACCCTTTAGTAAAACCACTAGTTCAGCCTAATAAGCTCACATTTCATCCTAGGCTAAGAAATATCAAAAATACAGCTAAACTATCGCATGCAGTAGTATCAAATACAATTTCAGGTAAATTATTTAACAAGATTAAAAGTTCTTTATCAAGATTAAAAGTTGCTTTAACATTAACTTTCCAATATTTTATTAATTTTTTATAGTTTTTAAAATTGGAGGTGTTTTATTGATTTTAATATCTGCTGTATTATGAAATGTTCAGTAATGTATTCATAGTAATTTTTTCCTTAGGCAAGGAGCTCATAATTTTATCAAAAAAGCAAAATCTATAAGAAATAATTATAAACATTACTTTAATTCGAAGAAGGGCTTAGTTTTATGGCAAGATAGAATAGTTAACAGTACATCTAATCCTTTTGATGAAGAATAATATAAAATAGTAAATAATAATATTCAGACACAGTATACAAGGAATAAAAAATAAAATAACTTAAAGTTTGACGTTTTTATCATAAATATAAATAAATTTATATAATTTTTATATAAAAAGTTATTATTCTTCAAACTCTAAAGTAAATAAAACCTCTTCAATTCTTATTCTTGCCAAACGATTTTTCTTTTTTGGAAGCTCTTTTAACCTGCTAAACAAACTTCTACTATATAAATCATCAGAATCTGTGTTAATAGTTTCATTGTCATCTTTATTTAATTGTTTTAAACTTTCAACAAGTAAGGTATCAATAGCATTGACTGCTTTATGTTTTTTTTTTATTGCGACTTGAGAAAGTTTTTGTGTTGAACTGCAAATTGGTGGAACTGCAACCGACTTGTTCAGCTAAATTTTTTGTGTATATAGTTGTTTCAACCTAAAACTCTATCTGTGTCTTGAGGACAAATTGTATCTGTCAAGAAATGTAGTTGTTTGAAATATTTTCATGTTGGCAGTATAGATGATGCTGCCCCTGACCGTGGTGCTTTCTCTCGTCTGTCATTGCATCGTTTAAAATTTTCAAAATTCAACTATAAAGTTAATTAGAACAGAGTGAGTTTTAATAATAAAAAATCAAGTATAACAAAAAAACTTAAATAAAGCACTACTTAGAGTGCCAAGATAAATTAAAATAAGTATAATCAGTTACTATTAATTGATTAGAATTATAAATAAGATCTATAAACATAAATCAGCCCAAAACTAAAACTTTTCTCTATAGTTTCCCTTTGAATGCAAGAAATTTATTAACCTGTATAAGCACCACCAAGACTTTCATTAATCATTTCCCAAGCATTTTTTCTTTTATCTTTTATTATAATCTTTATGCGAAGATAATGCAGTATTCCATAAACAGGAGTATTTTTTAACACACTCAATAAACTCTTTATTATCGATTTTGGCTATATCGTTGGAGTTAATTTTCCTTTTTAAAGTTGTATTTACATTTTTTTTTATTTAATTCTTTAGAACATATAAGTGAGGTTTCAATTGTTGGTTGCGAAAAAAACAGTTGCGGTGAATTTTTTTGTTTTTGAAGCAAAGATAAAATATATGTTTGTTGTTCAGGTGACATATTAATTCTAGCCAAATCACCATTGTTAATAATTTCCATTATGCTTTTATACCTTTTTATAATTTAAAAACAAATTAGTTGTAAAGTAAAATATTATAAAAGTCTAGTTATATTATTCCTAAAATAATTATTACTTTATTTACCCGTTAACTATATCTAATTTAGCATTAATATTTCATACTTGTTTATTTTTCAAAGTTTGTTTAAAACAAAATATTATTTCTTGTATCATGTGATTGCTTTCTTGTTTTTTATTGGATAATACTATAGGAGCAAATAACTTTCCGCTCTCTAACTTTTATTATAATTTTCCGCCAACTTTTTACAATATTACAGTATGCGCATGCGTGAAGTCGCTTTCCGCGCGGAAAGTTAAAAAAAGCTGAATGGAGAATAGCCCTAACGGTTTCATGTCTTCATTTCATATCTTTTCTTATATTTTACGATTCATATCATTTCTTATATTTTACGATTTTCGGCAGTGTCGAGATTTGCTTATTGGAGTGCGGTGTTTATTGAATTATTTGGATCAATATTTTTTAAACAGGTAAGCAAATAATAGCAGGAATAATTGCAGTTTTAATTTAACAACATTATTTGATAACTATTTAATTTTAATTTTGTTTTGTTTAACAAGTTAAATTATTATCAATAGTACATCCTAAAATGTATTCAAAGGAAAGTTATTCGGAATACACAAAGCAATGTAAAAATCAAAATTCTGTTTGGATTCATTTTTTAAGAGTATCAAAAAAACTAACAGCAAAATGTAAAATATGTTATGCAATACTAAAAACCGCTGGTTCAACGACAACACCGCAGCACACGCATTTAAGAACAATACACAATATTAATGTATTAAAATGAGATGTCGTGCAAGATGAAAGTCCAGAAAGCAGTACATCAAAAATGATGATTACAAACTATTTAATCAACAAAAAAGATGAATCGCTTTCTGCAATCGTATCACGAACGTGGGCCTTAGATAATATGTTATTCAAAGTTTTCTGTACGTCTATCGATTTGAAAAATTTGTTTTTGGCTAGAGGCGCTCGAGATTATGTATTACCAAAATCATCTAACTCGATTCGCAAAATGGTTTTAAAATACGCTCAAAAAATGCGGGCTAAAATCATGCAGGATTTTATAAATTTAAAAGAAGACGGAAAAAGATTTTGCTTAATTCCAGATGAATGGATATTTTCAAGAAACCAATGTTATTTAAATGCGAATGTCCATGGCAAGAAACAGTTTTGGAATTTAGGTTTAATACCTGTTAAAGGACGTTTTCCTGCAGAGAAATGCCTCACGGCTCTAAAAACCACATCGCAAGACAACAATCTAAATATCGATAAAGATATTACGTCTATAACAACTGATGGGCCAGCTGTGATGCAAAAAATTGGACGGCTTTTTCCATGTAATTAGCAGTTGTGCTTCGCAAACAAGAATTTGGAAAACAATTGAATCTTATAATGGACACTAGAACTAGATGGAATAGCTTAGTCAAAATACTTGAAAGGTTTACCAAGCTAAAAACCTATGTTAGAAAAGCATTGGTTGACATTGCATCTGATATCGCTATTCAAGATGCTGAAATTTTGTCGATTAAAAACATTATCTCTGCACTTCTCCCAGTGAGACTAACTGTTCATCTGATCAACTTTCATTAAAATTAAAGAAGAAATTAGAAGACCGAATAAGCCAAAGACGAACTAATGTGTCTGGAACTCTTCAGTATTTACACAATGGCGGAAAAAGTGAGATTCGCCCATCTTTCACTAGACCATTGAAAAAAACAATAGCCAAAGTTATTGAAACTTTGCACAAAGATTGATATTTAACACTAACATGGAAACTTCCTCAGGCAAACAGTCAAAATATTAGAGTCCGTCTACTCACATTTGATTTTGATTCCGCCATCGAGCGTGGAGTCTGAGCGAGCCTTCTCATTGCTGGTAACTTTTGTACAAAAGTTCGAACGAGACTCGAAGACGCAGCTTAAAGTGATCTCTGCTTCCTGAAGGCATATTTTTGGCAAATAAAACAATAATTTTATATTTTTTATTATTAAATGATATACCATATTAGAATGTTTCTGTACTAATTGAATTTGGCATAATTTTATGTTCCATTTTTATTTTTAAAGAAAGTATTTTTTATGCAATAAATAACAATGAATTATCTCAAATAAGTTATTTTTATTATTTTATTGACAAGTAATTTAAAATATTTTCGGAATTCGACCAAATTCCGAAAAAATTTAATTTCTAATTCCGAATTCCGATTTTTTTATTTTTTTATTAGATACTTTTCCGATCTTTAAAATTTTATTCCAAAGATATGGTGCTCGAAATGTAATGCAAAATTTGTTAAATTTTGTTATGCAAAATAGGTTCATATACAGAATTTTTATTTCTAAGTAAATATTATTTGGGTTTAGAGAAAAAGGGTCTTTAAAGGTAAAACTAAATAGTTTGTAAATAAAGCATAAAAAAGTAGAGTAAAACGATCCACAAAATTAATCAATGCGATTGCATGCTTCTGACGGCGATAAAGGCATTGTAACTTATTTTTTTATGCGCTTCCCCAAGCTTGTTGGCATAGTTTATATACGTATGAATAAATGAGTAATAAAGTTGGGTTAACGATTTTTTGTTTAAATATGACCTGGAATATATTTAAGTAAAAAAGCTATTATATAAGACTCCGTTACTTTTAGATATTTTTGAACGAATATACTCAGTATGCGGTTTCCATGTAATGTTCTCATCGAGAACCCCTCCTAAAAATTTAGCAACAAAATCTCTCATTATTAGTCAGGAATAAGTTGTTGTCGTCGACAAATATGATACTCATTAAGTTTGAAGCTGTATTTAAGTCATTTATATAGATTAAGAACAAAAGTGGCCCCTTGATAGAACCTTGAGGAACACCACAGGAAATATTAAAAAGATGACTTTGGTTATAGTTCTATTATACTATTTGGTTATAGTTTTATTAGTGGTACAAAATTTTTTTCAAACAAACACTTTTCTAGATAAGTTCTAAAAAACAGTAATAATTAAAACTGATACTTCATATCACTTTTCAATATTCTTTTCTTTTGTTGAAGATGCAAACATAATTTACAATTCTAAAATCAAAACCTTGAAACGAAAAATTAAAATTCTATGCTTAAATTTAAATAATCTTGATCAACAATGAAATGGATAAATGTATACCAAGAAAGTAATCTTGGTCACACAAATTCCGCATATAACCTATTTCTTGACACCTTTCTTGAATATTATAACAAACATTTTCATATTACAAGATATAGAAATAGGAAAAATTTTATCGAGATCCAAGAAAAAAAATCCATTTTGTAAGAAAAACTTACATTCGAATAACAAATTACGAATTCTTACATACCTGTTATTAAGAAGTACAACATTTTTTCACGTGTTGTGCTTCTCAATAACATATTACAATTTTTTATTTACATGTTATGTTCTCAGTTACATCTTGAAAAGGAAAAAAGTAATACATAAAAACAATGCACTATAATTAAATAATAATAAAGAGAAGTTTAAACTTTGTTTAAACACTTTAGCATCTTGAATTTTTAAATTTATGAATAGTACAAACTATTATAATCTATTTTTTTATATATATTTTTTTTTACTATTTTTTTTTATTTTATTATATTATGTTTAAAGAATATATAAAATAAGCAGTTTGTTGCTTTATTTAAAAAAAAAAAGAAAAGTTATAAATACCTTTTTTGCATAAAAATAACAATAAAATACTTTATCTACAAAATTTAAACAGGTTGAGAACGGGTCTCAAGCCCGTTTTCAACCTGTTTAAATTTTGTTATAATTTTTAGTATAGAACATAAACTTATTAATAATAAAAGTAAAACAATCTTTTAAAAAATACCTTCGTTTAAAAAAAACAGAACAGTTTTCAATAATACACCATCTTTTTAATTTTAATAAATTAAAATAACAAAATCCATGTTATTATACTTGTTACACAATTGGAAAATAATCTTCTTTATTATAACAAATATAAAAATATAAAAAATTGGAATTCATATTAGAGAAAATAATATTTTGTAAGTTAAGTGCATCTTAAGGTTTGCTGTAGAATACTATTTGCTATATGGTAAGGTTAGGGCATTGTATTGTAGCAACAAGTCTAAAAATCCAATAACTTTAATAATTAAATTGAAAAATACTTTTTGAAAACATGCCTCTACATTCTTTGCATAAACTCGTAATAAAATACGTATTTTATTAGGATCGTCCATAAATTACGCAACGCTAAATTTATTTAAAAAATACAAGTAGGAGATCTTAAGCTCTTTTACGCGGCGATTTTCACTAAACTTAATGTGCTATTTTGATTTTTCATTTAACTTAAGGCTCCGCGAGGGAAAACTTTTGATCTTTTTTGTTTTGTTTATTAGTAAAATTTAGCGTTGCGTATTTTATGGACTACCCCCTTACCCAAAATATCTAATTAGATAAAAACCGATAGTTCAATTTACCAGCTACTTATACTGAAGATTAAAGAAGATTACTAACAAAGGTTATTAGAAAAAAGTATAAAAGCTATTATGATACTTAATATAAAGTTAGCAAAAAAACAAAGTTAGCAAAAAAACAAAGTTAGCAACTAAAACAAATAAAAAGTCGTCACTTTATAATGTCATATTCATAAGTATTAGACAACCAATCACTTAGTTGCTGATTAGCATCTGTTTTGGTTTTTTCTTGGAACACAACATGGTTATTGGTATCCACTGTAATGACTGTACTTGTTCTAAATATGAATAAAATGTTTTTTTCTTTTTTAAATTAAAAAATAATAAAAATAAACTTACTTGAAGTTGAAGTTTACCTTGTTCCAAAAACGTTTGCATTTTCAAAAGGAGCAATTGTAGGATCTATATATATTGAAGAATTCCATTCATCAGAAGACTCCTGACAAAGATCTGTATTTCTAAAGGTTAACAATTATAACAGTTGAATAAATTTTCTGTTAATCTTCTTTAAGATTTTAAAAAATGATTAAAAAATAATAAAAAAGACTATTAAGGTTACTTAGTAGTATCAGCTAATAATGCGAACAACTTTTCGTGAATGTTTTCAATTTCTTTTTCACCATGAAGCAAATCCTTGAATTTATTTAAGCTGTTCAAGGCCTTTAAACATGGTTTATTTAACGAACTATTGGTCAAACATAAGTATCCTAAAATATAAAAAAAATTATTTAGAAGCATTAACTTTAAAACATGATCATTGTACAAAAGATTATCATTATAAGAAGATAAGAAGAAAAAGAAAAAATAAGATTGTTGTAAAAGAAACATACAATAAAACCTTTTTCCAAAGTACACAAATTGTTTTCAGTACTTATATAGATAAAATCACTGTCAATTAATCCAGCAACCAAATTGAATGGACGAAATGTCTTTTTAATTTTTTCTAAGCCTAATAAATAATCAGATGGATTAATTTCATTTCTTAAAAAGTCAGCAACGAGTTGTCCACGACCCTTCTGAGTAGAACTGATGAACTCATTTGTACTGATATTTGTCAAAAAACACACACGTCCTGAGCGTGTTATGCCTAACCAAGTTCCACCTTCATATCCTTCAGTCAAATCTTGACCTGCAATCGTATACAAATAATGATTATAAATAACTTATAAAAACAAATATTGAGATTCAACAAGTTTAAACTTGGAACCAACAGTATTTTAACCTGCCAGAATGTGTGAATCACTTCCTTCCCAGAATGAAGCTGGTTTTGCAGGTCTTGAGAAGTACTCATCTCTATTAGCAGCTAATATAAATTTATAATTTGAACGTGAAACACCACGCCATAAAAATATTATACACATGCTAAAAATAATTTATGTAATAAAAAAATGTTTAAGAACAAATTTTTGTTAATAAATAAACCTTTATAAAATATAATGATTTGAATATTTTCAAAAATGATATATTAAAAGAATGTTTTCAAAATTATCAGAAGACATTTTTTTTAAATATTTAAACTTTTCTAAAAATGATTTCTTTAACTTTTTAAAATATTTTTTAAAAAACTACAAATTTAATTCTTCCATCTCAGCAATAAATTTTTCTTCTTGTTGTTTCAAATTGTCCAATTCAGTTTGAAATCGTTGTTTTAAAAAAGGATTTGCAGCCTTGCGTACTCTCATTTCTTGCTCAAGTTTCTTTTCTCGTATCTCCATCAATTTTTTTTCGTACTCAATATGCATATGAGATTTTTCCTTTTTTATCTCATTAATTTCGGTATTTTCTTCTTCATCACTACTGCTAATATCAGGTAAAATATCTCCTTCATCTAAAGCAATGTCATCAGAAAACATGCTAAAATTAGAATTCTCATTAAATTGTTCAAGTGTTGGACCACCAATATCAATTTCTTCTTCCTTATCTAGTTTTTTACTTTCTAACTCATCATTTATTATTTCAAATTTTACATCAACAGCACTGACATCAGCACGCAACAGACGTTTAACTTCTTTTTCTATTTCAGGTGCATCAATATATTTTTGCTTTGCTGTTTTTCGAAAACGACGCTTTCGTACATTTTTTAATGGTGGAGTTAAGCCATGAGCATATTGATACTTTTTAGTTTCCTGCAGTTTACGCTTAATATAATCCATACTTAGGTTCTCTTCTTCCTCTGAACTTGAGTCAGGTTCATCTGGGTCTTTACATATTAGAACCTGACACATATCCCCAGTTTTCCATAAACTCTTTTTATCAAATGTCTTCCAAGTTTCCACAATGCAAGGCAAGTCATAAAGTTTGGCTGCAAATACTACTTTATCAAATTTGACAGTGGCATGACGAGCATCTTCTTCAAAATCTATTTGTAGTCTATCTTTTAAACCACCACTTTGAAGAGCATCACGAAGGCTGCTTGAATAGGGTTCAGGCATACGCAAAACAATTTCATTTTCAAGCTCTGTTAACTTAGGAATCTCATACTTAATCTTTGATTTTCCTTCTTTGCTTTTAGATTTAAGTTTATTGCTTGACATGGTTTTTTATTATTAAATATAAAAACAACTAAACATTTAAACAATAAAGTTAAAATCAAAATGAACCTAAACTTATTTACAGAATATAATTAAAAAAAAAAAACAAAAAAAAAAAACTTTTTACTGCTAAAGGTTGAGAATATTTACAGATAAAAAATTTCAAAACTTGTTTTCTAAAAAATTAAGCTATTAAAAACGGATTGAAAAAAATGATAATCCTTTTTAATCTAATACAGCTATTTATAACCTATAAAAAATAGCAAACTTTTAACTAATGATGAACAAATATGAATTATTAAAATTTTTACGTACACCTTAATCCACCTTAGTTAATAAATATATTTTAAACAGTGCAATCAAAAAATAACTTTAGGCAAACTTAAAAAACTCAAAAACTAATATGTACTAAATATTTTGCAGTATGAAAGTTTAAAATTTAATTTACAAATACAAAACTTTTTGAATTAAATATTAAAAAAAAAAGTAATAAAAATGCAGTGGAAATGAAAATGATTTGAAAATAATTACAATCATTATCGAACTTAAATCATAGTCATATTCACACATTTTTATAATAATATACTAACTATATATATGTATATATATATATATATATATATATATATATATATATATATATATATATATTTATATATTTATATATATATATATATATATATATATATATATATATATATATATATATATATATATATATATATATATATATATATATATATATATATATATATATATATATGTGTGTATATATATTTAATTATAAAAATAATACTAACTTATTCAAAATATTAAAAGGAAAATTGCAATATAAATAGATTTCAAAAATCAATAAACACAATATTTAGAGAAACACATTAAATGCTAATTCATATAAATTACTTGCTCTTCCATTGGCCATTCACCATTTTCACGGACATTAGGTGGACTTGATTTCCAGTCCCAAGTTTTAATTGGAATTCTCCATTCATTGCCATAATTAGCTTGAATATATTTAGTTGGTTCACAGGGTACTCTTACTAAAATATTGCTTAGTTCTGACCAACATAAAGAAAATTTGTGAAAAATATATTTAAATTTTTTTCTAGATTTTACCTGGGTACCTCCATTCCACATATAATTACTATCTTCATAAAAAAAGAAAATGTCAAGTTTTATATTTTCCATTTCAAATGATAGTTCAAAGCTATCCTCAACCTTTCCAAACCTATGCTTAAGATGAAAACCTCTTTCTAAAAAAGATGAGACAAAACTTTCATTATAATACTTTATCCATATTCCAATATCAACATCTTTACTATGTGTTATAAAATCACACTGTCTAAACCAGCCTAAAAGTGTGCCACTACTAAGCCAAAATGGAATATTATACTTAGAAAGTTCAATACTAACAATTTCAAGAATATGCTTAGCTTTTGATCTGAAAATTTCACTTTCTTCGTCATTTTCATAACCATAGAGAGAATAAAATAATCGAGCTTGAGCAAAGTTGCAAGGAATAAATATATGGGTCTGAAACTCTTGTAAAAAAATTTTTAAAAACTGAGGCACATTTACTGATACGCCATCTAGCAACACTGTTCTTGGGTAAGGAAATTTAAAAATATAATCAGAAAGGCAAAATAGGTGAGACTGTTGAGAAAATAAAGCTATGGTAGAGCTTTTTTTCATGGTACATTTTTTGCTCCAATGACCCTTAAAACGTGGATAAGAAACAACTAAATGTAGTAAAGTTGAATTTCTCGTCAAAAATATATGGTAAATTTGCTTTTTTGCATCTTTAAAATGTTCTAAAGATTCATGTGCCATATCAAAATCTTCATTAATATCAACATGAAAACCATGCTTTTCCCATGATGTTTTAATTTCAGCGAATTTTCTTTCAATCTTTATACCACTAATCAAAAAAACTGTAGAAAATTTTGAGCAAAAATGATTGCAATTGTAAACGTCAATCTTATTTTGAATTTTAAATTTTGAAATAGGAATCGATAAAATATCTTTGTCAATTAATACACTAATTACTTGAAATTTTTTTAGAATTTCTTGCATTAATTTTACGTTAAATAAAAAATTTATGTTGAAAACTTTTTCATTGTTTTTTGCAGAATTATATTCACTATATAACATAATGTAAATTTGAACAATTAGAAACGTTATAGATCCAAATGCACAAATAATAATCAATTTTTTCATTGCGATTTATTAAATATCATTAATTAAAAATTTGCTGCAGCTGGAGCGACAATGAAAGTAAGAAAATTTAGAAGTTGCAACTAGAGTAAGAATAATGTCTAGGAAATTAGTAGATCAATACACTACTTTGTACTATACACTACTTTTGATTTATTATGTCTAATAAATAGATTTTGCTTTAATACTCAACTTATGTTATTTGTAATGCTCTGGAGTATACTTTGGATGAGCGAGAAGAAAGTTCATAATGACAGATAAAAACATAAAATTGCGTTCTTTAAATTTTAGAGCGATAAGTTACCGGCTGAATAATTAATAATCACTTATTTAATTTATGAAATTTAAAGTATTACAATCATCGTATGTTTATTTACTTATAGTTTGTACTAGTTTACTATCATTTTTTGCTTGTTACTGCACATAGACTGTTCAAAGTCTCATTTTGTAAAAATTTAAATCCAATAAAAAGTATTTTTGATTTGATTTCCTTATAAATATATATAAATTTTTTTAATGCAATGCTAAAAATATAAATCAGTAATATAATAGGTTTGTAGATAATATAATATATTTTTTTATTATATGTGGTAAAAGTAATAATATATTATACATTATTTTATTACTATTTTAATGTGCAAGTATTAAATATTGCACTATTAGAATGTCTAAATATATCCAAATTATTATATTATACTATTATAATGTATAAATTATTATATATTATTTTATAGTAATAAAATCTTATATATTATTTTATTACTATTATAATGTGGAAATATTAAATAATGTATACATAATATTTGCACATTAATATTTTGTATTAAATACAATATATATATATATATATATATATATATATATATATATATATATATATATATATATATATATATATATATATATATATATATATATATATATATATATATATATTGATAGATGGATATAGATATAGATATTTATTTATCAGGTAACCATAATAGGAACTAAAGCAAAATAATATATCGATATGCTATGAATTTAATATGTCAAGTAAACACAGTTGGGAGTATGAAAAGCGTAGTCACAAAAGATCAGATGGTTCAAGTAGAGGTAAACAAATATTTTCTTTGTAAAAATAGTATGTGTATTAGTATATTAGTATTGTGTAAATAGTTTTATGTTATATTAATATGCTAATAATTTTTAGTAGTTCTTTTTCATTTTTACTAATTGTTCATAAAGTATAAATTTATTTACATTTTTTTCTTCTTTTATGTTTATATATGGGCCCATAGCAACCGGGTGGGCAGCAGGGGCATTTGCTTCTCCCCCTCCCCAATAATTTTTCAAATAAATAGTTTTGAAGAAATTGACTGAAAAAATACTAAAAAAAAAAGAAAAGTTTACTAATGTTTAAGTAAGTTTAAAAGGGTTAAAAATAAATCTAATTTTGATGCCAGCTTTCAATTTTATGAACTTGAACTGTGTTCCAGTTAAACAAAGTGACAAAAAAACAAACTATAAAAAGTTAAAAAAAAATAGTAATAATAAAAAGAGAAGTATATTACACATGAAATTTGTAATGCTGTTTTAAAAGGTTTTTCTTTAGTAAGTACTAAAGAAAAACCTTTTAAAACAGCATTTTTTAAAAGTAAGTTGTTTAAGTTTATTGGTTTTATTGGTTCAGTGATTCTATGAAATGAATACTATTTCAAAAAAAACTTCTATCAATGTTAAGTAATTGATGTAAACACTCAAGAATATTTGTATGTGTGTCTGATAAAAGAAGTGTGAGCTCTTTTTAATGTTCTAAAATTAACTTTTCAGCTGGAGACTACATTGATTTGATGGATTGACAGAATACTCCAATTACTGGACCACCACTTCTCATTGATACTGAGTTTACAGTCATGTGAAGATTAGTCATTCTGTTTTAAAACTCTATAAAAAACGATGTATCTGTTGAGCACAATAAAGTTCAGCACCTTTTAATTGTTAATTGCTCAAAAATCATTTAACCAGATTTTTCTGAATTTTAAGCTGTTTTTTTTTTTTTTTTTTTTTTTTTCTGGAGCCAAATTTTCTACTAGTTACTAATAAATATTCAAAATATTCCTGAGCTCACATTTTTTAGTATAAATTAAACAATCAGTTTTTTTAAGCAGCGTTTATGTACATTTTATTAGTTTTTATACTTTTTGTTATTTTTAGATAAAAGTTTTTAACAGGAAACATTGATAACAAAGATTTTAACAGGAGACATTGATAACACTTTGTGTAACTGAAAGTTACAATTACATACTGTATAGCTATCATTTTAATAATAATTGTTATTTAATTGGATAGGTTTTGGTTATCATTGTTATCAGGTTAAAATGAGTAAAAAAATATTAAATTAAGAAAAGTCTCAGGTATTGTTGGATTAGTTTTGCTGTTCTACTAATAGACTCATTCTATCAGAAGAAAAGCAAAAGATAGAAAAAGATATAAAGATCAATATTGATTAAAATTATTTATTAGCTCTAAAAAGGCAAATCCATGTTTTATAACAATTTCATCAATTCAAATTGATATGATAACTTTTGAATTGTTGCCATAGTATAAAGACTCTGATTAATACTCATTTTAAAATGTCAATCCTTAATAATTTGTTCCAATTTTTTTACTTAGCTCAAGACTAAGTAAAAAAAATTGGAACAAATTATTAAGGATTGACATAGAGCAACTTATTTAACTTTCAAATTAATTCACAATTTAGTTGTTTATAGCTAATTGGTTACAAAACACTTTGCATTTGAGCATGTGAATATGTATATTTTGCATCTATATGGTCAATAATTAGATCTTCATGTACAGAGAGATTTATAATTATCCTTACAGATTTAAGGTAAAAATGTTTCAAAATTCATTTTTTCATTTTGACCAAAGATTAATTCCATGTCAAATGACCCAGAAATTTTTAAAAATGTCACTGCATATTTAGTTAGTGACCATTGTAAGGGTTGATATTTGACCGGGGCCAGGACCGGGTTTGTGACCCTGTTTTTATGGGTGTGTGGGTTGTGGTGTATAAACATTTAGACATCCTAAAGTATATTTCTTTTATTCAAAATTGTTATATTTTGTATATATATGCATATATAAACATCATTATGATCAACATGATCATCATAATCATCATTATTATCATGATGGTGATGATCATCATCATTGTCATGATCATCATAATCATCATGATCATCATCATCAACAACATAAAAGAGGGCTAAAGTCTGATGATGATGATGATGATGATGATGATGATGATGATGATGATGATGATGATGATGATGATGATGATGATGATGATGATGATGATGATTATAGTGATGATGATGATTATTATCAACATCATCAGGATTTAGCCTTTTTCTTTTATGCTGTTTCCCTAATATAAACAATCTATCATTTTATTTTTCTTAGCTAAAGCTCATTCATACAATATGTAAGGCACTCTCTTCAAGTTTTCTTACTTCTACCACTACCATTTTCTACTGAAGCTGCTATCTCTCTACATGCTGATACCTAAATTACTTTAATTGAATTGAAAAGAAAATGGACAGAACAAAATTGATCTGTCAGACAACAACAATTGAAGAATACAAATTGATTTTATCAGAGACAATAAACATGTTAACAGCTTATTCCTACATTGCAAAATGTCAAGCAAGATATCTAAGGTAACAAAAGGAAAATATGGCAAAAGACTGCTCTATTGTCTTAGGTGATTTTGCAGAAAACTACACGTTTGTGATTCCAGATGAAATCCAAAGTTACCATTGGTACCAAAGTCAATGCATGTTACACTCTGTTGCCCTCTATTTATTAAGTCATGGTAAGTCACCATGTGATGGTATTGGTGGCACTGTTATACGCTTAACTAAAAATGCAAGTCTACAAAGCCCCATAAATAACCAGTTATTGAATTGTAATAAATTGCTTGACTGCTGTGCAAAAAATATTAAAGGGATTATTTTTTCAAAATTGAAAAAGAAAGACTGACAGAATTGCACACCACTTTGAAAAAAACGTTTGCAACTAAGTAGAACAATTCCTGGAATTAGGAGCTGCCATCAATTTAAATAGAATCTATAGATACTAAACAAACAAGTGAAAGTTTAAAACTTTAAACAAACAAGTGAAGATTTTAATATAACAGGCATTTTTTTTTTTTCTGATATTTTTCTGATAAAGTATTTAATCTAATCAGCAAATTAACTCCAATACATTGAAAATTAAGCTCCATACATTGAAAATTAACATTAATACATTGAAATTCTGTGAATTTGTTCTGTGTAAATATGATACATTTCATCAGATTAATATGATAAATTAACAATATTGAGCAAGATGTTATGGTGATATTTATGCACCCACATGGTCCTTTTAACAAACTTTTCTGACCATCTAGAGCAGATGAGTTTTGGGTTTCAATCATAATTTCTACTATTAATGCAGCTGTAACAACAACTGGACGGATGTATCTTTGACCGTTGATGCATCTTAGCAAATCTTAACACAATCTTGACACCTTATATTTTTGTATTTTATTTTGTAAATAATTAAATAAAACAGAACAAGTACAAACCATTAAAATTTTTAAAATCAATATTTCCAAAGTTATCTTTATTGAAAATGCAAAAAAAAAAAAAAATAGTTCTAGTCGTCTGCCCTGTAAACAATTTTAACACACATTCATCAGGGCTACACAAATGCTAAAATTTTTAGAGCTTCAGTTTGTCTGGAAGGTAGGAAAATCTATCAAAAGATTCAACAACAAAAAATTGGGGCACTTGCCCCAGTCTCCGTTAATGTCTTGAAACAGTTTTACTGTGTACATTCATTAGCACTACAGAAATGCTAAAAGTTTCAGGGTTCCAGCTAATCTGGAAGGTAGTGAAAAATCAATTGCAATATTCTGCTACAAAAAAGTGGGAACTGTGCAACATTATCTATGGAAATCCATATACTTGCAGATCAAAATCTTTACATTTTTTGAAAGATCAATGAATATAAAATAATGTGTAATATGATATCATATTACACATTATATCAATTGATATCATCAAGGCCACATGGGTTTTTTGAGCATCAAAACCAGGTTTATAAAAAATACTGGTACTTAAAAATATTTTTTTTGATCATTTCATTCGATTCGTTACCCCCAAAATTAACCAGTTACAAATTTTTTAGTAAAAAGATCAAATATTTTAAAAGTTTTTTTATTGTATTTGTAAACTTTTTATTTTTTATAAAAAACAGAATCAAAGTTGAACACACAGTTGTATTAATAAAATGTAACATTTTTTTGAGCTAATTTATTTTTTTATTAAGACTCTAAAGAGTGAAATTGTTTAGCAGCCCGGTTTTTGTCATTTATATTAAAACTTTACAATAATTATTATTAATTTAAATTTATAGCTTAGTATTTATTTAATATTTTGTCAAATGGTTTTTATAAATTTCAAGAAATATTTAAGCTTTTAAAATCTCTTTTTAATATATATATTTTTTTAATTTTAATGTAATAGTACTATTGAATGCTTATTGAAACCAGTACTTTTGATTACACCATTTAATTTAGTTATGTTACCTAATGTTTGTTTTTGTGCTACAGTTTTTCACTATTGAAAGATGTTAATAAAATTAAATATAGAAAAAGTTTGAAAAGATTTGTCATAGAAAATACATATTTATATATAAGAAATTATATATAATATTCTTTGTTAATTAAGATACAATGGTTTTATTTCAAACAATCATAAAAAAAATTTGTTTTTTTTATTTAATAAATTATTTAAAAACTCTAAAACTATTATCTCATTCTTCTTCATTATTAGAATCCCCCTATCATTGAGACTCTTTCTGCGATTTTCTTTGTGATGGCCCTCAGGTAGAAATCATTTGTCTTCTTGCTGAAAAATGTGCTTCTTATGTAACTTCTTGGATTAAGGCTAGCATGAAATCCCTTATTCCCTTTTGATAATTCCAAGTCAAACCTCACCTTCTTCGTGGTTTTCCTCTCAATGTGCTGCTGCAATTTCCAACCATAACAATTGCTTCCATATTAACACTAATTACATCCTACCTGATATAGTCAAACAAGAATCTGACTAGTCTAACTACCGTCCCATTATTCTTCTTCCTATCATTAGCAAGGTTTTTGAGTTTTTAAATAACAAACACTTATTCTCTCATCTTGAATCTAATAACTTACTTTCTGATCGTCAATATGGATCTTGATCTTCTTGTTCTACTGCTGATTTGTTAATAACCGATAGGTTTTAGATAGATGTGGAGTGATTTGGGCTATCACTTTTGACATTTATAAAACCTTTGATAAAGTTTGACAAGCTGGTTTTCTCCATAAGCTCTCTTCTAATGGCGTATCAGACAACATCTTCAAGATTATTGAATCTTTTGTTACCAATCATAGTATATAATTTGTCCTCGATGGACAGCACTCTTCTCTATTTCCTGTAACTTTAGGGGTTCCTCAAGTATATATACTTTTTTTAGTTTACATTAACGAACTCCTAGAAATTCTCTTATCTTAGGTGGGATTGTTTGCTGATCGTACTACCATTTATTCTTGTCTTGAGAAGAAGCTAACACTTTTTGATTACTTGGAGAGGACATTTGAGCTTTGAAAGGATTTAACTTCTGCTACAGCATGGGGTTCTCAGTGGCTGGTGAACTTTAGCTCAATTATTTTCAGCTAATCGTTATTACAACAGTCTAGATCTTCTTAAATTTATGAACAGTAATGTACTCCATGAATCATCTACCCTTCGTCTTCTAGGATTAACAATTATTTCTGTTTCTTCTCAGAAACCATTTATTCAATCCATTGCAAAATTAGCATCTGCTAACATTGCATCTCTCTTTCCTGCTTGCCACTTTTTTACTCCGGACTCTATTCTTTATCTCTATAAATCTCAAGTTGGTCTTTGTATGGAATAATGTTGCCATATCTGGAGCAGATTTTCGAATGATACCTTTTCTCTTTAAGACAAAGTGCAAAAACAAATTGTAAAAATAGTTGGATCTGCTCTTGCAGCCAACTTTCAACCATTGTCACATCGTCGTAATGTTGCTTCATTTTCTCTATTCTATAAATACTATAATGGGTGCTGCTCTAAAGAGTTAGCGTCTCTTGTGTCATCAACTAAAGTTCATTCTCGTGTTACTTGTCATTCAATTAAGTGTCATCCTTTTTCTGTGACTGTTCCCAAGTGCTCCAAAAATTTTTATTTGTTTATTTTTTTCCTCAAACATAAGTACTTTGGATTTCGCTCTCTTTATCTTGATTTTCTTGATTCATACAATTTGCAATCTTTTAAGTTGTTAATCGTTATCTTGCTCTATAAACTTCATCTTTTCTCTTCCATTAACTTTCAACTCTAATAGTGGTTTCCTGCAGCGTTTTTGGAAGCAAAGATGTTTATAAAATATTTCTAAATCATTGGTTGTTTATGAAGTTATAAACTGGTATATATTTATTCTTTTTTGCAAGTATCAATTATTTAAATTATGGCATACTTTTGGTGTAAGTATATTATGTTAACATTATTTACGACTTATTATGTAGGTATTATGCAAAGATTACATAAATAAATTTGAACATTAAATAACTGCAATTATTTATAAAATGATGTGTTATAAATTTATTAGTGATTGAACAAGAAGGAATATGTCAAAAATTAAATAAACTGAAATTTCAGGTATACTAATTCAATACCAAAACTGATTCGCAAACATTTTACCAAAACAATATATATCAAAATTTCAGCTAAACAAATTAATTTCATTAGAAAATGAGAAATCTATATTCTCTAAAAATCAATATAATATCATTAGAAAATGAAAAATCTAAAAATGCAATTTAATGCTAAAACTTTTTTTTTTTTTTACATTTGTTGTTATTTTTTTTGACAACTTCTTTCCATCTTATATAATAATAATAAATTAATAGTTATAAATAAATAATGTTAAAATAACTAAAAACTTACATTTAAGAAGTATTATTCTTGTTTACTTTCTATTTAAAATATTTAAACTGAATTTGTTTTTATTTAAATAAAGCGTTATCAGCGCAAGATCGAAATTATTATGGTTATTGCAACATTTTGATTATTTTTAAGAAGCAGATTGATATGGGCTACTTGCTAACTAAAACTTAATTAAATTGTGAATGATGGGCTTAAAATTTCATTTAGAAATGGTAAAATATTTGTGGATTTTGTCAAAAATATTTATTTTTCTAGATCAAATAAAAACTTAATACTAATTTAAATTTTTATTCAATCTAGATTAAATAAAAGTCATAAAATTGAAATTTTGGTTTTTGGTATGTTTTTCAACTGAAATTTGGGTTGATTTTTGTTTGAAACTAATACCAAAACAGAATTTCTGTCGATCACCCATATTTCCCCATCTTTTTCATAAATATTAATTCAAGTATATTTTACTTTGATATAGTTACATTAATATTGTAATAACATCTTATAAAATAGGGTTATTCATAGGTTGCTTTATTAGATTTTGATATTTTTAAAACATTTTTTCTTTCTTTTATAGGATCAGAAAGAGATTACAAAAGAGATGAATTTAAAAAAGAAAGAGATCGAAGGAGGAGTCATCATGAAAGTCGTGTAAAAAGTGACAAATATGAGCATTATAATAGCCGTTACAAAGTTCATGATCAGCCAAGAAGAAGTTTATCGCAAGATGGAAAAAAAGAATTGTCAAGCAGAAATAGTTTGATTGAATCTGGATTTAACAATTCACCTCAGTCAACACCATCACCTAGTACATTACCTTTAGGTCAAATTTGTGCTAATAGCTATTCTCCATTGGTTTCTAATTCACCACAGATAGAATCCAGAACTTTTGACCCTCGTATTGTTTCAAAAAAAGTTATTGAAGAAAGCAAGCAAAATTTTCGACTTCTTATTGATCCAGCAATAAAGAAAGGTCACATGAAAGTTATACGATATAATGGAGTTCTACCTGGGGTATTTTTTAAATAAGTATAACAGTTTGTTTTTTTCTATTAGCTTTTTTTTTTTAAATTTGTATATTTTTAGCAACCTCCTATAATACCAAAAGATCCTCGTCGTCACAAAAGTAAAGTCTGGACAATGGAAGTTTGTGATCTACCTTTGCCAGACTTAAAGGTAAAAGTTTTAAATGCAGTTAATATGTGTTTTTTTGCTGAAATTTATAAAAATATGCACAAGTGCTAATATTTAAAAAAAGTGTTTTTGTTCATTGCAAAGTTTAATGCAAAACTATTATTACTTTTAAACGTAGGTTGATAAAAACTATGTTGGACCCATGCCTCAAAATACTATTCGATTTTCTGGATTAAATGACAATATTGATCGTAAATTTTTACATGAACTCTGTGAATCTTATGGAGATATTATTGAATACAAAGTTTATTTTGATCCAAAAACTAATCGTCATACTGGTACAGGAAAAGTTATCTTTGATGACAAAACCGATATCAAAAAAGTTGTTGATGCTTTAAATGGGCGACAGGTTATGGGAAAAGTTATTAAAGTTTGGATTGAAATAAAACGTAAGATCTTTTAAAAAGTTTATACAGTAGCCATATAGGTTAATTATTGTTTTGTGTTCTTTTTTTTAAATGTTCTTATTAAAAATCTTTTAATTAAGTTTAACAATTTCTTAAATTTAATACATTTTAATTGAAAATAAAGAAAAAGCTGAATGATTAAAATTGAACAAGATATTAAGGTAGGCATTAATAATAATTTTTAAGACATTTTAGGATAAGATTTGCAACATTAAGTAAATATTAATACAGGGGGTCTCCATCTTTAAATAATATGTATCTGTAATTCTGTATAACTTGAATAGTCTCGAAAAACATACAGGTTACATTCAAAAAAACATTTTACATTTTTAATAAGCTCTGTGAGGTACTTTTGTGACAAAACCTGTTTAATTTTTGATAAAGATAAATTTTAAATAAAATTTAGTTGCTGTAAAAGGAGTTGAATTTAAGCCTTTCTATTTATACCTCAAACAATATTGGTGTAACATAAATAAACTAGTTATAATATATAGAGAATTTTCTGTAAACTTCTCTTAATTTAATTTGTTACAAAATATTTCGTAAAACAGATGTAAGTTTTAAGAAAAATAGAATAATATTTATAAAAAATAATATTTATAAATAATATTTATAAAAAATAATATTTATAAATAATATTTATAAAAAATAATATTTGTAAATAATATTTATAAAAATAGGTGTTAACTTAGATGTAAAAGTGTTAAGCTCTATTTAAAGCTTTAAAAAGGAAAAAATCTTTTATTTCAAATATATTTGTAATAACTTATTTATAATATAGTTTTTGAAGTATTTAATTTCCACAAAAATAAGTAATCAGGATTTGTTTTCATAGTATTTTAAAAAATAAAAATAAAAATATCACTCTGATAAAATTAACTAAGTACTGAGGAAGTAAAACAAAAAATTTGGTATGTGTAATAAGAGATAATAGAAATCATGGTAGTGTTAATAGAAAAGAGAAAGAGGCACAATCTCATAGGGATAACAACTCCCTCTAAATTTATTATGCTTTTTTGCATCTTTTCTTAAAGATAAAGGGGAGTCATCAGGAATTCCATCTTAAGTATGACAGCAGGCTTAGTTTTAAATAAAAAATGCTTAACACATTAGCTTAATCTGAATTTGACATCATAAAACTTTCTTTACTTTTTATTTTTTAAAGACCTTTTTAAACTACAGCAATATAAATTATTACAAAACAAGTTTAATTTAAAAATTCATTCAATTACAAGCCTTGTTATGAGATTTTATTGCGTAACGAAAAAGAGTAACGCATATTATATGCATATTTACATATGTAAAAAGTAAAATTATGTCAATTACTTATTTTAAAGCACTACATTGTAATTAAATTTAAAACCACATTAAAAATCATTTTTAGTCTTTATCTTTATAAAATATCTTTAAATTAAACTATATTGATATAAAAAAAAAAACTATCAGTAAAATTTAAATTTGTTGTTTTAAAAAAAAAAATGCCTTATTTTAAAAAACTTATGCTTATTTAAACTTGTAACTATTCATTTCTTAAAACAATCATAACACACAGCATTGTGTTTGCTTTCTCACAATTTAGTTGTTTTTTTTGAAATAAGGGGCCAAATGTTGATTTTTAAATTATGAGTTAAAAAAAAAAAACTATCAATTTTTTTTTTCAACAAATTGGCTTTAATGAATCTTTGCATACTACTCATAAACCAATTAATCATTTCTAATTAACATTCATTTTATCATTAATCTAAAAAAGTTAATGATAATAAAAAAACTTTTCTTAAAAAGCAATTACAAAAATAAAAAAGATCATCTTTTCATAAATTTTCATAAAATATATTAAGATATAAGACTGATAAAAGATGAATGAATATTAGATTTTTGATAGCACATAATTATAAATATAGCACATAATAAATATAAAGTTCAAGATTTTTGATAGTTAACATTAGATTAAAAAATATTTGATTAATTTTTTTTTTTTTTTATAATTTTTTATATAAATTTTTTGATTTTAAAGGTTTGGATAAAAGTGCTTGTTTTAAAAATTTTATAATTTCTTTTGTGGTTCTTTTTGTTAATTTTTATTCAAAGCACTTTAAAGAATAATTGATTATGCAAAATTAAAAATTGTTCAATTGTTTAAATTTTTGTTTTAGCTCCTCCTGGTTATGCAATGTGGTGTCAGTTGGAAATGGAATGTCAAAAGATGCGTTCCACTTTAACCAATAGTTTTTCAAGACATACTTCAGAATCATCTTATCAAGCTACTCCTAGAACCCCAAACATAAGTTCAATGCACAGAAATCAACCTATTGCTAGCTCTTCAAAAAGCAAACATTCAAAAACTGTTCCTAGCTTTTATAAAAATTGCGAAACTCCGCCTCCTCCACCACCACTACCAAAACAAAACAAAAGTTCTTCATATAACTCACCTGCTTCTAATCTTTTAAAATACGATGATATATCTCCAACAGAAAATTCGAAATTCAGTTTTAAAAATGGGAGGCATACTCCTAGCATAGAATTAATAAAAAATAATTGTAGATCTCAGTCTCCTTTTATGAGCCCAGTGACTCAGAATAAAAATATTATCTCAAAATCCTATAGTCCTGTGTCTGACCCTCAAACACCTCAAAGTCCTTTTAAAGATCTGACACCATCAGAGTTTTACAATAATAAACTTACTGATAATTACAAGCCTGAATCTGTATCAACTTCCAAAAAAAGTAGCGATGATGAAGATGATGATATGTCTTTATCTTCAATTAGTTCAAATGAAGATAGAAAAGTCGAATTGAATGTTAAAAATGTTAAGCATTTAAAGTTGTCACGTCCATTAATACATCCTCATCCGCTAACGCAACTTCATCCATTACCGCCCTCTCATCCGCTACCACAACCTTGTCTGCTAACACAACCTCATCCTCTAACTCAAGGAAATGTTAGTTTAACTGGAGCAATTAGGCCCACTCATATCTACCAGTATCCACCAAATAATGTCCAAACTCAACTAAATTATTATTCTTTACTAGCTCATCCTTTACAGACTAGACAACAAGGACCTCCGCCCAATGGACCTCAAATGGATTTTTTAGTTCGACAGTCTTCTTTTGTTCCTTTAAATAGTCAAGCTTCATTTTCACCTTATCAAAACCCTCAAATAGTGCGAACTGCTTTGATACCTATTGTTCCCTCAAATCATAATATTCCAATACAGCATCATCAAATTTCATTGACTCAGGATCATATACAAAATATTTTATCTGTTGCTGATTCTGCAGCTAACATGCATAATACTGGTTCAGTGAGTGAAAATATAGTACCACCCACTAACATTCCATATACTTCTGATGAACTATTATTAGCTTTCCAGGTGAAAACTGGTTGTGCTCGAGATCTTAGTATTGAGTTAAAAAGTATACTTCTTAAAGATACATTAAAAAAGCTTGTTGAGCAATCAGCATTTAGTGCTTTTGAGAATTGGTGGAGTAAACAAGTTTTAAATCATAACAAAAACACAGAGGTATTATCTGAAAATTCAAGCATCACTACAAGATCATTGTCTGAAGAAAAGCAAAATGCTTTGTTAAATCAGCAAGAAACTTTAAAAGAACCAAGCACAATATCTGCTTTGCTTCAAACTCTTTTTGGTTTTGATAAAAATAATGATAATAGACCACCATCTTCTAATTTTTTAAGTTCATTTAGAATTACACGAAAACCACACTTACAGCCAACTTCATTAAAATCTTCTCAAGCAACACGTAAAAGATCATCATGGTCATCAATTCATGGTTCCCATGTCAAACAACGACGGTTGGAAGAGAGTGAAGATGAGCCAATGGATACTGTTTCAGATGATGAAGGTGAAGATGAAGAAAAGATTGACGATGAATTTGAGCAACTTGCTTTGAGACAAAGTAAGTCATTGTATTATAAAATAATTGTTTGATCTTTCTACTTATTATTTTTATTATTATTAATATTATTATTATTGTTGTTGTCGTTGTTACTTATTTATTTACATGTAATACCCCTGCTAAAATTAATTATAAAAAACAAAACAGAACCCCTCCCCAGATTTAATTTATTTTATTTGCTTGTAAAAAACTTTGAAAGATATTTTTATGTATACAGAAAACCTCATAAGTTATTAAATATACTTACAATAATAGTAGTAGTACCTTTATAACAATTACCTTTAGAACAATTGCAACTGATTAATTTTGTCATAAGTACTATTCTTATAAAAGTAATTTCATGTTCATAAAATCGTAAAAAAAAACTATTCTTAGTATATTGTATTTATAATTGATAGAATAATAAGAGTTCCATTTTTAATCATTTATGTGGTTGTTATATTTATCGTTTGTACAAAAAAATTTAGAGTAAACTTTATTTGTGTATTTAATAGAATACCATCAAGCAAGGTGGTTTTGGTTTTTTGAGTATTTTTGCATTAGTATAAAAATTTTTTTTGAATCTTTTTCTTCTGGTATAACATTATCCCCTAATAGAATTCCATTAAAAAAATTTTTTTTTGGTCCTAGTATATTTTTAAAAGTCCAAAAAGTTATCGATCTCACCTCTTTGTTGGAGTGACTTTGATAATGTTATAATTCTTAATGACTTATCGAATCAACCACCATTATGAGTGTCATAAATAGTTTTTTGAAGTTTTATAAAAATGACTAAAAAAACTTTTTTAATGTTGATATGATAAACATACCAATATAATATATGAATAATAAGTAATCATAATTAGCAGCTATAAAGTAACACAAGGTATATCTTTTAAGGGATCCCTAACTGCCTAGACAAGTTGTATTCATATTAAAGAAAATGTTTAAAAAAAGCGTTTGGGCTAAATTTTTTTGATTAAAACTAAATAATAAATGTATAAATCAGAGACTCATAGTAAAATGAAGAATGTGAGCCAAAGCTCACATTCTTCATTTTACTATGACTCTCTGAGTCTGGATAATAAATACTGCAATCTACAGACATGATAATTTATTTTATGCATGTTTAATTCATGACATTTTTAGTATATGGCGTCATTGTGGATTTTTTTTTTTTTTTAATATCAAAGTATTTTTTATTCCACAATTAGAAAATCATATTTATATAATTATTTCACTAAAAATCCAAAATGTTTGTAATACAGTTTAATTTGTGGAGGGAATAAGCATAAAAATGGTTCAAGTAGTGATACCAGCATGAAGTTTGGTAAAATTATTGTTGACAACTATATAAATTGATTGAGAAAAAGGTGCCACTCATAAATATCTTTGGTTTTGAGTTATAGAGTCTTCAATTTTTAGATAAATGTACTTAAAGAATCTTATAGTATAAAATCAGCTTAAAAGAAAAATGCAAACAATCTATGTGGTCATACTGTAAAAATTTTACAACAAACACAATTGTATAATTTGTTTAGCTAAGTGCAAACAGTGTAAATGATGATTTGTTTGTTTTTTGTTTATAAATTAGCAAATGTATCTTTCAAGATAAGTAACTTTTATGAATGTATGGTTCACACTTTATTTTTTCAGTTTTTCTAGAGTTATTATAGTTTACCAATGAATTTGCTATTTATTTATGTTTTATTTTTTTTAATTTTTAACTATTTCCAAGCTTAAACCAACTTTATTAAACTAGTTATTTTCAGTTGTTTTATTGTAATATATTTATGCAAAATAATTGAATCCATATTAATTTAAAAATCCATATAAAATTAAATAACAAAAATAACCTATATAAGTTAATGATAAATTGTAATGTCTCAGAAGAGTAACAAAGTTGTAAATGCTGCAACAGGTAATGAATTACCAGCAACAACAAATAATGACATAAATGTTAAATGATAGGCATAGTTAAAGTTTTACTAAACAAATTAGAAGGGATGAAACAGGGCACATTTTTCGAGCGTTTCATTCAAATGACAAAATTAGATAAACAGAAAATAAAACTTTTATTTTTTAGCCAATCATTAATGTATCAATCAACTCAACATCTATGGTAAGACAAACTTTAATATAGTTTAAAAAGTTTTGTCAAAATCAACCCATAATAACTGCTGACCAACCAGTTTATGCGTTAGGTAAACAAGTTCAGTGGCACTACTTGGAACTGTATAGCAAAGATAAACTTCAAGTGACGATGGGTGAGTTACACATAGAAATAGTTTCTTATCTTTGGTTAGAGATTAGTTAGAGAGCAGTGATTAATGTGAGATGACATAACTTAAGCTGGTATGACAACTTCTGGACAAGCAAACTGGTCAAAAAGTACAACTTTCAAAGTATACAGCCCAAGTTTCATTAGCTGGTTTATATTCACTATTGACTGAAGCATTCCAAAATATATCTACGACTTCCTGTGGATCCATCAAAGATCATTTGGATCAGGCAAAGAGCAACATACACCTAATTTAATTATTGGTTTACTGTTATTGAGTAACAAGCAATATCCTGTTGCTTGTTAAGAGTTTCAGAATGGGAAATTATAATTTTTGTCAGTGCCTTGAAACAAATCGTTTCTTGGATGTTTGCTTTAGATCACACGCATTATTTTAGATGGCTTCCAATTTTTCTTGCTAACTTAAAGATATTCCCTCATAGACAGTCTGAGGTTATACCAAGTTTTGCAAAGGTTTCTTCAAATTTCAAAAGACAAAATGATGATGGTGATGTCTTTTTTTTTTTAATCTATGGTTATAGATCAAGCCTATATGAACAAAACATCAAAATTATAAAAGGAGATGGCAGCTTAATTGAAAAGATTTCAGAAATTCATTTTTAGTAGAAGGCCACTTTCTTACTCCTAATACTAATCTTTATCTCTATAAATCTCAAATCCGTCCTTGTATGGAATACTGTTGCCATATCTGGGGCAGATCTTTGAATAATGCCCTTTTTCTTTTAGGCAAGGTGCAAAAATGCATTGTAAACATAAGTGGACCTGCTCTTGGAGCCAACCTCCAACCATTATCACATTAATGGTTGGAGGTTGCTACTATACTGGGCACTGCTCTAAAGAGCTAGCTCTTTAGAGCAGTGCCCAGTATAGTATTTATAGTCTTTTTTGCCATCTACTAAAATTCATTCTTGTGTTACTTGTCATGTAATTAAGTCTTTTACTGTGGCTGTTCCTAAGTGCTCCAAAAATTCTTATTTGTCTAGTTTTTTTCCTCAAACATCAGTTCTTTGGAATTCACTTCCTTCATCATGTTTTCTTAATCATATAATTTGCAATCTTTTAAGTTATCTGTCAATCTCTTGCTCTATAACTTCGTCTTTTCTCTTCCAGTAACTTCCAACTCTTATAGTGGTTGCTTGCAGCCTTGTTGGAAGTAAAAAGTTAATAATTTTGTTGTAAAAGTACACAAAAAATAAACACTTTAAGCTTTTATTTAATAGTAAATTTTTAATCAAATTTTAAAATGACACTCTCATATATCATCAATTACTGTTTTACTTTGTCTTTTTTTATCAATTTGAACATAATCGATATAATTATCAATATTTTCTGATAAAAAACTTTAATAGTTTGTCAAATATCCCTTATAAATATTGACACTTATCCAAATTAATTATTAATCAAAATATCATTTTGATAGCCGAAAAAGTAAAATAAAAAAGATTCAGAATATATAATAAAGGTGACTAACATTGGAGTTTGCCATAAAAATATTAATTTTATTTAGCTTTCACACAAAACAAGAGGATATTGATCACCTTAAGTATATGATTTTACAAAGAAATAAGTATAACATTCTATAATACTTGCAAAAAAATCATAAGTTTGACAAATGTTGCTTGTTTAAAAAAAACCAAAGTAAGTATATAAAAGATACAATAATTTAAAAATTATCCTTACGGTTGTTAAAAACAAGTTGCACTACAAAATCTGAAAACAGATCTGTCTTATTTCTAATTGTATTACAAATATTTTTGGATTTTTTCGGATTTAGTGAAGAACTATACAAATAAATATGATTTTCTGCTGGATGCAGTGCCTATGAAAACCTGTTTTATAAATTTTGATAAATTTATAAACCAGGTATTTCAAAAATTGTTCTTATATAATAGCTTATATTTTATGTTTTACGTCCTAAACTAGAAATAATAGTTAAAAAATACAATAAGATTAAAATGCCAATTAATGAAAATCTGACTAAATAAAAAGAAAAATTTGAATTTTTGTGTAAATGTGATTGATTGTAACCAAAAATAAGTTGCACATTCCAGTAGTATCATACATACATATCACTGGAATATAACAATTGAACATCTAAATATGGTTAAAAGTTGTTATTTTGTTATTTGAGTCAGGTTAATTCCTGTACATTTTCAGGAGTTAGAATCACTTCAAAATAATCAGAATCTTAAAAAATAATACAGTTATTAATAATAGATATATGTCATATAAATCCCAGAAAAATATCACCCTCTTTGATGGTAAACAATTTGAGTAGTTTTTCAATAAACTTAACAGTTTTAAATATTTATGAAATAGTTGCACTACATTCGCACTAACATTGTTTTTATTTCAGTTTTATAAATGAATTTTTTTAAATTCAGGACAAGTATGTAGAAGTGGTTCATCATTGTACCAGAAGATTTATTCAGATGACAGTGAAGATGAAAGTGATGCTGAGGTTTGTATATAACAATAATGAAATAGGGATAGGTTAAACAAATGTAAATATATCAACTGACAGGTTAAATAAGGCAGTTAGTATTAGTAAAGTTCATTTGTTCTACCTCTTTTTTTATGTACTCAAAAATGCAAAAGATGTTTAAAACAAGTAAAATTTTATGAGTCTTAACATAATTATTTCATGTTGATGATGGTGATCCTGTTAATGGCTTCAATAATGCAGACCATGTACCATATTGTACCATATTTGTTGTTTAAATCTTTAAAAATATCTTATTATCACAAGAGATCTTGTCATTCTTTTAGTATTAGTTTTATTTTATTTTCAATTTTATTTGTTTGAGTTGTTAATAAATGTATTGTTAATAAATGTGGTGTTTGTGTAGTATTAGAGTGCTCACTTTGTAAGGATAAAGCTCCGAGTTTGATTCCAACCACATACTTGGAGAGGGTTGTTAACAACAACATCAAAAGCAAAATTGGTCTTTTTACCAACATGGCCCACTTGTTGCACATTACCACTGGTCTTTTTACCAACAATTGGTTGTGTAATCTATCCAATTGTCAGCAATACAGTTCAGCTGTAACTGTTTTTCCTGGTTTCAGTAGTTCAAAATGAATTATGCCACCAGAGTCCCACCAAACGTATAATAACAGTTTCTTTAAAGTAGGTGATGGTTTGGTAGTGGTTTTCTCCAAATCAACAAGTTGATTTGGAGAAAGCCATTAATTGGTACACTTGTTGTTGTTGTATGAGACCCATTTCTCATAACTAGTAACAATTCTTTGTAAAAATGGATGATTTATTTGTCTGCACAAATGTGCAAATTGTAAGCCGTTGATCTTTGTTTATCTTGACAATAGATGTGGGACTCATATACCCTGACAAGTATATGGACACTATCAGACAAGTCAAAAATACCATTGGAAAATTTCCTAAACCAACGTTGACACTTATTGACTTTCAATATGTCTCCATACACATCACAAATTTACTTTGTTGCAACTGTTGCATTAACACCTGACCAAAAATAAATCCACATGCAATGACATAAATGTTCTTTAGTTGGTGAATTATAATATTAAATAGTAAAACACTTGTTTATGCATTCATGGTCTGAGTTAGAATGAGGCAAACATACAACACTAAAAATAATTGATTAATTATGGGTACCCCTACCATATATATACATATATATATACATTTATATATATACATATATATATATTTTTTTTAGATTATTCACCTCCCCAAGGCCCGAGGGGGGCCACTACAGTCGAGGAGGCTACTCATTTTTTTGTGTTTTTATTTTTTTAGTTGTTATTCGTGGTGCAACCCTCTCTCAACTCTTTAACTCCGAAACACGAACCTTGCCGAGCAAGGCCGCTGCGCGGAGAAACTAAGTAGTAATATATATATATATATATATATATATATATATATATATATATATATATATATATATATATATATATATATATATATATATATATATATATATATGTATACATATATATATATATATATATATATATATATATATATATATATATATATATATATATGTATACATATATATACAGTGCTGGCCAAAAATATCCAACCGCTAAGGTTTTTAGGCGGAAATGTAATACCACTTCAATTTAATGATAATATGATTGAATTAAACGCAACAAACAACATTCACATAAGTCAATGACACACTTTCAAAGAAACCAACAAGTAGTTCACATCAGAAAAGAGTTTCTAGTACCTCCAATGTCTTCCTCTGGCTTTGAGGACAGCTTCTATTCTTCGAGGCATAGAGGCAACAAGAGAGTCACAGTAATCAGGCGTTATTTTTAGGACCACGCCTCCAGTATAGCCTCCTTCAAAGTTGTCGCCGACGTTGAGTTTGCTTTTGTCACTTCTGCTTTCAATTTTACCTAGCAATTTTCAATCAGGTTTAAATCCGGTGACAAGCCAGACCACGGAGCAAGAACATTGATGGAATTCTCTTGAAACCATGTCTTGACGTTCTTTGCCTGATGACATGGCGCGCCGTCATGCATAAAGATTTCACAGTTGTGAGTTCTGAGCCAAAATGTTAATTATTTGCAAATAATAAAGGAAAATAGTATTTTCCTTTATTATTTGTAAATAATTAACAGCTTTGATTGTTTCACCTGGTGGCATGAGATGGATTCCTGCTCGATCTCTGGCAGTAATTGCTCCCCAAATCATAATTGCAGGGCAATCTTTTACTGCTGGAGCAACATAACGGGCATTGTAGCGTGTGTTTAGTGGCCGTTGAACATTCACTTTATGCGTAGCAAATTATTTCACCTGCGATTCGTCTGAGAGCATGACATGTCGCCACATTGCCACAGTCCAATTTTTATGTGCTTTACAAAATTTGAGGCGGTCATGAATATTTTTCTGAGATAGTCGTGGTTTTAATGCAGCGCGATAGGATCGAAGACTGAAAATATATATATATATGCTTAACGCAATAGGATGTGAATTTGATGTCATAAAATTCTCTTTATTTTTTTTACTTTTTAAAGACATTAACTTTTTTAAATTACTGCAATAATATTTATTATCGCAAAACAAGCTAAATGTTATTTAATGGCTTTTTTATTATTACTATAAGGAAATATTCTTTTATTTTAATTTTAATATTAAATAATTAAATTTAATATTACATTTTTAAAAATGTTTGATATAAACAAATTTCTTTCTTTTCTCGACATTTGCATAAATGAATTGTAATATGTTTAATTTTTGAATTTTTAAATGATTATTTATAAAATTTATAATTGCAGCTTTGCAACTACAAATGGTTTTTATTAAAAAAAAATCAGCGAGTAACAAAAAAAAAATTACATTAATTTACTTTATTTAATTAAAGTTTATTATTTTAGTAACAAATTTGTTGTGAAAGCAAAGATTATTTTTCCAAAAATCATTTATTAAAACTATATCGCTTTTAATAAACTATATATACAGCGATATAGTTTATTAAAAAATGATCCCTGCGATTCAAGTTGTGTTAAAAAAATAAGTTTAACTTACATTTTGCACAAATTTTTGATGCAGCTATTTATTTAAAGTTTAATTTTGAGTAAAAAAAAAAAGTTTAGGAAGGAAAACCGAAAAAGCAATTGCAATAAAAATGAGCTAATATTTTTCCAAGAATAAATAAAATTTTAATATTGAATAATATTTAGTAATATTTTTAAATAAATTTTGCAGTTAAGTTAAACCCAAGCATTAGCTTTAATTTTAATAAACTTAAATATATTTTTTAAATCAAAATTAAATTATATATTTTGAAAATCTAAATTATAAATTTTTTTTATCAGAATAAAATTTTATATTTTTAATTAAATTAGTTTTGAATTAAATCATATATTTTTTATCAGAATTAAATTATGTTCTTATGATCTTTGCTTCAAGCTTAAAGTATTAGCATTAATCAAGCAAAAAATTAATTATTACAGTAAAATAAAAACAAAATAAAATAAAATTTTTAATTTAATTTGGTTTTTTTTATTAGTAAATAGTGCTTACATCTAACATAATTAAACTTTTGTAACAAATATTTTTACATAAATGTCATTCAAAAGTTAACCCTTTCATTACCAATCTTTCTAAAAATTGTAATTTCATTACAAATTTTACTGTATTTTGTCTGGTAACAAAAGGATTAATGTGACTTTTTTAAAATTAATTACTTCTTTAATCTTACTGCTTATGGAATAATTTAAAAGTTAAAAAACGATAAAAAGTCACTTAAGGTGTACATAAATCGCTCTACGCAAAGTACTATAAAACAAGACCTGATATATATTAAGTCATGATTGTTTCACAATCGCCTAAGTCATTATTTCATGTTATGAGAAATAAATAAAAAACTTTTCAAAAAAAATTTTTTTTTTTTACTCTGACATAAATAATCTGACAAAATAAAAAAATATGAAAAAACTATTTTCTAATTAGTTTAAGATATTATTTTAAACCAAATTATTTTTGTTTGTTTTATTGTGATGTACGAGAAAAAATAGCAATTTCTTTAAGTCTACTATTTATTTCTCATAACATGAAAAAATGACTTAATCGATTGTAAAATGATTTTGACAATATATATATATATATATATATATATATATATATATATATATATATATATATATATATATATATATATATATATATATATATATATATATATATATTCTCTGCAATGTCGAAAAATTGATTTCAAAAGTAAAAACAAATAAAGTTTTATTAAATCAAATCTATTCTAAAAAGTTCATTTTTTTTTTGAAATATGCACACACAAGAGTATTCTGTTAGAAAAAAATCTAAATTAAATTTTTTTTGAAAATAATTGAAAATAATTTTATTTTGAAATAAATTCTTCAATATTTTGTCAAGAAGTCTTTTAAAATGATTACTGCTTTGACGAGGCAAGCTTGATAATTCCATCATAATCATTTTTCCTATTTTTGTTTTAGAATTTTAAATAAATCTTTTTTATATGTTGGTTTTCAACCTAATATTTGTTGATTGAGGTGTTCATTTTGGTATTTTGTTTTTTGTATGTGACAGCATAACATTCTTAATGATATCATTGCGCACATTTTTGTCTCTTATTCCATCAATCTATATCCATCACTATCCACTATCGATATTACGTGGATAGTATCAACACAATCTCTATTAAAGTCACTATTGTTTTAAATATTTGTTTTATCACATGATTTTAACAAAAGTTGTCGATTCAAAAATGTTGACATACACACATTATATCTATGTATATATATATATATATTATACATTATACACGTTATATCTGTGTATATATCTATATATTTATATATATATATATATATATATATATATATATATATATATATATATATATATATATATATATATATATATATATATATATATATATATATATATATATACACACACACATTATATCTATGTATATATATATACATATAAATATATATATATATATATATGTATATATATATACTATATACACTATATAAATATGTGTGTTTGTATGTTTTTATTTAAACTTTTAGTCCAAAAGTGAAAATGAAGATATGGATGAAAAAATGTCATCAGATTCATCTAAATCCTCTACTGAACAGTCTTCTTCAGAATCTTCTGAATCTTCAGAAGAAGAATATACTGAAACTGAACTAACGGAAAACAAAAAGGTTTTTGTTGAAAGTAAAGAAAAAAACATTAGAAAAAATCAAAAATCATCTACTGCAAAGAAAGACATTGAATTAGATAATAAAGGTATCTTATACTTCAACAAAAATTAAATTTCATGAAATTTGTGTCATTGAATATTTTTTTAGTTTTTTAGTAACTAAAAATTGTTCAATCATTTTTTGTAGCGTGTATTGTTGACTGTAACTGTGTTGACTGTAAACTTACCTCAATGTGTATATATTTTTAAATAAACTAGTCCATTGATGAATTAAGCTGTTATTTCACCCCCATACAGTATTATATACATATATATATATATATATATATATATATATATATATATATATATATATATATATATATATATATATATATATATATATATATATATATATATATATATATATATTTATATATATATATATTATATATATATATATATATATATATATATATATATATATATATATATATATATATATATATATGTATATATATATATATATATATATATATATATATATATATATATATATATATATATATATATATATATATATATATACACACAGTATAGTGAAAAAGTTAAGTACCACTAAATAAAAAAAAAAAAATTTTTCAAATAAATTTAATTAATTTTTATTCTATAGATAATAAATAGTCTTTTTTTTTCAAACATATTAAATATAGCATGAGAAAAAAGAAAAATTTTTTTTTTTTGAAATTTAGTTAATAGAACCTATAAAAAATAAGGATTAAATATTATGTGTTAATTTTTTTTTATATTTTTTTTTGTAAAAAAGTTAAGAACCACAAAGAATTTTTTGTGCTAAATGCGGCGGAAACGTCTTTTTAAATTTGTTTTTCCCTTTTTTTTTAAATATTCTTTTAACGACCTGAGTTATTACCAAAGAACCAATAAAAATATTTAAAAAAAATTAATTTTTTTAAATACTTTTAAAAAAAGTATTTAATTTCAAACAAAAAAAAATTCTTTCCTTTTGAAAAAATGTGGTGCATTTTCACCAGGAAGGTAAATCCTCTCGCGAAATTGGAAGAATAGTAAAGCGATCACATAGTTCGGTGCTAACAATCATCAAAAGATTCAAAGAGACGAAATCTTACGTTGATCGCCATCGTTCTGGAAGACCGCGTTTGACGACACCCAATGATGATCGCCTTTTAATCAGGTTGGCAAAGAAAAATCGAACCATGCCGTCGCATGAATTAAGAAGGGAATGGAAGCTTTCAAATAGACGTCAAGCCTCGGCATCACTTGTGCGTAGGAAACTATTAGCTAACAATATGTTATGGAAAAAAGCTGTTCTAAAACCGCGACTTACCAAACGACATATAAAAAAGTGAAAAGAATTTTGCCAAAGCGTCAAAGAATGGTCTAAACAAAAATGGAGGACAGTAATGTTCAGTGATGAGATGAATATCGAGGTTGATAACCGAAAAAACCGAATTATGATTCGCAGGCAGCCTTCAGAAAAATATAATCATGATTGTATTGTTCAAAGAACAAAACAAGGTAGCGGGTTGGTTGGAATATGGTGCTGCATGACATATTATGGTCTTGGTATGTTTAAATTATTTGATGGTCGACTCAACTCTACTTATTATGTCGATATTTTAAATAACAACTTGTTACCGTCAATTGATGCACTTGAGCAAAGCGTTCCATTCATTTTTCAGCAAGACAATGCACCATGTCACAGGGCTAAAATTGTCTCTGAATGGTTCGAAAGTAAAAATATTGAGCGTCTAACATGGCCACCAAATAGCCCAGATCTAAATTGCATTGAAAATCTTTGGAGTTGGCTTGATAAAGAGATTGCCAAGAAAGCACCAAGGAGCCTTGAGGAGTTGCGCAATATTTTACCAGCAATACTTGGAAATGTTCCCAAACATATTTTAGAGAATTTAATAGACTCAATGCCAAATCGTATAAATGAGTGCTTAAAAATTCATGGTAGAATTACGCGGTATTAGGTGGTAAAAATTATCGTTTTTTATTCTGTGGTTCTTAACTTTTTCACAATTTTTTTAAAATAAAAATTACCTATAAAACTTTAAATACATTTTTTATATTTGTTTAAAAGTTTTTATCACTATTATGATTTTTTATTTTGTTTGTCTATTTTCTAAAATTTATTATTATTATTCTTTTTACCAGAAAAATATATTCGGTTAAAAAAAAATTTAAAAATAAAAATAAATTATGATTTTTTTTTTTTGTGTTTCTTATATTTTACACTATACTGTATATATATATATATATATATATATATATACATATATATATATATATATATATATATATATATATATATATATATATATATATATATATATATATATATATATTTATATATATATATATATATATATATATATATATATATATATATATATATATATATATATATATATTTATATATATATATATATATATATATATATATATATATATATATATATATATATATATATATATATATATTAGGGTGATGACTTTTTTACAATCTTGTTTCCCTGTATCATTATTTGAAGAGCTTTTATTAAAGATTAGATAAAATCTTACTTTCAAGGTAATTTTATAAAAAAAATGTCACGCACAAAATGACTTAAAAATTTTTTATTTATTATATTTTTTGCCTAATTTTTGAGGTCCATTAAAGCAGTTACAAAATCAAACACAAGCTTCAGAGTCATATATGTAACATTTTATAGGGTCATCAAACACACAAGGAAGTCAATTATTTACGATAATGTTATTGAACAGGATGAATCTTAATGGGAGGTTGTCCTTAGTGCTGCAGCAGTCATACAGGTCTTGAAAAACTTCGATCGCACGCTCACAGCACTGGTTGCTTCTGGCATTGTCAATTGGAGATTTGTATGTTTTCCAGTGGTTTTGCGAGTATCTGAGGCCTTTTGAATAGTCATTCAGCACTGTAGATAGTTTATCAAAATCTTCAGCGCAGAACAATTGACTGCGAAATCAACGGTAGACCCACAAGTAAGATTTTCATGCAGCTTGTTACAGGTTTCAGGCATCAGAATAAACGCAAGAAGGGCTAGAATGGTTTGAGATTTCCAGCATGCATTGTTGATGTTTGGGATTACTCATTTGTGAATCTCATTCATCTCATAGTGGTGACGGATGACACAAGTGAGATGGTAAAGAAACTTCGTATCGTCTCTCCAGCCGCCTGTTTCCTTATTCTCATTTTTACAGTTGCTGAAGGCTGATTTCAATTTACCATAACTGCACATCAAATCCTTCACAAAGAAGTACTCAATGTTGGGTGATTTAGTCAATCCATTGACCTCATCATACTTGACAATGCGAAGAATGCAATCCAGCACATGGTGTTGGAAACTCATGAACTTTGGTTTGTGTTAACCTTTCTCCTCAAACATTTGGTGCTGCCAAACAACACCACCTGTCTTCTTGCCATTATTTACAGTTGTCGTATCGTTAAAAGAACTTCATAATGTGTTAGAGGAATTCAGCCTACAGGTTGAATTCCTCTAATGCATAGTGAGTTTCTTCTGGGAAAACAGCTTCGAGATTGTAACAAGGTGCCTTGCAATGTTGGTTTATGCTTCTTTTTGCTCGTTGATGTTGCAATTTTATCATCTTAAGAAGTGTATTTGTATGAGTTGGAGTTCATGCTACTTTCAAACTAATCAGGAGTCGCTGAGCTGGTAACTGTGAACACTGTTGCATTGATTACCTTCTTTTGCTTGGATGGGTGGATGATCTTGGCACTAGCAGATTTGCCAGTGAATTAAACAACCTGGCCTTTGCACTTAATTTGTTGTTTATACAGGTTCTCATTCTTTTTGCAAAACAGTTCATTTAATACACTAAAGTTGTGTTTTTTTCTGCAGCGCTCATAGTCTTTCAAAAGTTTTGATAATTTTGCACAAATGACAGATACATGTGGAAAGTTCAATGCTCCATAGGGCTTTGAGCTCGGCTCTTTTTACTCAAGGATGCTTTGTAAATTAACACTTTGCCTCTATATAATGGCTCTAGAAACTATATTAAGTTCTTTATCCAAGTTTCTTACTTCTTCTTAGTGTTAAAAGAGCTCTTTTTAAATGACATGTTACATTCTACTCACCAACTTAAACAGAATAGGCCTATTAAACACGTAACAAATTTAAGAAACTGTTACTGAGTTTTCATATATTTTATTTAAAAGCAAGCAATTTAAAATTATAGAAAATAAAAAAAGACACAAATTAAATATTATATGCACTGTTATATGTTTGTATATAAAGCACAAATATCAATGTAGCTCACCAAATAATACAAGATCTCTTTCAATTAGGCAGTAATAGTGTTGACACAAAATTAACCTAATTTAAACTTAAGGATTTGCTTTGAACACCTCACTTATATATCAGTTTATACCACACTGAAAAATGGTAAAGAAAATTTTACAACTCTGCAGGAGCTTCTCGAAAGCATAACGTTATACAGTATTGTCAACTCCCCTAGGGTACGAGCCTGTCTCTATAATAAGATGTAGTAATTAAATTATTTTACAAGTTGGTTTAATGACTTATATTATATATAAATATTATTGAAACAAATATATATTTCAATAAAATGGTCTATATTACATTTCAATTTGGTTTGCGCGTGACCTTTTTCAATATTTTATTGGAATAAAGGTCATTTTAGTCAATAATAGGCAAAAGTTCATCCATTCCTGTTACAGGAAATGATTTTAAAGAATAAAAGTTAAAAAGTCATCACCCTAACATATATATATATATATATATATATATATATATATATATATATATATATATATATATATATATATATATATATATATATATATATATATATATATATATATATATATATATATATATATATATATATATATATATATATATATATATATATACACTCACACAAATAAATATACACGCACAAAAATATATACATAAACATATATGCAATTTTTTAAATTTGTATATGTATTTATGTTTTTATATTTTTTCTTTGATACCATTTTGTTTTCAGTCATGTTTAGAAGTATGTATGATGAACCACGTAGAAGAAATGCTAACAAATATATGGATCAAAAAGCAAGAAACAAATCTATCATTCTATCTAAACCTGAAAAGGAATCATCTGCTTCAAGTACAGATACAGGAGATGAGTCATCTCATGAAAATAACAAAGAGTTTAATACTATTTCTGACATTTTGATAAAAGAAACAGAAATTCAAACCGAAAATTTATTGAAAAAGTTAATATGGCTAGAACACAACTACTTCACTATACCACCTTCACTGTCATCACCACCATCATCACCACCACCTCAACCAAAGTCATCTACCACAAACCGAAGAAGTTATATGAATAAAGCTTTGTCAGAAAATGAACATAAGAAGTTTACTATGAGGTGATTTTTTTTTGTTATCATTATTATTATTTTTTTGCACTGTTGATTTTACTGTGATACTTATGTTTTATTGATAATAATGTTATAGTATAATGTTGAAAACTATATGATGTTATGTTATTATAACAGTCGATTAGGGTTTGTCAAATAAGATCAATTTTTTTTACAAAGCTAAAAAGTGCCTCATGTTGTAGAATTTTTTTTACCTTCGTAAGGCTTTTCTACAAAGTAAAAAGGCAGGACAAGGACAGATTTAAGATTTATAGAGATAAAAAATAGAGTCTGGAGTAAGAAAGTAACAAGCACAACAAAGAGATGCAACCCTACCAGATGCTAATTTTGCAATGGATTTGATATATGGTTTCCCAAAAAGATCAGAAGTAAGAGTTAATATTAGAAGATGAAGGGTTGATGACTCATCAATTACATCGAGTAAGAAGATCTAAATTGTTGTGATAAAGATTAGCTAAAAATAAATAGTTATAATTAAAAATTTAAATTAATAATTAAAAAATAATAATTATTAGAAAATAATCTAAAAAAATATTTGAGTTTTATCTGAGTATTCAAAGTTCACGAGCCACTGAGAGTCCCATGCTGTAGCAGAAGTTAGATTGTTTTCAAACTCAAATGCCCCCTCTAAGTAATTTGAGAGTGTTGGCTTCTTATCAAGACAAGAATAAATGGTAGTATCATCAGCAAACAATGTCACTTTAGATGCGAGAATTCCTGGGAGATTGTTAATGTAAATTAAAAAAACTATAGAGCCAAGGATAGAACCTTGAGGAACCCCTGAAGTATATAAAGAAGAATGCTGTCCATTGAGGAAAACTTTTATACTACGATTGGTAAGGAAAGATTCTATAATCTTAAAGATGTTACCTGATACACCTTAAGAAGAAAGCTTATAGAAAAGACCAACATGCCAAACTTCATCAAAAGCTCTAAAAATGTTTAGAAATGTTGAGAGCAATATCCTTTACTTCTCCACAGCTATCTAATGCACGATAAAACCTATCAGTTATTACTATTAACAAATTAGCAGAAGATCGAAATCCATATTGATGATCGAATGTCATGCAATGGATCAACATGTTTGTCTGCTATATCAGAGAGGTAGAATAACAGATTTGCCCTTATTATAGACACTGTTAAAGATTCTCCAGAAGTCTCTGGAGTCTTTTAGATGAAATACGAGATTTCGTGACCTGAGAATAGTGGGCTTTGGCTTTAATTCTTTCATAATGTTTTCTAGCAATAGTACACAGACGTCTGTTTACTGAAGAATTGTTTTAGTGATAGATATGGAAGTAATGATTACAATCAGAAAATGCATCAGCACAATGAGAGGAAAATCTTGGAGAAGAGTGAGGCTAGACTTGAAATCATTGTGAGGGATTAAAAGATTCCATTTCAGTCTGAACCTCAGTAGTTACATAAGAAGCACATTTATTAGCAGGAAGATAAAAGATTTCTACCCAAGGGCCTCAAGAAAATCATGGAAAGAGTCCCAGTCAGCTTTTAGGTAGTTGTAAGAGGTATGGTGATAGAGGGATTCTGATGATGAAGAAGACAATAGTTTTAGAGAGATCAAACCGTGATCTAAAACACGTAGATGTTTTAGATCAAGGTGAATCTGGAGAAACTGAGCACTGACTAGAATCTGAAACAAGACATAAGTTGAGTAGAAAAGGGTAGCAAGTTTTGTTGAGCAGAAAAGGAAAGTTGACTATTTGTGTAAGAAAATGAGACAAACGTTGTGGGCCTTAATGCCTGCAGTGTCACTGACACTAGAGCCAAGCCATTCAGTGTGATGCTCATTGATGTCACCAACAACAATGATATTGGCTGAAGAATAAAAACAAAGGGCTTGTTCAATAGTCTGTTGGTTCTAACCTATTTTCCTGATCTATGGGTAAGTTCTTACTGCTGAACTAAAATTAGTCTCACAAAGAGCAAGTAGGTCTAGTGAACTTTGCAAGAGATATGACTTAACAGAATAAAAGTTACTTGAATATTTATGATTGATTGATTTGAAGTCGGTGATTACCATGGTTTTTTGTGTTTTATGATTTTTGGTACTTTAATTATATTTGGGTTTGTTAATGAACTTGGCTCAAAGCACAGATAGTACTTAGTGCACTATTTTTTAGTCCAAGCAATTACCTCATTACTATTAATAAACCCAAAGCCATAGCAAAGGGCTCCAAATGTGGCCTCGACAACACACACCAAAAGTATGTGCTGGAACACCATCAATGCGCAACATGGAATTGTTAGTACTCTGATACTTTACAGCATGACCTTCAAACCATAAAACTGAGTTTTAAAGCTGTACCCTCATTAGGAGATAATAGAATAAGTTGCCTAGCCATAAGAGACACAAGCAAAAACCATGCATTGAGTCTGGATGATCCAGTATTCATCACCCTAAACTAAAAGCAATATATTATAAATATATCTACGTCAGCCTAATAGATGAAGAATGGGTGCAAAGCTGGTCATCAGATAGAATCTGTTTACCCCTTAAGTTAAACAAGCTAAACATAAACTATTCATGATTATTTTTTAAATTGCATTTTTCTGTTATTTTTTGTTATTGTTATTGTTGTTATTATTATTTTTATTTTTGTTATTATTGTATATGCTATATGCTAGATATTGTCATACACTATCTATCATATATAATGAAATAATCATGATAAGTTTTATCTATTGATTATTAGTATCATTTGTGATTTAATTGATATAAATATCAAATGCTTATGCTAGATATTGATATCATATGCTATCTATCATATATATTAAAATTATAATGATGAGTGTCTTCTATTAGGTATTGATATCATATGCTATTAGTTGACAATGATTATTAGATATTGATGAGTGTCTTCTATTAGATATTGATGAGTGTCTTCTATTAGATATTGATGAGTGTCTTCTATTAGATATTGATGAGTGTCTTCTATTAGATATTGATGAGTGTCTTCTATTAGATATTGATGAGTGTCTTCTATTAGATATTGATGAGTGTCTTCTATTAGATATTGATGAGTGTCTTCTATTAGATATTGATGAGTGTCTTCTATTAGATATTGATGAGTGTCTTCTATTAGATATTGATGAGTGTCTTCTATTAGATATTGATGAGTGTCTTCTATTAGATATTGATGAGTGTCTTCTATTAGATATTGGTATCATATGCAATTAGTTTCCAACATACTATTATGATATCAATATCTATTAGATGTTTAAGTCATGGGCTAATTGTTATATATTGATTCAAACACTTTTTGGTGTTGCCAAAAAAAAAAGTAGGATTTTATGTTGTTATTTTTTTCTTCTTTTCTTTTAGGCCTTTTATTTGTGCCATTGTGCACAAAAATAAATATATGTTATAAGAAAAGCTTTTAAAATAAAGTTAACCTTTTCAGACAAACCCTACAGTGAATATTACCTAGAATTAGTAGCAAAATTTTTGAATTCATTAAAAACTTTTTTTAGATCTAGCAAAGATGAAAAACTACTCATATGGGATATTTTAAAACAAGGAGTTGATGCAGAAGATTTATTATACCTTAAAGAAGCATTTGAAAGTTTACAACAGGTTGATGCATTTGAAGTAAAAAACTTACGTTGGTGTGAACATCCTAGTATCTTTTGTAATTAGTTAAACATCATTTAAAATATTGAGTTCCACATTTTACAGCATCATGTACATGCTACAATATTATATTAAATAGTTTGTGAATAAAAAAGTTCAAACCTTTTTAGCTTTATACACATTTCAATGACTTACTAAATTTAATTGTCCATTAATTTTTAAATGAATTCAAATATGTGTTAGATAGCTTTCATTTTTTGTATAACTTGTTATCTTATATGTTTTTTGTATATATGAAACATAATTTGTATTTTTGACTTAACCATTTAAGTTACTATAACATCTCCTCAAAAGTATAAAAGAAATGAATCTAAATTACGCATCCACAAAAGTGGCTGCGCCCGCACCGAAGGCTTTTATAAAATACCTATAGTGGAAAAGGCTCAATACCTGAAAAGTGCTCTAAGACAGTTGAATGCTAAACATCAAAGTGATATTCAAATGCAGCAGATTTCTGATCAAGTAGGCTTTTTATACATTAGTTTAGTTTTTAGCAAATTTTTACAAATTATTGCATCTATATTTGCTTTTTTAATTGACAGGCTGGTACCGAACATAAAATAAAATCAAGACAAAAGCGTGCAGTGCAGAGAAGATTAGCTTCTTCGATTGCTCAAGAAGAATTTAGCAGTCTTATTAACTACAATAACAAACTTATGGTTTAAATTTCATTTTTTTCAAAACTTGATTTGATTTTGAAAGAATTCTTCTAGTTTTATGATGCTGTTTTTAAATCATTTTCTAGAGGCGCAAAAAAGCATTGCGCTTTTCAAAGTCCAGTATACATAACTGGGGATTATTTGCGTGTGAACCAATTAATGCAGATGAGATGGTATGTGAATATGTAGGTCAAATGGTACGCTCGATTGTTGCTGAAATACGAGAACGAAGGTTAGATTTATTTATAACTAATTAGAATTTTTTTAGAAAAAACTTTGTCTTTAATATTTTAGGTATTAAAAATTGATCGTTTTAGATATGAGAAACAGGGCATTGGTAGCAGTTACTTGTTTCGATTGGATTCTGATAGCGTTATCGACGCCACAAAAGATGGTTGTAATGCTCGGTTTATAAACCACTGTTGTGATGTAAGTAACTATTTTTATGTTTTTAAATAAAGTTTTTTTGTAAAAAAAAATTATTATTTTATTCTTTATTTTGCAGCCTAATTGTTATGCTAAAGTTATATTGGTAGAAGGTGCTAAAAAGATTGTTATATATTCCAGACGAGCCATCAAACTAGGAGAAGAAATAACGTATGACTATAAGTTCCCTATTGAAGATGAAAAAATTCCGTGTTTATGTGGAGCTGCTCTTTGTAGAGGGACGCTTAATTAGAAATACAGAAATTTTATTAATAGCTACCTTATATAATAAGGTTGTCTTTTTTATATTATTTGCTGCGATTGTTCAATTGTTGGTAATTTCGTGTTCTACCTGCGCTATATGCAACAAAAATTGTTGCTATGCAACAAAACTTTTGTATTTTTCTTTTTGTTGTAAACAAAATGTTTATTATAAAAAAATATTTTATAAAGAAATTATAAAAAACTTAAAAAATTAACAGTTTTTTTTTTATTTTTGAATATTTTTTACTTGTATCAATTTTATTCCCTTTCTCATTAAATACTTCATTTAAAATAGTCATGTTGAACAAAGAAGAAAATAGTTGAAAGTGAAAGAGATGAAAGTAGTAAAATTTTATTTATTAAAATTAAAATATTTATTGATAATAATTCTAAAATTTGTCAAGTTAATATTTTTACAGTGATTGTTATTCATTTTGTTTTTTTAGGTTTTAGGTTAATATAAATATATGTATATATATTTGAAAACATATTTTAAATGCAACCACCGATCCTATATAGAATATAGTGTTATTGAAAAATAAATTTTCTGCTAATCTCTTTAAATTTAAGAAATGCATTTGTTTATATAATGAACTCTCTTCAAACCACCATTTTGGTAAGGTTTTTTTTTTAAATTAATTAGTTTATTTGTTTAAAAAAAAAATGAAATGGGTTAATACATTATAATTTTTTTTTTTAGTTAATTTTTATTTTAAATAATAAATTACCATTTAATAATAAATATTAATGAAGTTATTATAATTTAAATAAATATTATTAACTATGTATTAGCTTTATTAAAAATTTATTATATAATATAATAATAATTATATATTAAACTAATAGAAAATGTAATAAACTGAAACATTTTTTAACATATAAAATTTTATAAAATTTTTTTTTAAGTATTTATACATTAAAAATTAAAAAATTTTTATTTTGGTAAAATGTGATTATGTTTTAGCCTTCAGTAATTGTAGTGAGTCCAAGTTTTCCTACTGCTGCTATTGTGGTTTTGGCAGTTGGAGCTTACATAATTTTCTTCACTACTTCTTTACTTATTCGTAAATGCATTATTGTAAGTTGCACTTTGATGTATTATTTAAATACATTGTATTTTGATCGTTATTCTTAAAAGCATTAAACAATTTATGATTATTCACTGTAATTGCTGAAATTTGATAAAAGTAATAAAATTCATTTGAAATATTTCTTTTTAAAAAAAATAACTATTCTTATCTATTTAGATAATTATTTCTGTTGTTATATCTTTGTATAATAGTCTAGTTTTAGGTTGAAAGAATATTGCCAAGTATTATTTTTCCATAGTAATATTCTTTCGTAGTATATCCAGATTTCTTATTAAGTTTGTTATCGGCACTTTTAATTTACTTTTAATAATTACTAATTTTACTTTCTTTTTGAATAAGATATATACTTATACTTTTTTATTAGCTTTTACATTCACATTCTTTTAAACATTTTTTTATTTTACTCAATTACTATTAGTATCAATTCAAACAAACTATTAATTAGTATCAATTCAAACAAACTATTAATTAGTATCAATTCAAACAAACTATTAATTAGTATCAATTCAAACAAACTATTAATTAGTATCAACTCAAACAAACTATTAATTAGTATCAATTCAAACGAACTATTAATTAGTATCAATTGGTTGTAGTAAATAGAAGTTTAATATATTTTTTTTTATACTTGAGGAGCCCATTTGCAAAACGCGCAAAGTCCGAGCAAACTGATTTCGAGAAAACAACAAAAAACTAAACTACTTTTAGTTGCACATCAACAAAAATTGATTTTTTCTTTGTCCATTTTTAGGACCAAAAATTTTTTAATTGATCCAATATTTAAATAGATGATTTAAGTATATAGTACGTGGAAATAGAATTAACTCAAAATTTTTGTTTTTGTGACTTATCGTGTTTTGCAGATGGCCTCCTCAATTATTTATTAAGTTAAATTATTTTCTTTATAAACATATTTTTCAAAGTAAATTTAGCACTTCAATTACGTTGTGATTTTATGAAAAACTCTTAATAGTTGGTTGTAGTTATTTTTTTTTAAATAGTATTATTAAATTTTGCTAATATTTTTACAAAGTATTTTCTTTTACATACAGAGTATACTAGTAAAATTGGGTGGTGTGGTGCGATGTTGTGCTCATCTACGTATAAACATCATACACATCAGTACGGGCCTAAGAAATAAAAAATTTAGAGAACTTTATTAAAAACAGAAATAGGTAAACTGATGGCTAACTTAGTCTTTCGGTTTATTCAAACTGAAGTTTTATATATCTGATTTATGTGCTTAAAACTTTACCCTAGTTATTCGCACTCAGAACCCCTGGCTTGTTAACAAAGGTCTCTAAGATTCTATAAAATTTTGTGAGACATACTTGCTGATAGATTAGGAGGTTCAATTTTTTTTCTGTTATAGATTTTCGTTATTTAATTGTTTTTATTTTTTCGTTTCTTTTCATATATGTAAACATAAGACCAAAGGCCAAAGTTTTTGTCCAACGTGGTTCAATGAGATATGTACTTGTCAGACCTGCTGTGTAAACAATTCTGTCGAAGAAACAGGCTGTTTGATAAGTTTTGCTCGCGCATGTGACTTTCCTCTTCCTCATAAACAAGTTTGCATGGAATGTTTGCCTACAAAGCAGGTTTGTATTAATTTATTTAATTGTATTAATTTGTTTATGAGATTATCTTTATAAAGGCTATTCATTTTTTTGTTCAATCAGATGTTTGTCTAGTTTAAATTCATTATAATTTAATTTGATTCCAGTGGTGTGATAACACGTTTTGTTCGTGTTTGAATGGCCAATCGAATGAGTGCAGCGGATGCAAGAACACTAACGTAAGTGAATCGAAAAACGTAATTAGCCTCATATTTTTCTACTTAAACACGATACGAATTATTTGAATTAAGCGATTGTTATTATTTTTTAATTTCTTTCCACAAGTTTCTGCTAAATAAAGAAATTTTTTTTTGGGGATGCGGGTTGAAAATATACTGGTTATAGATCTGATTTTTAGTTCGGAGAGTTTACTGGTTGTGAAGATTGTAAGGAGTGCTCCGAATTTTGTGGTAACTGTGATTGCAACTTTTGTTCTCAACCTGATTCTATTAACTGTTGTTGTATAGAGATAAAGCTTACTGGTAATCGAGCACAAAATCCTGGACATCAAATGAATCCATATGGTGGTTACTCAGGTAATCAGATGTACTACAATAATCAGGGTAATATAATTAATCAACAGCCTTCTTTGATGACTACCGGAAACCATCCAGGTCGGGGTGATGCATTGTTCAATACGCAACAGGCTGCTCAATTTCAGAACACTTCATATAATCCTAATCAGTCATTTAGTGCAGGACATCAATTAGCAAATTCAAGACTCTTACCTCAGCCAAGGGAGCACCTAGTTCCTGGACAACAAGCATTTCAAGGGCAACAGTCATTTCGGGGACAACAATCAGTTCCAAGTAAAATGCTAGGGGAAAGTTCTAATTCTGCAACAATACGACTCTGATTTTTCAATTTTTTCCCATTTGGTTGTCAATAGACACCAGTTTTAAAATAAATTTAACAGTTAAATACACACGCACACAAATGATTATATTTATTTATTTATACTTGTTAATAAATCATGTTGGAAATAGTTTTATATATTATATAAAAATAGCTATATATTAAATGTTAATACTATATAATAATTTTTTAATTTGAATAATAAATATTAACTTTAAAATGTTTTTTATTAAAAATGATTTCATTAAGGGGGTAGTAAGTAATTAAAATTGAAAAATTTTATTTTTTCAAAAATTCATTTTTTGACTAATATAATTATTGTAGTTTCTAAATGTGTTCCGGCTTTACAAAAAAAACTTTGGTATCCACTTATAATACTTGTTTTAAATTATTCGATATCAATTTTTATCCATAGATACGTTTTGTTTATTCTGTTGCTTTTCTTTCTAAAGGTACAAAATGAACATAGTGATCTAACTACTCCTTGTTTAATGACGAATATATTTCGTCTAAGACTGTTTTTGTGACCTTTTATGCTCTTAACAAACTTGCTTATTAGTCAATACTGCAGTCAATTGTTGTAATATTTTGTTAAAATACAAGTGCAATGGGTGGGTCGAAAAAAAAAGAGTTATCAAAAAGACAATACCAAAATAAAAAATCACAGTTTCATGGAAACAGATATAAAATGGTTTGTTATTTCATTGAAACCTTTATTTCAACCTGTTATTTCAATGAAATACCTTACGTTGACAACACTCCATGTTCATCATCTTTCAAGAAGTTCAACAACAAAGCGACTATACAGGATCCTCAAAATTTAATTGAAGACTTTAACTTTATTATAAGCTTTAATTTGCGAAAAAAAAGCAATAATGCTTCCTAAATGTCCAGAATGTGAAGAGTTAGTTCATTTGAAGTTTGATTCTTCCAAAAAAAATGGCCTAAGTATTGGACTAAAAATTTCTTGCAATGGTTGTGAATGGGAAACTTTTTTTTTTTCATCTGGTGCTATTAATAAAAAGAACTACAATGCCAATCAATATAATCTCGCTAAATATAATTGTGTTGTATGTAAACCATTTGGCATTAACGCTCGTGTAGTAGTTGCATTTCGTGAAATGGGTAAAGGGTTGTCAGCATTAAAAAAGTTTTGTGGAATTATGAATATGCATTCGCCATTAAATAAATATTGTTATAATGATACATTGCACATACTGTTGGATGTTTATCAAAGTTTGGCTGATAAAAGCATGAAAAATGCAACTGAAACATTACAACCAAAGGATTTTGTATGTGGGTGTGATGAATCATGGCAGAAACGTGGATACACCTCTAACAATGGAGTAGTAACAGCTGTTGCAGCAAATGTATTGATTAAATACAAAAACTTGTAAGTTGTATTTAATATGCGACTTTACGAAATACACACATTCTGAAAAAAATAAAATGACTTTTATTCCTTACATTATCAAAAATGTAAAATCAGTCATACTGGTTCAGCTTCTTCTATGGAATCAATGGTGTAATAAAAATATTTTTGCATTCTGAAAAAAAACAACAATTTAAGATATACAACATTTCTTGGTGATGGAGATAGCAGTTCATATGTTAGTGTTGTTACTGTAAAACCTCATGGAGATATAATAGAAATAAAAAAAGCAGAATGCATTGGGCATATTCAAAACGTGTTGGTAATCGCCTAAAATTAAAAAAAAAAACAGTAAAGAAATTTTATGTGATGGAAAAATAAAGCAGAACGTTGGAAATTTATGCAAAAAAAAGTGATGCAGCTGTACATTTTTTTTTCGTGATGCAAATTAAAAGCCGACAAACTGACTGGAAAACGGCATATAAAGAAAATATTTGTATTCCTGCAGCTGTATGTGATGCTATCAAACTAATATTTAAAGACCTTGGTTCTGATGAACTTCTTGAAAAAATCAATTAATATGGAAGCTATGTCCAAAAGATGTATTTATTGAAAGAACTCCTTTAAGTATTGAAGTAGCGTCAGCTGTGCTAAATTTTAATGACGGGCAACATTTTCTATATAAGTTGTTTAAGGAACTTGGAATGACATTTGGTATAAATATGGAAAATTATTGTATACATAAGAACGCTAAATGAGTCTTTAAAGCTGAAGAACAATGTAAACCTAAAGCAAAATCAAGAAGAAAGAAGTTAAAAGCAATACTTAATAGTTTTTTTTACCGAAATGAAACATTGGAAGGTGTAACATATAAAAGTGGTGAATTTTGAATTATCTTTATTATTTAATTTTTTTAAATCGCGTTTTTCTCAAAATCATGTTTTTTGGGTTGGCGACGGGGATATTTTTAAAACTAATAGTCAAATTGACTTGAAATTTGACACACTTATTTACGACATTAGTATTTACAACATACAGAATGATTAATAGAATTATTAGAATAATTCAAACTAGAATAATTAATGGTGCTTTTTTGGTGTAGTATTTTTTTTAAGATTTTGTGTCTTGAAATACCCCCGATTTGCCCCGGATTTATAAAAATGGTAATATTTTTTGATTTTTTAGACCTAATTTAAGTCTTTCAGTCCGCGACGCACTGCCACAAGTAATATATTACGAACCAAAATTTCAATAAAAAAAACTATAATGGTTGCTAAAAAATCTCTGTCGCCCTTTACCCCATTTTTGGGCCTTTATCAATCAATAAGTAAAAAGTTATAATTTTTTGTTAAGTTTTTTTTTGCTGTTTAATGGAATATTACACATTTTAAAATATATATATATATATGTAAAAGTTAAGAAATTTTTTTTTTTTTTTTATATAATTACTGTACTACCACCTTAACTTTAAATTCAAATAACTATGGTTTGATTAATGGTTTCAATTAGAATCTAAAAAATATTATTGATTGAAAAAACGACAACACAGTACAAACATTATTTAAAAAAAAAAACTAAAATCTGACAATACCTGCAAACAACCTGCAAACAGCATTTGTTACAGAGTTCAATTTTAATAGCTTGAATCTGCGCTGAACAGTGATCCTGCTATCGTTTAAAATTGTTTAGAGTATAATCAAAGTAATGTTATTAAAATGTTATTTTCATTATACTCTCATATTTATTAAAGCGAGTAACCTTTATTAGATAACATAAAAACAGCGGGTTGGTAAGATAACGGTAAACTAAAAACAGGCCTAGTTCTTATAAGAATTTTAAAAACACACGATTTACGTCCCAGCAAAGAAATTAATGCGCTACACTAGACTTATAAAAAATACAACAAAAGATTACGCATCAAATACATACAAATAATGATTATTCTTGTTTTAACACTTTGTGGCAGCTGACAAAATGTATTATTAATTAGTAAAATTGGTTTTATAACCCTCATACAAAATAAATTTTTTTTTTTTTTTTCCTTAAACATTTTCACTTCCAGCAAGGCTGCAAACAAACACTAATTAGAGTTGGAAGTTACTGGAAGAGAAAAAATGAAGATTGTAGAGCAAGATAACGATTAATAGACGACTTAAAGGATTGCAAATTATATGAATCAGGAAAGCAAAATGAAGGAAGCGAATTCCAAAAGACTGATGTTCGAGGAAAAAAACTAGACGAATAAGCGTTTTTGAGCACTTAGGAACAGTCTCAGAAAAAGGATGAGACTTAATTGAATGACAAGTAACACGAGAATGAATTTTAGTAGATGGCACAAAAGACGCTAGCTCTTTTGAGCATTGTCCATTATAGTATTTGAAGAAAAGAGAGAGAGAAGCAATTTTACGACAATGTGATAATGGTTGGAGGTTAACTGCTAAAGCAGGTCAAACTATGTTTACAATCCGCTTTTGCAACTTGTCTAAAAGAGAAAGCGCATCATTAGAAGATCCGCCCCAGATATGTCAAAAGTATTCCATACATGGCCAGATTTCAGATTTATAGAGATAGAGAACAAAATTCGGAGTAAGCAAGTGTTGAGCTAGGTAAAGAGATGCAACCTTAGGAGATGCTAATTTTGCGACGAATTTGATATATGGTTTCCAAGAAAGTTTAGAAGTAAGAGTTAATCCTAGTTGATGAAGGGTAGATGACTCATCGAGTACATTACCGTTCATAAATATAGGAAGATCTAAATTATTACCATAACGATTGGCCGAAAAAAACTGGGTTTTATCTGAGTTGAAGTTCACCAGCCACTGTGAGCCCCATGCTGTTGCAAAAGTGAGAACCTTTTCAAGCTCAAATGCCCCCTCCAACCAATCAGAGAGTGTTGGCTTTTTATCATGGCATAAATGGTGGTATCATCAGCGAACAATGCCACCTTAGATATCAGTATATCTGGAAGATCGTTAATGTAAATTAAAAAGAGTATAGGGTCAAAGATTAAACCTTGAAGAAGCCTGAAGATACAGAATAAGAAGAAGAGTGCTGTCCATCGAGGACAACTTTTATACTACGATTTGAAAGAAAGGATTTAATAATCTTTAAGATGTTACCAGATACACCGTAAGAAAAAAGCTTTTGAAGAAGACCAGCATGCCAAACTTTATCAAATGCTTTAGAAATATCAAGAGTGATGGCCTTAACCTCTCCACCTTTATCTAATACACGATAAAATCTATCGGTTATTACTGATAGCGAATCAGCTGTAGAACGAGAAGATCGAAATCCATATTGATGATCAGAAAGTAAGTAATTAGATTCAAAATAAGAGATTAGGTGTTTGTTAATTAAAGATTCAAAAACCTTGCTTATGATAGGAAGTTAGACAAATCGGATTGCTCTCCAGAATTTTTGAAAATAGGGAAAACAAATGCCGCTTTCCAGCAGGCTGGAAAACAAGACTCTGATAAGCACTTGTTGAATAGTTTTGAAAGTATAGACGATAGCTCCGGAGAACACTTCTATAAGACTATAACAGGTATGTTGTCCGGGCCATAAGCTGTAGAAGGGTCTTAGCAGGAAATCACTTTAGATATAGAAGCTGGAATGATACGATTTCAAGCAATGGATCAACCTGTTTGTTGGCAATATCAGGTAGAACGCAACTAGTGGAACCAAGAGATGATAATGATGAAAAATTCTTAGCAAACAATTCAGCTTTGTCTTTAGGTGAGGTGACAAAGTCTGAACCATACAAGAGAGGTGGAATTAAAGATTTGCCTTTATTATTAATACTATTAAAGATTCTCCAGAAGTCACGAAAGCCTAATTTTTGTGATGAAATACGAGATTTCATGATCTGAGAATAGTGGGCTTTGGCGTTAGACAAAACCCTTTTACAATGGTTTCTAGCAGTAATAAACAGACGCCTGTTTTCTGGAGAATTGTTTTGCTGATAGATATGGAAGTAACGGTTTTGATTGCCAATTGCAGCAGCACAATGTGAGGAAAACCATGGAGAAGAGTGAGGCTTGACTTGAAATTGTCGAGAGGGAATAAAAGATTCCATGCCAGCCTGAATCCACAAAGTTATGTAAGAAGCACATTTGTCAACAGGAAGATGAAAGATTTCTACCCAAGGGCCATCACGAAGAAAATCACGGAAAGAATCCCAGTCAGCTTTAAGGTAGTTGTAAAAGTTACAATTATAGGGGGATTCAGATGATGAAGAAGAATGAGATAATAGCTTTAGAGAGATCAAACTGCGATCAGAAGCACCGAAGGGTGAATGTGGAGAATTTGAGCACTGACTAGGATCAGAAACAAGATAAAAGTCGAGTAGAAAAAGTAAACGATTTGGGTTGTAAAGAAAGCGAGTTGGAAAGTTGACTACTTGAGTTAGGATTAAGAAAGGCAAAAGTTGTGGGCTTTCATGCCTACAAAATCACTGACACTAGAGCCAAGCCATTCAGTGTGATGAGCATTAAATTCACCAACAACAACAATATTGGCTGAAGAATAAAGAGAGAGAGCTAGGTCAATATGTTCAGAAATAACATCAAAAAGAGTGCAGTCTTGAAATGAAGGAGACAATATAGAGCAAAGAAAAAAGCGATAGAGTGAAGTGGTGCTAAACGAAAGCACATGAAAGAACACTATTGGTGAGTTCTCACAAGTTTAAATGCCCAGGCTAACCATGTGGCTATTGGAGTCTTTACGAATTAAAGGAAGATAACCATTAACACTAAGATTACAAGATTAGACAGCTGAACTCTAATTAGTCTCACAAAGAGTAAGTAGGTCTGGTGAACTTTGCAAGAGCTTAGACTCAACAGAAGAAAAGTTACTTCGAAGACCAAGAATATTAGTGAATGATAGGTTTAGAGAACTTGGTGATGATGATGGTTTTTTGTGTTTTATAGTTTTTGTTATTTTATTCATTTTTAAATTTGTTAATGATTCAAAGCGTAGATAGTACTTAGTACATTATTTAATAGCCCAAGCAATTGTCTCATTACTATTAATAAACCCTAAGCCATAACAAAGGGCTCCCAATGTGGCCTCGGCAATGCACACCAGAAATACAAACACGGACACTATCCATGCGCAACGTGGCACTGTTAATACTATGATATTTTCCAGCTGTTGATGGAATCAGCCTCTTTGAGAGCTATTACAGAGTTAGCGAAATCTGACTACCAGCCGGTCTCAGAACCATAAAACTTAGTTTTAGAGCGGTACTCACATTAGGAGATGATAGAATGAGTTGCCTAGACATAAAAACTGAGACACAATCAAAACCCATGCATTGAGTCAAGAAAATTCAGCATTCAACATCCTAAACTGGAAACAATGTATTAAAAATACATCTGTGCCAGTGTAATAGATGAAAAAGGGGTGCGAGGCTGGTCAACAGATAGAATCTGTTTACCCCTTAAGTCTTTGCCTAGGAGGCCGTCTACAAGACAGTAGCTGGATGTTTTTAACACCTGCCCAAGGTAAACACTTTTATCGAGACACTATCTCTAGCCTTTACTCAACTAAGAACTCCAAGACAGGGGGTGTTTTAAGTCGGAGTTGGCATCTCCTAGCATTTGCATAAAAAGGCGTATCCTACAAGTAAGCAGGGCATGAAGCAGATTGTACTGGGTTTCATGTTACCAGTGGCAGGATAACCTGACCTGACATTTTGCCTTGGTAATTCTTCAAATGTTAGCGTCGTGTCTCGTGTGGCGGAGCGTTGTATTTGGTGAAATGAATAACCTTGCACTTCTTAATGTTTAGTTTTATCAACCAGGTTCGAGTCCAGGTGACAATGTTCTCCATATTGGATTGCAGACGACCTTTGTCTTCAGCGGTTTTGACGACGCTCAGGATTTTAGTGTCGTTCACATACAATTTACAAAAGTTTGTGCTACTGATGTGTTCCGGTAAGTCGTTAATACAGTATTATCCACAATTATTTTCGTCGCGTCCATAATTATTTTCGTTGCAGTCCATAATTATTTTCGTCGCGTCCATAATTATTTTCGTCGCGTCCACAACTATTTTCGTAATAAAAATACTTTATTTTTCAAACGTTTTACAGTAAATTAAGAAAAAAAATTCAAGTATAATTTAATCACATAAACTCATTACGCTGAATTACGCTGAAAAATTTAACACCCACTCACGCATGTGAGAATAATAATTTTCAAAAGAGTGTTCAATAAAACCTGTTAAAATCTCAGTAATAATGTTAATCATTTCTTGTAGATTATTAGGTCGTGGTTGTATCCTTTTGAATAAAATTTTCATTACACCAAAAAACTCCTCGATAGGATTAAGTTGAGGGCTGTAAGGTGGTAAAAACTGGATAGTACAATTGCTTTCTCGAAATGCCGATTCTGCAGTTAATGAATGGTGGAATCGCGCACTGTCCATTATTACAACATATCTTCGATCACTTAAAGCTGGTCTTAAATCTTGTTCGATCCACTCGTTCATGCTAGCAGTATTAAAGGTCCCAACCTTTATTTTAAAACCATCCCGTAACTGAAATGGCGCATTTTAAGCTAACATTCCTTCCTCTCTGTGTGGGGACTGTAATATATGGGGTACTTCCCAACAATGCATATCCATGATGTCGTGAATCGTGCAAATTAAAAGTTTCATCAATTTAAATCAGATCAGAATTTTGCAGAAAAGAAACATGATTGCAAAACATGAACCTTGTTGCTATTACATAAGCTAAATTTCTCGCAACAACGACCGATTTAAGCCTTTTACAGGTACACCTCATTTGTTTTAATTCTCTTTTAGTTGTAGTTGTCGAGCATTTATGTTCTTCGGGCATTAATTCTGCAATGTCAATCGTAGTTAATGCATTATTTGCATTAATTAATAATTCAATTTCTCTCTTTCTTTCAATATTATCTGGTGCCGCTCTGCAACGCTTTTTTGGCACAGTATTTTGATCTAGTTCAAGTTTTCGCATCCAGTTTTGAATCGCCCTAATTGAAAGACCTGTTGCATTTGTAATAGATCGACTTGATTCGTTGCTATTCATCATTCTTTTTATTGTAGAAATATTTTCTTCCGTTGCAGTTTTGTTTTCCGTTTGTTGTTCTGTTTCGACATTCAAATGATTGATGTTTGTATTGTTTTCGTTTGCCATTATATATTTCGTGATAAAAATACTAAAGTACTTTTATTACGAAAAAAATTGCGGATGCGACGAAAATAATTATGGACGTGACGAAAATAATTATGGACTGCAGCGAAAATAATTATGGACGCGACGAAAATAGTGTGGACGATGCTGTAAATATTCTGAACCTTGTGGAACGCCACTGGTAACTTTTACTCAGGTGGATAACGTATTACCTAGAAGAACGTGCTATGATTGATTTTAAAGGAAAGCATTTATTTAGTTAAGAATGTTACCTTCGCTTCCGTAGGACTCAAGTTTTTGCAGTAATCTTCTGTGAGGGACTTTATCAAAGGTTTTGACAAAGTCAAGAAAAAACACGGCAACTAGAAGCTTGCGAGAAACGATGTAGGTGAGAAAGTCCATAGCCTCAAGCAGGTTTGTAACGCAGGCTTTTTTTGTTGACGAAGCCGTGTTGACAATTGGCAATAAGTTTATGGGCTACAAGATGCTGCATGACCTTTTCTTTAACCATTTTCTCCACTATTTTGCATGGTACAGAGGTAATGGAGACAAGTCTGTAGTTTTCCGGATCGAGTCTGGAACTTTTTTTGAACGTTACGGTTTTTTGGCGTCACGTTTGCCAAAAGCCACGCTTTTGGGATTACACTTTGATATGTATATACATATATACATATCAAGGTGTAATATATATATATATATATATATATATATATATATATATATATATATATATATATATATATATATATATATATATATATATATATATATATATATATATATATATATAAATTATGTTAGTGTATTCTACAAGCAAAGTGCTCAATGTTCTAAAAGAACAGAGCAATAATAAATTAGTAAAAACACTTATCTAATTTTTGATTACTTCAACACTGTGTTTCACCATCAGTAGGTTCATCAGGAAGAATGTCTAAACATAAAAAATTTTCAAATTATAGAAAATTATTTCACAGGAAGTTAGAAATTGTAATAATTAATTATGTAATTTCTGTAGTATTTTGCAACCAGGAAGTTTCATCAACTACATTAGCTAATTAAAAAATCATGAAAAGAATTCTTTAGAACTAGGATAAATTTGGACTGGTCATTTGTTTTTATAATTTTTTAAAAGGAATTTATTTTCATGTCTGCATTTAGAAATTAATTCTGATTTTTTATTCAGTAAATTTTCTTGATCTAAATGTGTAATAATTTTTCAAATTTTTCTTGTAAACATAGTATACATTTTTTGGAAATGTTGTTATAGGTAGGCGCAGTTTTTAGGATAGACCAGTTTAATTTGAAATTAATATTTTTTTCTTTTAGTTGCCAAATATACTTAGACAGCATAGTCTCTTTTGAGTATTTTTTATGTTTAAAAGATTGTTTGTGATTGGCATAACGTTTTTTCCATTTGCCCTCGGTTAAGCCAATATAATGTTTATCAGGGTTGTTTTGCGAGGAAACAATGCATTTGTAAATAATTATTTTTTGATAAGCATTTGCCATTCATAGGGCAGTCAAGTTTTTGCTTGCAGTTACAATTTTCAGTATTTTTTTCTTTGAGAAATTCAACCCTACGTACAGCAAAAATGTTTCAAACATTAAACAAACATTGGAAAAGCGTTTTTTAAATTCGTTGACAAACATTTCCCTCCATCTAATAAATTGCACAAATTTTTAACAGAAACACCATTAAAGTAAGCTTTAGCTGTACAAAAAATATTGAAAGAATTACATCATATATATATATATTAATGTAAGTGTTAATATATATATATATATATATATATATATATATATATATATATATATATATATATATATATATATATATATATATATATATATATATATATATATATATATATATATATATATATATATAAATTAGTAAAAACACTTATCTAATTTTTGATTACCTCAACACTGTGTTTCACCATCAGTAGGTTCATCAGAAACAAAAAAAATTTTCAAGTTATAGAAAAATTATTTCACAGGAAGTTAGGAACAGTAATAATTAATTATGTAATAACTGTAGTATTTTGCAACCAGGAAGTTTCATCAACTACATTAGATAATTAAAAAATCATGAAAAGAACTTTTTAGAATTAGGATAAATTTGGACTGGTCATTTGTTTTTATAATTTTTTAAAAGGAACTTATTTTATATATAATTTACATATATACTTATTAATATATAATTAATTTCTAAAGGATCCTGACAAAACCTTTCAGTTAATACATAACTTACATTGTTATTAATTAAAAATTTGACTTGTTCAATAACAGAACTAACTGTGATCTTTATACCTTCATGGGTTTGCCAAGTAATAAACATATTACTTTTATCACTTTTTGAAAAATTTCTCGGTCTTGATTCAATAGAAAAAAGCCAATCAGAAAGGTATTTTAAAAAATTTTCTTTTTGCCATTTAAATCGAACATCATTTAATATATGAATAATAAATAAGTAGCAAAAAATATTGTATAGAATAATAAATAATAAAAAATATTATATAGAATAGTAAGTATTTTTAATAAGTATTTTTTACGGTAGTTTTATAATAGAGTTTATTGTTTTGTTTGCACATTACTTTACCTTGGTTGTATTTTTATTCAACTTATAACAGAAAAAAATATATATTGTTTAATTAAAAAAATTATTTTTATTAACGAATTTAAAAAATTATAAATAATAATAAGATAAATCAATTTACATATGATAAAAAATTATATTTATAAATTTATTTGCTTAATAGTTTTAATTTCATCATAGTTGTAACTGAAATCACGTAGAATTCAGTCTATAACACCTTTTTCAGAAAAATGTTTTTTTTTTAATTGTGTTAACAATGCATCTTGAGGCAAGGTTCCAATCATCACTTAAATACCGATTGCATATCGTTTCACCAAGAATCGTAGAAGTGCTGAAATCTGAAAGCTGCATCGAAACCTTTTACGAAATCTACAAACAAAACATCTATAACTAACCCCTCTACAAGTGCTTTGATATTTAAGTTAATTAACTCTTTCTTCTGACTCACCTTCTGACCCACTTCCTTCTAACTCACCTTCTGAAGTAAACGGACGTGTTTTTTTTTTTTTTTATGGCGTGGAATTAGTTTTTAATTTAAAAAGTTATTTATTAAAATAAAAGTTTTTAATAATAGTTTAATAATTAAACTACTGAAAAAATTCAAACTTTAAACATTTAAACTATATTTAATTTTTGAACTAATACATTTTAGTAACTGCGTAATAAGATTTTATCATTTATAATAATTGAATTAAGATTTTAACAATCATATAAATTTAATTATGGCATTTATTCGAGATGACATTAAAATAATAAAGGAGGTGCTTAGTGAATACAAAAAAGAATTTGAAAAAATCCTAAAACAACAAGAAATAAACATTATAGCCATTGTAAGTTCAAGCTCAAAAATGTCCGCTTAAATAAAGTTGAAAAAAATATAAACGACAATGCCGAATGAGTCAAGCCAATAACAAAATATGTTGAAAAAATTAAATTAATCTTGAATTTTCATGAACAGCTTATAGGTAATAAAATAAAAACTGCAATTAGTTTAGAAGAAAAGATAAATTCATCTGGTAGTGAAATAACTTAAGTTAACTCAGAATTCTTTATTATAAAAAATAAGTTATAGGAAATGAAAGATCTCAACGAAATAACTTAGGAATAGATGATTTAAATGAGAATAGAAATGAAAGGTTGGAAGAGACCGAATTAAAGGTAAAAAAATTATTTGAAGATTATTTAGATGTAAAAAATGTTAAAATAGAAAATGAACTGGTAAGTAAGATGCAAGAATGCCAAGAACGATGGCGCTTAAACTTTTGGATTTCAAAGATAAAACAGAAATTCTTAAAAAATCTTTTTATCTGAAAGGTAAAAATATTTTTTATCAATGAAGACTTTTGTCCTGAGACCACCCAAAATTTTGACCACCCAAAACAAGAAAAGGTTTAAAGAAAAAATGAAAAAGTAAAATGAACTTGAAATACGCTTTTACATCGTACGATAGATTGATCATACGTGAATGGGCCTCAATTCGAAAAAAGTATTAGGTTCGTTTTATTTTAACTCCTTTTTATTCATTTATATATATTATTTTGTTCTCTCTTTGTTTTATTTGAACAATAATGCTTTCTTGATTTTAACTCTGAACATTTGGAGTGAGTAAAAACTTTGAAAACTTTAAAATTTTACTAACCTAGAAAATGTTACTGGGTCATTTTTAAACTCGTTTATTAGCATCTCTACAACTTCTTGTTTTTAACATACATCAGCTCAAGGTGTAGATAATATTCTTTGTTTTATGTTCAAATGTAAAACGAAATTATCTTCGTCTCTTTTTCATAGTTGATTTATAACAAAACAAACAAATAAATTCGATCTACGAAATTATGATTTTTTGATGCAACCTTTTTCGAAAACTAATCATATTCAATTTTGCATATTATTTCGTGAACCGTTGAAACTAAATTTTCTTAAACAGCATTGATTTTTATTTTGATTATAATTACTTACCTTTTAAAAAAAAGAAGTAGTTTTTGAAATTGACAATTTTAATTGCAACCGTGCAAATGGAGGGGAAAGTTGCCTTAATTGGAACACTAAAGGAATAAATATTTATTAATCAAAGGTGGCTAAACTATGAAAACATTTATGATTTGATTAATGCAAACCGACAACCCTACTATACTTTTAATCATAATTTGAATGCACTGTTATTAGAAATAAATTTGTTTTTGCAAAGATGCCATTTTGTTCCAATCAAGGCAACTGGTTGAACACTTTGATTCCTTAATCAGAACAGGTTGTTTCATTTAAAATACCTAATAAAATCAATAAAAATTAATTTAAAATAGTTTTTATCTTTACAGTGAATATTTAAACAGTTCATTCAAAGCTTATAATAGGGTCAAAATTACGCTGGCAAATTGAAATTCTGCAAACAAAAGTTGTACAAAAGCTTCAACTGTTATGACGTTCTCCTAATTTATTGATTAAAAATCACTATATAAAGTATTACTTTTAAGGTTTGTGGTTATTACTAAGTATTTTTATATTGCGCCTGAACTATTTCTACAATCCTTTGATTTTATTACTGGTTTAGTAAGAAAAAACTTTATCAATCAAGGATTTTTTGGACTATTTTGTTATATCACTGCAATATCATGCTTGCAGCAACTTATAAGATAAATTTATATTGTTATTTGCATTTTAAAACCCATCGCACTAAACGCAAAAAACCGTATAACCTATGGCAGTATAGTTTACCTAATCAATATACTGTGAACACAAAATTAGATCCTTAAAAAAAATGACGCACAAGAGCTTTACATCAATGGTTCATTTGCATTTTTCGAGAATTAATTTTTTATTTTCAATTAAAATTTATGATTAGCATAAATATTTTAATGACAGCTTGCGTTTGCCTGACGTCTTTATAACGTCTTTTTTCTTAAAATTTAATGTTGTTCTAACGGTTTTCCTACGCCATTTAGCTCAAATGTAACGTTGTTACAACGTCATTTTTACATCGTTACAATAACGTTAGCAAAATGACGTTTTTCCGCTGTTTCATTTATAACATAATACCAGCGTCTTTCCAACGATACGTAAGACCTTGACACAACCTTGTTCCAACGTAATACTTCTTATTGGGTATCGGTGAAACGTCTGCTCAAAAATTTAAGGAATTGCTATCGACAACAACCTGGCAAAAAGTCTACCAAGAATATAACCTAGGAAACACTCACTCTGCGTATATTAACTTTACAAATTTATTTATTCTACAATATAATAATAGTTTTCCAATTCAAGAAAAAGAAATAAAAGCAAAATATTTAAATTATCCATGGATAACAAAAGCAATAAGAAAATCCTCATAACAAAAAACAAAAACTTTACGTAAAATACTTAAAAAATAGAAGCGAAACGAACCTATTCTTCTACAAGCAATACTAAAACCAATTGAAAAAAACAAACAAACAAAAAAAAACATAAACTTTATTTCATTCTAAATAAATGCAAAAATTTAATGGAGACTTTTTTTTTTTTTTTTTTATAGTTTATTTCGTCATTTTCATAATAGAGCAGGCAGAAGACAAAAGTCTTATCATCTAGCCCCGTTGTATCGTTTACACTATCATAAATCTATCATAAATTTTTACAATATCAATAAAATAATATAAATACTTTTAAATAAACATTTTACATTTTTTATACATAAAAAAATAAATATTTATACATTCATAAAAATATATATGTATAAAAAAAAAATAAATAAATACAAATTTAGATAAATAAGCAAAAAAAAAATATGTTTTACTTTTAAGCAAACGAAAGAAAAGTTAAGAATTGAAAAAGAAGATATTAAAAATAAAATAGAATTGGAGATATGTCATATTCAAGTAACTGTTTTTTTAAAATAACTTTGAAAGTTTGAAGTGAAATTAAAGTTTTACTTTCAATTGGAAGGAATGAGTTCCACAAATGTGGCCCTCGGTATGCTATTGAGAAATTAGACTGTTTTAATAAGGTTTTTGGTACCTGATAGTTATGCAATGAATGCTTTGTTTGATATTTATGATTTATAATAACAAAAAGGTCGTCAAAAATATTTGGCAGCATACGATATTTAAATCTAAACATGAATAAAAGAATACTGTAGATATTTAATTGATAAAAATTAAGCACTCCAAGCTTTTTAAGCAGTGGATTGGCACTGGTGTATTTATTAGCATTTAATATAAGGCGGTTTGCTTGTTTTTGTTTATTTAAGATACGCTTTAATTTTGATGGATAAATGCTGGCCCACGCAATATTATAATAACTGATATAGCTATTGATAAACGAAAAGTACATAAGTTTTAAGCAGTTTTTATCCAACATATGTCTTGTTTTGTACATAATTCCAATACTCTTTGAAATTTTATTTTCTATTAAATTAATGTGGTCTTTCCAACTTATTTGTTCGTCAAGTAAAACGCCTAAAAATTTAATGCAGAATGTCCGTTGTAAATTAGTTTTTTCTATTGAAATATTTGAAAGTTTTAGGGGCAAAGTTTCAGATTTGGAGGATTTAGAAAAAAGAATATATTTGCTTTTAGTTTTATTTAGAGAGAGTTTGTTGGTTTTCAACCATTCATTGAGGTTGTCAAGCTCAAGATTCATAGTGATAAAGATTGACTCTATGTTTGAGTGGGTATAAAAAACCTGAGTGTCGTCAGCAAAAAGATTGAAATTTAATACACTAGAAGATAAGTAAATATCGTCTAAATAGATAATAAATAATAAAGGCCCTAGAATAGATTCCTGTGGAACTCTGCAAGAAATGTTTTCTAGTTTCGTACAGGTTTTGTCATAAGATACACATTGTTTGCGATTATTAAGATAGGAAAAAAACCATTTATAATTATTACTTTTGACACCATAATTTCTGAGTTTGTAAAGAAGAATAGTATCGTCCACAGTATCGAAGGCCTTTGAGAGGTCAATAAAAACCCCAAGAGTATATTGGTTGATTTCAAATCCGTTTAAAATTTCTTTAACTAATTTAATTACTGCATGACTTAAAAAAGACGTGGGACATTACGAAGGAAATAATTAGAAAAAGCAAATCTAATTTTAACAAAATACCTTCTAGAGTAATAATTAATGAAAGTGAGTCAAACAATAAGCAAGATATTTTCTTCGAATTTAACAACTACTTTGCCACTATTGGTGCCGATCTTGCATCAAAAATTTAATGTCAAAATAATACACTTAAAATTTGCATAACAGGCTCACACTGCTCCTTGAATTTCAATGAACTAAATCAAGACGAACTTGAAATAGCTATGAAATCACTTAAAATCAAGTTCCCAGAAATCGACGACATCTCTTGCAAAGTAGTGTTAGATATTTTTGAGTTCAATTCTTTAAATAATTATAGACCAATCGAAATTCTTTCGGTATTCTCATAACTTCTTGAACGAATAATCTACAATAAATTAAACGAATATTTAAAAACTAACAAAATTATCAATAAAAGTCAATATGATTTCAAAAAGGATTAGTTAATCATTTAAGAAAAAAAATTCACATTAGGGATCTTCATCGTTTTGGCAAAGACGTTTGACACCGTCAACCATGAGATTTTATTGACAAAAATAAAAAACTGATACAAAAAATCAATCTTTAAAATGGTTTAAAAACTACCAGACAACAGTGTGTTATTATAGATAGAAAAAGCATTTCAAATTTACTAAAAACAAAATGTGGTGTACCCCCTGTGTATGTTCTATACCCCCCCTATTCTTGCTACTCTTTTGTTTCATATTTAAATAAACGATCTTCCAAATGCCTCTTTAAAACTATAATGTTTGCCGACAATACAAACTTATTTTACTCGTCAACGACAATCGAAGACCTCTATGAAAAAACAAATGCTGTACTATAAAATATTAATATATGGTTTAAATCAAGTAAACTGTCACTCAACATAGAAAAAACTAAGTATATACTATTCCACTCTAATGAACAAATTAAAAAATTACCCCTGAACCTACAAACAATTAATATAGAAAATATAACCATCAAAAGAGCTCTGAATACAAAGTTTGGGGTTCTAATTGATGAACACATCTCCTGCAAACTCCACATAAACTACATAAACACAAAAATATCAAAGAACATAAGTTTACTCTACAAGACCTTTTTTGTCACAAAAAAAGTTTAAAACTTGTTTACTTTCATTCATACATAGCTATCTTATGTATGCCAATATAACATGGGCAGTACCTACAAATCTAAATAGGAATCACTTTAATTACGTCAAAAACACACTTCAATACTAGTCCACAACAAAAAAAAATTTACTCATGCTCAACCCTTACTGGAACAAATGAACACACTTAATATATTTGAAATAAATATTTATCAAAGTATGCTTTTTATGTTTAAATATAAACTAAGTCTGGTTCCAGAGCATTTTAGAAAACACTTTTTAAAAAGTACTATAAATAAATACAATACAAGAGCAACAGACAGCTTTAAGATACCATTTGAAACAACAAGACTCTCAAAGTTATAAATTACACATCGTGGTTCCTATTAATTTAATAAAATGATTTCCAGAAACGAATCACTAACAAATTTAAACAATGAACACTCTCTGAAAATAAAGCTAAAATCTACATTAATATATGTATATATAAATATATATATATATATATATATATATATATATATATATATTATATATATATATATTTTTATATATATATATATATTATTTTTATAATAATATACGTAACACATACATATATACCACGTATGCAACTGATTTTTATGTGTATTACATGTCTAGAAAAAGGTACTCAAAGACAAGACTGGCTTTAGTTTTCTGCGACCTTCCTATAACAACAAACAAGTAATTCTTTTTATCAATTTTATACAAATTTCGTTTTTATCATATTATATACAAACATTATTTTAAAATGTGATAAATAAACATATAGTGAAACATTTTAACACACCTCCGAAAAATTAGCAGATTCTTTTTTATTTATTGTATTTTTTATTATTTTATATTTTTATTTACTTTGTACATTGTGAACTTTATGTTTATGATATTTATATTTGTATATCTTTACCGCCAATCTGTGATCGGATACCTGTAAATACTTTGTAAAATAAACATGTTTGAAAAAAAAAAAAAAAAAAATACGTGTGTGAAGATACACTTATATGTTTATCTGCATAGAGTTCATGGTAGGTGTATATATAGTGTATATGTATATAGTTTTTTCGAACTTTATTTTGTATATAGTCTTATAGTATATCAAGTTTTTTTTAAATAGGTGTTATCCGTTATTTATTAAAAAAATATTTCTTAACCTTACCCCTATCCGTTGTCAACAATTATCAAAAATTTTCTGATACCTCTCCCCCCCCTCCCCTACTTTGTTGACATATTTAATGGACAGCCGCATAGTTATTAGTTTGTTTTTTGTATATAAAGTATGTGTTTTCTTATAAATTTGTTATTTAATAGTAAACTTATTATTTGTCTTTAATCTCTCCATCATTCCCTTTCCCCCATCTACCCGAAGTTAGGGTAGGGTTCGAATTATTCCCTCTTGCCTCTTATTAACACCCTCAGTATGAAATTGTTATTCTTAAAATATTTCTTTCTTTAGAGTCTAAATGTTTTGAAATTAGATATGAAAATACAAAGATTTGAAAATGGTATTTCAAACTTTTGTATGCCCTGGATGTGTCTTTTATATATATTCATTCTCCCATTTAAGACCTTTCTTTTAATAGCAAGTTGTATGAATTTGGATAAGAATTTACAAGATTGATGTTATGACATTTTAACTCAAGAAAATCTTTAAAATTGGTCACTGTTTCTTTAACAAATTCATATATCAAAAATTTTGTAAATAAAACGCTATAACTTTGTGTAGAATTGTTCGATTTTAATAGTTTTTTCACACTTAAAATATTGTAATGAAGCTCTTTTCAAACTAATATTTGATCTATTTAAAAAATTTATGCCACATAACTAACATATGCGTATGGATAAAATTTTAAGCAATTTTATGAACGTTATTTTTTATATCTAGTTTTTTTTTATTGGAATGTTTTTATGTTACATCATAACGCTCGAAACTATAAATATAAATTACTAAGTTAAATAACAATTCTGCAAGTTCTGAAAAGTTTCTGTATATATGGAAAAAACACTGTGTAGTATTCAGCTTAATTAAAGCGTAATATAAAATTCTAATGTTTTGTTACATAAATCTTAAAGTTAGCTGGAGGCTTTTTTTCTTTTTACAGATGTCAAAAAAATCTTGAAGAAACTTGATTGCTCGTTCTGCACACTGATTTATTCTGGGAATATCCAGTCTCGGTGGCTCCTAATTCCAAAATTTTTTCAATGACTTTAACACTTTTTCGTGACCTTGCAAGCTGCTGCATAGCTTCCGGTTATCATTTACATTGTAAATTCGGTCAGTAAACTAATGGTGCGCCCATCTGAAAAAGATGAATCTACAAATTTTAAGTATTGAGTCTTTTTTCTCTGGTAGAAGAAACCAAATAAGCTAGTATTGCTCGAGAATTCCATCTTGCATAATTTAATTTAGGTATTTTCTGAAACTTTAGAGAATACTTCAGGTTCTTTAAAAAAGCGGAATAACCGAGTTAAATGAAATTTTATACTATCATGCCATCCTGCTGTTTCAGTAATTACTTCTTTAACTATATCGAAATTCTTCGGAAGTTGTTGCTGTTACCATTACCTTTATTGAAATTGGCTTCAGGGGCATTAAATCGAGTGGTTTATTTGACACTACAATGGGTGCGTTTGATGGTGCAAAGAAATGTGAGTTTGTAGTGATATTCAATTTATGTGAATTTGTAGTGATATTTCTTATTCAAGTTTCAAATTTTTATAACAAATATCACGCTAGCGGTCCGTAAATAGAGAAAATTAAAAAGCATATCACACACATATCTAAATGTAACGATCTTAACATAAAGCGTTAACTCGAAATAAGTGTGAAAGTAGAAAAACAACTAAAACAGGTACTTATCCCTTTTATTGAGAACTAAGTATAAATTTTAAGACATTAATATAAGAAGGTATAGTATTTCAAAGAACTTATTATATTCCTATAGGCATCTAATAAAATTTCAAACTTTTTTTTGGTGATACTCATTGCTTGTTTTACAGAAGAACTATCAAAGCTATTCGATACTTTTTATATGATATTTTCAAATCTTTAAAGTTTCTGCATATTTTTTTTTTCTTTTCTTTTTCTCAATTTTTGTTTTGACGTGAAAGTTGGTTCAAAAATAGCAAATCCTCTAAACTCCCCAGAATTGAAAACCTCATCAAGAAATTGAAATCAGAATTGAAAAATTTTACAAAGCACTGGCTAATTATTAAAGTTTTACAACTTTATTGAAGTTGGTTTACAACTTTCTTCTTTTCTTTTCTTCTTGAAGTTGGTTTACAACTTTCTTCTTTTCTGTTCTTCTTGAAGTTGGTTTACAACTTTCTTCTTTTTTTTTTTTTCTTCTTGAAGTTGGTTTATAACTTTCTTTACTTTTTCTTTTCTTCTTGAAGTTGGTTTACAACTTTCTTCAGCGGATTCTTGCACTTTTTCTTGAATCTTTTTTAAGTTTTTTTAATTAGACGATGTGAAGCGCATAACCTGACAAATATGAAATTATATAAAAATATCGACAGAAATAAATTCCTTCTTTCTCAATTCGACACAAGGTAAAAAATAGACTAAGACATCATGTAATTAATTTTTTTAAGTCAGATCAAATTGAAATGTTAAATTTGTATTTTTAACGGTTTTTTAATTTCTTGATTTAAAAGTATACAGCTGATGATTGCCGCCATGATGATTGGCTGATGATTGCCGCCATGATGATTGGCTGATGATTGCCGCCAGACATGAAACTCTGAGTAATAGCAGTTAATAGTAGTTAATGCCGTACAAATCCAGTGACTGTGATGTCGCACACGCTATGACAGCAGTTATGCTCGATTGCTATTCAGCCAGCAATCAAGAGCTCTTTTAAAACAATTAACTGACTTTTCCTTGACTGAAAAACATTTTCCTCTGTTTGTTTTGTCAATACCGAGCAAAAGCTTACATAATGTTTTCAAATCTCTCCTTTTTCTTCTCTTAGTTAGGGTTGTTAAGCCTACAGTAATAAATCGATCTTCATATTTGAGACTGCTAATTGATGAAACAATAATATTTGTACGGACGTCCTCCGGACAACGCGTGCCGACCGGGAACGCACTTGTTTATGTTGATTTTTAGCAACCAGTCTTGAGTACATTTAAATGCTTTATTTAAGTCATTCTTGATTTCTTTGACACACAAATCTGAATTTGCTATTGATAAAATTTTGGTTTCATCAGCATATAACTTTGAATCATTTTTGATTGTGACTTTGAAAAGATTTTTTATTTCCGCATCGTGGTCTATACAAAGCAGTTATTAAAACATTTTTTATTTTGTGGTTTAACAATTTAATACATAATGATTTATAATTCGCGTTTTAAATACTGAGAATTTCTATTTTCTGAAAATGGATTGATTCGTGAATAAAAATGCATTCAACACCACCAATGCCACCACCTTGAGTTTGGTGGATTACTTTATAACTTGGAATTTGAAAATTATTTTTTTCATTTTTGAATTAAAATGAATAATGGTTGCGTTTAAAAAAAAAAGTAATAAAACTTTTTTTGTTAAAACGTAAAATTTATACACACTTAAAAAATAGCTTTTTTTTTACTTTGCTAGAGAATACTTTGCTTCTATTATTGTTAACTAAATTTAGATATTTAAATGAAAAAAATTGTAACAAGATGTAATAACGAAATAGTTTTAAATCAAAATAAACAAACTACTTTAGAAAGTCTCCCTGTAGTCGATAAATTTTATCATACAAAGTTGCCTTTACTCAGAAATGTTCTTTCACTTGTCTTTATTGAAATCAACAATAAATTATCTTTTGAAAGTACTTGTCGAAGAGTTGCAAAGTTAGTAGAAATTCATTGGACAGAGCGTAATATCTACACAATATCATATAAGGCCATTTTAAAACGTCTGCAAAGTGAAATCAATGAATATCGCTACTTAAAAGGTGCTGACAAAAACAAGCAAGGTGATAAGATTTCTAAGTAGTAGTATTTCAATAAAAGAATCCCTTAAAAAACTTTTTGACATTTTCTGCTTCAATCCAAAACATCGTGAAAAGCTAGAGAAGTTTTTCGGTATTTCAATGAATGCTGAAGACTACTCGTATCTAGAAAACATGCGCGGTAACAGAAGTTTTACATGTCAAAATGTTGATAAAACTTTCCATCAAAAAGTTATTAATGACAAAAGAAAAATGGAGAAAAAAATAAGAAATAAAACAGCAGTTTATTAGACAATGTACATTGATAATGATGATAGCGAGTTAAGTGAATTTGAAGACGAAGATGAATTTCTTGAAAAAGAATTAACAAAAAATGAATATCAGTTCTTTGAAAAAGACACTGAACCAATTAAAAAAAAGAGAGTTATGTGTGTTGATGTAAGTGAACCAAAACTGCCATATATGACGAGATCAAAATCAAAATTAATATTTGAAGATAGTTCTCACAATACTTATGTTCCACCAAATGTGCGACAATCAAAAAACTTAGTCTTAAGCGATATCTACCATGCATGTGCAGAGTTAGATGGAGAAGGATTCTCGATGAGGGAAATGTTCATAATATAGGAATATCTAAAATCACAGCTGATATACTCGATAGAGGAATTCCTGCTAGTGAGCTGTTTTCCACTTTACATACAGCTTTAGGGTTTGACAGAGCTATTGAAAAAGTTCTAAACCAAATTGAAAATGAAATGAATATGGATAACCTTTCAAAGGCTTTCTGTTAGATATATCTATAACAGAAGTACGGAAACGTTATCCTTAACCTTTCTATCTTGGGCACTAAACTTGTTTGGTCCGAGTTTTATTCAAAAACCATGAAATTATCATAAAGAATTTAAAACTTTTATGCAGCGTAAAAACAAAGATATTTTCTTTTTGAATTTAAAGATGTTTGATTTGAATGTCTTTCGAAATTTTCTTCTACAGTTTGCATTCACTGGGATGACTTTAAGGAGTTTTTAGACCAACATGAATATATCACAGATAAACTTACTTGTTTAGTTACCGAGATTCTATGAATTTTGATTACATTATAGTTACTTTAGTCGTGGTAGCAGCTTTTGGAATGCAAGTCATTTCACCATTTTTCTGTAAAACTAAAGTTAGAGCCACGCATTCTAAACTGCAAATATTCTTTAGCAAGATGTATGCAAGCTTATCTAATGATGTCATAAATGAACAATTCTTTGAATTTAAAGAGCCATGTGTTCAAGGAGTATCAAAGAGACTTTTTGAAAATCTCATTATGATTTATGTTAGATTATGACTTAGAAGTTGTTGATGTGCTTCAAAAATACGCATCAAAGAACTTTGATGATTGCATTATTCTTGCAAATATAGTTCGGCAAAGTTTAGCTATAGTTCTTCAACACCAAAGAGGAAAGTATTATGGGTGTGGAGAAAGGAACAATGATCGATTACCTGATGAGTATTACGTTTTTAATCAAGTCGTTGGAGTCGATAAAACAGTTACAAATAATATTGAACTTGAGCGTCAGTGTGGAACTCATAGCAATCGACTTCGAAAAAACCCGTCACTTTCAACAGTTTCACGTGGTAATATTCTTAAATATTCAAATCATTTAAGAAATGAAGATTCAAATAATTTAGAACTAATTCGGAAAATGGGTCCTATTGTTAAAAAAATTGAAAGTATAGAATACAGTTGGAACCAGCGACAGATTCAACAAAGACAAAGCGGCTCAACTAAAAAAGAACAACAAGTGTTACATCAGGCGTCCAGGAGAAATTCTATTTTAACTTGTTTAAAACTACAAGGCGGCCCATTTACTAGTGGATCAGATGTCTGTGAATATATTGAAAAAGAGCAAGATCTGATAAAATTCCAAAAGCGATTGAAGAATGAAATTTATTTTAGAGATACAAGTAGGTCATTGCCGCGGAAATCAACTCAATTTAAAATCATGATTTTTGATTGAAATACAAAAAAGCACCGTCTTATGTCTATAGAAGAATATGCTACTAATTTGAAGGTTCTACATGGAAAGTCATCACAGCAATCCACAATCACTTACAATGACTTCCACAAAGTTATTTCGCACCTTCAATAGAAGTCGAAACAAATTATTGTTAATATTAGACTATCTTGATGATGTACAATGTCTAATTTTTTGTATTATTTATAACTAGGCATAGTGATTACATATTCTATTAATAAAATGAAAAAAAATATTTACCATTTGTTTTACATCGCTTATATTTGAAAATGATAACGATTTCATTTAATTTAACAATAAATTGATTTGTCAAAATAATCACTTTTATTAAAATTGAAGTAGAAGGCTAAATATTGATAATGAAGTAAAAACATTGTGAAATTCGAAATCTCCATAAAAAATTAATTACGAAAAATGGTTAAACTACACACACACACACACACACAGACACACACACAGACAAACACACAAACATACACACACAAATACACACAAACATACACACACACAGACAAAAACACATAGATATATATATATATATATATATATATATATATATATATATATATATATATATATATATATATATATATATTTATATACACTATAGCATATTTATGTAAGCATTTGCTCACTTTTTTTGCTTATCTAAATTGATACAGTTTTTTTAGAAAAAAAAAGAAAAAAACGAAGAATAATGAATGGAAAGATTGCTGCCCCATGCCAAACCCGATGTAGCACTACGCTGCGAGTCAGACCATTTGTCAGTCGATGTATGCACTGAAGCCCCCGGCAGCAGGCTACTTCACTAACTGCTCACCTAAATCAGTAGTCCTTTTGGTGTTAGGTCTTCCCAAATGGCGATCACGTTTTTTTAACGGTGAAAGAGAAAAAGAAAAGAAAAGATAAATATAAAGATTGAAGGTAAAACCAAATAACTATAACAAGTAAATAATTATTTATTTTATATGCATAAATAATTTGTTAACAATTTTAAAAATCATCTTTAAACCAACGCACATAAAAGTCATACAAAAAGGAAGGAAAGAAAATTAAAAAAAAAAGGAAAAAACAACTTCAAATAAAAAAAAAAAAAGAACGCTTAATAAACTTAAATAAAGATAAAAAAAGAAAAAGAAAATAAAAGAACGAAATTGAAGTAAACAAATAAAAAAATAAAAAGTAAAAAAGTAAAGAAAAGAAAAAAAAAAGAAGAATTAAGTAAACTAAAAAAAAAGAAAGAAGTAAAAGCAATAGTAGAACTAGAAAATTGTAGTGAAATTTAAGAAGAATTTAGTTTGCTTATTTTTTAATACGCTTTTAATTTAACATAATTATTCTTATTTTATTTTTTTTTATAGCTTTGTTTTGTTTATTTTTCAATAATTTTTTGTTTCTTTTTATTTATCGTTTATTATTATATATACTTATTATTATTAATGCTATTATTGTTATTATTATTATTGTTATATATCTATATAGTTTGTAAGTATAAACTCTATAATTTATTGTTGTATATTTTCACCTTTTTCATAAAAAATTCTGTCGTCTGAATGATATGGAATTTAGGATATTGAAAAACTCTAAAACATCTTGATTCTGTAGTTCATGTAGAAAATATATTTTTCCATTTAGTTCTTTATCTGATAAGGAGCTGCGTCTGCAAACAAAAAATAAAGTGATTACTATTAATGAACTCTCAAGTAACATATCATCTTTTCCAAACACCATAGAGTCTAATCTTTATGAACTTAATGACTTTATTTCCCATCAACTTAATAAATACGATGAGAATGACGTAAACCTTGAAGAAAACCCTATTAATTGTAAATATATGGACATAAAATGTTTCAACTCTGCCAACATTGACAAATTAATTTTTCTCTTTTTTATTTTAATATTGCTTCTCTTATTAAAAATTTTGAAGAATTAAACTCACTTTTATCTCTTATTAACCATGAATTCTTATGAATCATGAAAAAGTTATTGGCATAACTGAAACTAAGCTAAAAAATGACATCCTACCAACTATCTCATTAATTTCTTACGGGTTATGTTTATGAGCACACTCCAACAAAATCTTACTTTGGATGAGCTCTACTTTACATATCTAATACATTAACTTACAAACCTCGAAACGATCTTAATATGCTCAAACCAAAGTTTTTAGAATCTGTGGTTATGGAAATCAACTTTCCTAAAAAATCAAACACCATTATTGACTGTATTTATCGCCATCCTATTATGAATATTTCAGAACTTATTAAATCTTATAAACTTATTAAATATGGAAAAAAAAAAATCTACTTTTTTAATGGGCGATTTTAATGTCGATCTTTTATTAGTAAACTCAGATAATTCTGTCTCTGAATTTTTAGACACCATTACTGTAAATAACTTTCTTCTCTTTATTTGATTGCCGACAAGAATCACGAACCACTCCAAACTCTAATTGATAATATATTTTCTAATGCAACTTCTACAAATATTTTTGCTGGTACTTTTACTTTTACGGTATCAGATCATTTGCCCCAATTTTTAATACATCCATTTTATAAAACCAAAGTTAATGCTCGTATAAGCTGCATTTTTCGTTGGAATTTAAAAACATTCAATTCCGAGGAATTATGTATTGTTTTCTCAAAAATTAATCGAACTACCGTAATCAATGTTAACGAAGGTAAGACTAATAAGTTATTTGAAGAGTTTTTCATAAGTTTCAATTCTCTTTTAGATAAACATGCACAAATAAAAAAAAGTCAGCAATTGCTGCTTATCAAGAGGTCTCAAACCTTGGATAACAAGAGGAATCTTGACTTCAATTAAAATACGAAATAAAATATTTTAAAAATTTCTTAAAACAAAGAATCCTAATAACAAACTCAATAGAAAAGTCAAATAAAAAGAAAAATCTTATAAAACTTATAGAAACTTGTTACACCGACCTATCACCTGTCACCTGTCGTAGTAAAAAGAACCATTACTCTAAGTTCTGCTCTAATGCAGAAAATTTGAAATCTACATGGGATGGTATTAGGAGTCTTTTAAAAATTAGTCCGAGACTTTACTTATTTCCTTCCTGCTTATTTTTTTACAACTCCGTGATATACGACCCCATTAAAATTTCGGAACCTTTTAATTCCTTTTTTGTTTCTGTTCCGGAAGTATTATAGAAAAATATTCACTCATCCAATACTGACTTTATTAAATATATTAAAAATCCTAATCTTAAATCAATATTCATAAAACCTACTGACAAAAACAAAGTGTTGTCTATTATTCATTCTCTTAATGACAGCAAGGCTTCGGGACCTAAGAGCATTCCAATACCTATTTTTAAAGCTCATGCAAATGATATTTCTCCTGTACTTTCTGAACTATTTAACCTGTCATTCATCACCGGTGTATTCCCTGATATTTTAAAATCTGCTTCTGTAATCCCAATTCATAAAAAAGACTCAAAACTTGAATGTAATAACTACAGACTAATTTCATTATTATCAGATGTCAGCAAACTTTTAGAAAAATTTATGTATTCTCGTATTTACAACTTTTTGAATAGTTCTGCTTGTTTTCATATTCGACAGTTCGGGTATCGTTTAAATCACTCCACTTCTCATGCTCTCATTAGCATTACTGAAATGATTCGTGGTGCAATTGGCAGTGGTTTCTTTGTGTGTGGTTTATTCTTCAAAAAGCTTTTGACAAGGTTGATCACAACATTCTAATGAAAAAAGTTAAACTACTACGGAATGCGTGGTATTGCTAATCATTGGTTTTCTTCATATATTTGGGATCGCACTCAGTTTCAATTAATGGATTTTAATCCACACATAAAGTTATTAAAATGGCGTTCCACAAGATTTAGTTCTTGGACCGTTATTGTTTTTATTATATATAAATGATTTAACTTGTTTATTAAAAAATTCTATGGTACATCATTTTGCTGATGATACCAATCTTTTATATACCAACAAATCACTAACGACTATTTCTAAAAAAGTCAATCAAGATCTTTCTTGCTTATATAACTGGTTAAATAATAATCGTATTTCCTTGAATGTCAATAAAACTGAATACATTATTTTTCATTCCCTTCAAAAAACTATTGATAATGTTAAAATTAAAATTAAAGCAAAGAAACTTTTTCCGTCAAAATATATAAATTATCTTGGAGTATACCTTGATGAAAACCTATCTTAGTATAATCAACTGTATCATCTTAAAAAAAAACGGTATGCTTTTTCTAATTCGTTATTATGTTCATATCCAAACTCTTCGAATGATTTATTCTTCGTTATTCTCTTCTCCCCCTCGCTATTGCTGTATTGTGTAGGGTCAAAAAAGTAACTTTTTACTTAATAGCATTGCTAGTTTAGAATGCGCATCTATTAGAATAATGACGTTTTCACCGATGAGATCTGATATCCAAAAAAATTTCTGAACTAAAAGTCCTAAAACTCTATGATTTTGTAAAGTTTTACAATTCGTCAGCCCGGAATACAAGTGTCGTATTCAACATTTTAAAAAAAAATGACTTATATATTTGAACTATCTATTTTTTGTGGACTTATTTAAAAAAAATTTATCCGATAGCTCAATACATTTTTTTCCCATATTGCTCAGTAGGGTGGAGTGAATTTTAGTTTTTTTTACAATTCGTTTAGCATGGGTGTGCAAAAGTTGTCTATTCATTTCAGAAATACTCTGGAAAAATATCAATGCTCTAGGAAATTATCTTGAGGTTCCTCAAGACCTTTAAAATTTTAATGGGTCCCTAATATTATGTAAAAAAAAGTTTTTTAAAAGTATGTGATATTGGGTCTCAAAAGAAGCAAAATTTCATAAAAATTTCAAAAATAACAATTATTTTTTAAAAAAAATTGTTATTTTATAGTTTATTGCAGAAAACATGACCTTTTAAACTAAAAATGAAAAAAGTTTATTTTTTTTAATTATAATTTCAAAAAAATCTTAATTAATAATTTTTGTATAAAATAATTGTTATTTTTAAATTTTTATAAAATTTTGCTTCTTTTGAGACCCAACATGACATACTTTTGAAATTTTTTTTTTACGTAATATTAGGGACCCATTAAAATTTTTTTAAGGTCTTGAGGAACCTCAAGATAATTTCCTAGAGCATTGATATTTTTCCAGAGTATTTCTGAAATGAATAGACAACTTTTGCACACCCAGGCTAAACGAATTGTAGAAAAAAATTCACTCCACCCTATTGCTCAGTAGATCATTGTCGTAAATAAACGTGTCTTAAATAAACATGTCTTAAATGAAAAGACCGCTCGAGGTACATTTGTTATACTTAGCGTAGACCAATAGTAGCGTTCTATTTGCTCACGTGACTTTAGACTAACTACGTATATTCATTCACTTGTTTACTTTTTAACATAAAGTTTTTTGTAAATAAAAACTTTTTAACATTAAGCTTTTTGTGAATAAAAAGTAATACATTCCATTTGTTTTTAATATTGAATTGCTTTTTTTTTCTTTGAATTGAATTGAAATTATTACTCGTAATCAAAAGAACTAAACAGTATTTGTAAATATATCGTTTTTTTGTAAAGTTAAGTAACAGATATGGAATATTTTATAACAAATATGGAGTATTTTATGGCTTCTGATGCTGACAATCCGATACCAATTGTATTTGAGCCTAACCACCAAATGGAGGAAGAAACTCTTAGATATATAGTGGAAAACTCTATTAGTTCATCTTTTTCTTTTACTATCATTTCTCCTAACAATGAAAAGTAAATATAAAATATTTGTTTACAAAGATTTGATTACAATACGTCTTGTTGCCGAATAATTTTAAAGAGATCATTATTTTTATATTCAAAATAAGTTCTTGAAATTTCTTTTATTATTATTACCTTTTATTTATTTTTACATCAACTGTATTTATGCATTGTTTTTTTTTTAATATTCTAAATTATAGTTTTAATATCATTAATTTTTCTACTTTTAATAGGCAATTTAATAAATAGTTTCCGATACAATAGATTTATTGTTACTTTAATTATATTTTGCAGAAAACTCACAAGAAAAAGACAAAGAAGTGTTAACAAGTGGAAAATAATGTCAGAAAAAAGTAAAGGCAGTGTGGCAAGGCCTACATAGATAGAAATGGTCAAGAGAGACCAGAGAGAAAAGTAAGAGAAGCTTGTTCTTCAGTGTGTAAACTAAAATGTTTTGAAGTTTTTATTTCTGGAACTTAAGTGACACTAAAAAACTTAACTTTTATACTCAAAATATAGAAAGGTGGGATTGTTAAAGAAAAAGTAAAAGTTTAAGAATTGAAAAACATAAGAAGTGTGTTTATAAATATCATTTTGAAAAGAACGATGTTAGAAGCAGAGTTTGTAAATTATTTTTTCTAAAAACATTAGGTATCAGTGAAAGAAGAATTTACTATAATTTTAATAACGTGGTAAATAAAGTAAGTGGAGTACCAAGGTCCCCGAAGAAAGGAAAAATGGTTTGTAGAAAAACTCCTAATCAAGTCTTAGATAAGATCAGAGAACATATAAATAGTTTTCCAACGGTTGATTCACATTATTGCAGACAGAATACTAACAAAAAATATTTAGAGCTGTCATTAAGTACAATTAAAATGTATGGGTTGTTTACACAAGCCTACCCAGAGTTCAATGTAAAAAAAGATGTTTATTATTCAACTTTTAATACAGAGTTTAATTTGACATTTCATAAACCAAAGAAAGATTTGTGTGATTTATGTCAAGAGTATAAAAACAAAGAAGATGATCAAAAAATACTGCAGCATAGAGAGAGTAAGAAAATTAAATTGCTATAATTTCACAGCCCACTGTTCATTGAATAATAAAAACTTATTGTGCAATATTTGGAATGAATCTATGGCTGGTAGAGGTGCAAATAAACTTGCAAGTTGTCTGTATAAACTATTTAAGTTAATTATTCAAGACTGTCCTAATATATCAATTAATCAAATTATTTTGTGGTCTGATTCTTGTGTTCCCCAGAATAAGAACTCAATTGTGTCTATGGTAATAAAAAATTTTCAGAATGAAAGCGAAATACTCATTGAACAGAAGTATAGTGAACCTGGTCATAGTTCAGTACAGAATATTGAGACTGCGCATAGTGTGATTGTGAAAAAATTAATACATTTTGAGATTTACGGTCCTCCTACCTTATTCAAATTACTGTTATCTATTGAAAAAACTTCTGGAGTAGAATTGAAAGCCATACAAATGTACAAAGATGACTTCATAATTTCAAACTTGCTTCCAAGTCTTTATATTTCCATAAAAAGTCTTTTTCAAAGGTAAAACTAATGTGTCATGAAAAACATCTACCTTTTCATATTAAATTCAAAAAATCGTTCTCTGGTCATTAATGAACAATTAAATATATCACTTTGTAAAATGTTTTAATAAACATTGTATATATTTATTTTTTTATTGTAAAAAAAAGGAACAATAATGGAAATGGTTTTTTATATTTAATGGAAATGGTTGTTTATATTTAAGGTTTAACTTATTTATATCATTTTTCATAGACAAATTAAAAGATATGTGTGATAAATTAGTTATTTTATTTTTAATTATTCGAAAATAAATAATATTAATAAAAATTGCTTAATGTAAAAAAAAGAAGTATAAGAAACTTATTAATTTCTATATAAGAAGCTTGAAGATTAAAAATTGTATAATTCTAAATATAATGCCGATGCGTTGGTTACCGGGAATGAATTAAAGAAAAAAAAATGCGACAGTGACAGTGAAGATAAAATTATACTAAAGTTATAGTCATTGTTAGTTACAACATAAGTAAATTTAACCTTAATTCACCTACTATCAAATTAATTGCATCTATGAAAATTGTATTGTCGACAAAATGTTCTGATTTCGAAATATATCGACAAAATGTTCTGATTTCGAAATATATCGATAAAATTTTCTGATTTCGAAAAACAGTGCTCTAAGTTACGGGCGAAGTTTTTTTTTTTTTAACAATTTAAACAAAAAACTATATTGATTTTAGTCAACTTTACTAAATTTCAACATGTAATTAAATTTACATAAAGAGATTCTGTACTTTAAACTTTGAATGCAAATTTCTCAATTTAAACACAGTGTCGTATACGACACTTGTATTCCGGGCTGACAAATTGTCTTTTTGTGTTTGACTTTCTCTAAAATAAACCGCCGAACTTTTTTTAAAATTTTTTTTATTAAAACAAATGAGATAATCATCACACCAGGAATACAGAAAATAGTTAGCAGTTTTTAAATTTTATAAAATTGGAGGTATAAATTGCATAATAAGTCGTCTTGCCCCGGTCACGTGACCAAATGACAAACCTATGAGCTTTATATTTTAATTTTTATTTCAAATTTTCTAATTTCAAACTAAAAAATCAGGCAATGAATAATTAAAGCAACTTAAACAAAGTATTACTGCATCATGACTGATAGTTTTGCGATAACTCAGGCCTTTCAAAACGTACGCCATTTTCCCCCATCTTCCCCAACATCATATTTCCCATACAAACAAAAAAATCTTTCTTAAATGGTTCGAAAATATTAAAGGAAATAAAAAAAAGGATTCATTTAAAAAATATTCACTTAGAAAATCAAATATAATAATTACAATATTCAAGATACAAGATATTTAAGAGTGGTAATACATTTTTCCATACAATATTTTTTCGAAATTCTAACATTTAGTTTTAGTATACAATAAAAGTTATTTTTTTTAGTGTTGTTACAACTTTTAAATAATTCGACCCTTGACTTAGCCGACTAATATATTTTCCAATGTCGACTTAAATCAAAATAAATTAGCAGCCGTAGCGCAGTACTAGAGATTCGTTCGATTCGTGGTTCGGGTTTTAGAAAATCGGTAAGAAGGAAGGCGTATACTTCCTTTTAAATGCTCTTCCACGGTGCTCTGTGATAAAAGCAGGATTTCATGGGTCACCTAAAACAAACAAAATTAAAAAAAAAAAAATCGACCAATAAATTTTTAAAATCGGAGTTTTAAGTCGACCAAAAGTCGATTTAGTCGAAATATGAGAAACTATTTTTTCGGAGTAAATTGTGAAATAAGTAATGAAGTAATTTTTATTTGCTTTTTATTTTTTTACCACCATATTTACGACCATTTTAATAATAATGGAACAAAACAATATGAGAGTAGGGCCACTCGACAACGGGACATTTTATTCCCAAGCCCCAATGATTTAGGGTTCGTGTTAAATACTTATTATATATCAAAAGTTTATGCAATCATATTTGTAATGAAATTGTATAAATGACATTTAGATTTTAGAGCTTCGCAATTTAATTTCACAATTTAGAAATCGTTAAGCTACAACTTCTTTCACAATTTAGAAATTGTTAAACCACAACTTCTAAATCCTTTTTAAAAATTTTAAAACTTTTGAATAATGAGCTAAAAACCATTTCTTTTTTTATACAGTTTAAAAATATACTTAAGCAAAAACATTTGATAAATGACAATGAATTATACTTTTTCTAAAGCTTTGATTACGTGTAATCACGTTTGTTGTATTCAATTTGTTTGTTTATTTAAAACAAATAAATCGAAAGACTCATTAGCTCTTGGTCTACGGACCAAGAAATAGATTTAGAAATAGAGGATAAAGATAGCGGACAGATATTGCACCGGATGTTAGAATATGCAATTATACATTAATCTTTTACAACTAACAAATATATTTTGTTTTAAGACTTTATTAAAATGATGGTATTGTGGTTTATCCACCTCCGGCTAAATGCTATATAGAGGCAGAATTAAATTAAATGGTTAAAGGTAGAGATAATGATAAAAAGGATTATTTTGTAAGATTCAGAGTGATAAGATATAGTATTTTCTTTGGTTACTTTATGAAATTAAACCTTTATACAGTATATTATTAATATTAGTATTATACATATATTAAATAAAGTATTGAGTTGTTTTCATCCGGAAAACCTAAAAACGCTTTCGTCATACTTGAGTAAATTTTAATATCTTGATGTTGTCTATATTATGTTGCATTTTATTACAACCTTTTATTAGAAACTGATTTTGAAGATATAAATTGTTTATGTGACGCCATAAACGATATGATCATTTTTTTTAGTTTTTTTATATATTTTGTATATATTTTGCTGTTAAAGAATATTTACAATTACAAATTAGGACATACATGAATAATAGATTTACATAACTGAGGCTAAAAGAGGACTATAGTTGTCTTATCACTAAGCCTTTAGTGTTATTAATATTATTATTTTTATTATATATTTACCTTTAATGTAATATAAAGAAAATGTAAATCTCATTGTTGTTAAACTGCATCAAAAGTTTCTCTATACGATTGCGTTTTGTTTGTTGTTGTTGTTTTCTTTCCTTTTTTTTTGAGAAAACTGATATTTATTGGAGCTCTAATTTCATCAGCAAAATTAGAGCTATTTGAAAAACATTAATGACAAATACATATCGTCTCAGCTGATTTTATTATTATCAGATACTTTTATTTTTTCGGTTTTTTTATTATACTAGTTTAAATATCTTTTGTTAACGATAATATTTTAATTTTTATTTAGTTTATTTCATTTGCATTCTTATCACTTTTATAATTTATATGGTTAATGTTGTTGTTATTATATTTTATATGGTTAATGTTGTTGTTATTATATTTTATATGGTTAATGTTGTTGTTATTATATTTTATATGGTTAATGTTGTTGTTATTATATTTTATATGGTTAATGTTGTTGTTATTAAATTTTCATTTTATAGTAAATGAATATCAAAGAAAAGCAAAAAGCTTTTTTTGTTTCTTGCTATTTGATTTTGATTTAATGGGTAGTAGTAACAGTATCAAAAAAAATCAAACTGAATTGATTCAAAAAAGGATTTCTCGGATTAATATCGAAAGAATAAAACAGAAATTGTGAAAAACGGTGTAGTATTGAAAACTCTAAAAGCAAAATAATATCGAAATAGCTCAAAAGAGAATAAGTTCAAAATAATTAAAAAAATTTTACTTTCTAAATTAACAGAAAAAGACTAGTATCAAAATAATTAATAATTGAATCTAGTCAAAAATTAAGAAAATGATTATGATTCAATTCTTTTTTAATTGATAGGCAACCTGCCTAAACTAAACCCTCAGTCAATATAGCAGCACTTCTTGCATGTTTTACCTATTTTTCACTCAATGTAGCAACACTCCTCCTAAGTTAATACATTGATCTGACATCATTTTTTCGAGCAGTCAATTGTCGATACTTTTCTGCTATCCCTGTTTTCTATAATGATCTACATTTGTTAACTTCAAAATAAATGCTTTTGACATTGATCAGAAAATCATAACTTGATTTATTAAAATGAGTTTCAGCAGTTTTTTTGACCCTAAACATTTTTTGGAGCATTTTATTTTCAGTACTATTGTTATGTTACCGCTTTTCCGATTTAATTACCTCCATTTTTAAAACGAGGCTGTTATCGCTTTTTAACAAGGCGCCGTAATCGCTTTTTCTCGGTTTCGATTTGAGGCGGGATAACGAAATTATTAGTAAACAAATAAAATGAAGCTTGCAAATAATGCTAAAAATGTGTAAGCCACTTTTATATTTTCGTTAAATTTTCTTAACTATTAATGATTTTTAAATATAATTTGTTTTTATTATATCAAAAATGGCATAACAAAACTCACATGACTTATGTGGATGTGAGTTAATCAGGATCGTGTACCCTTGTTCTTCTCAGAAATTACGGTAAAGCAGTGTATATTATTATAATTTTTACTTCAATTCTTTTCAGTTATGAACTTTGATCACTACTTTTAATATTACAGAAAATAAATAATTTTTATTTATGCAAAGTAATATGTTTTTGAAAAATGAAGAATTCAGTGGCATAAACTAGCACCACGTTTTCAAGAACTTTTCTTACTCTCTTTACAATAAGTAAAAAAATATTGAATTTAAACAGGAAATATTTTAATTGATTGACAACACATATTTCTTTTTGTACAAAAGAAATTTTATTCAGAAAAATTTCAAGTTGTAGTGAAAAATAAAGCTAAAATGTTACATCTAAAGATGACTTAAATTTTAAAAAATGGAGGCAATAATCAACAAAGCCATGTTTCTCGTAGAAATGCTATCCATTCAAAATATTAAATAGAAATTCAGTATTAAAGTGAATTTTAGGGATATTTATAAACAATCTCTTAGACATTCATCTAACTGCCATTTTACTTTGCTAAAATTTCTACCTTCATTTGCTCTATAAATATCAGTATTTTAACTCATTGATTACATACACAGATAGTTAAAAAGTTAAAAAAATCTATAAGTGCTAATTAAACATCAATGCCATAGAAACGTTTACAAAATGTTAGAATGGTAATAAAAAGTTTCCTTAGTTAGTCTCATTATGTAGAGTCTAATGTCCCTCTCTTTTATACAATAACATTAGATATTTTATAATATGAACTGAAGAAATGGGGCTTAATGCTCCCTGTTATCCTATTAAAATCATTTTGAAATTTTAATTATTAAAAATTTCAAAATTTGAAATTTACTCATTTATATTTAGAATAATTATTAATGCTTTATTTACAGTACTTAGAGTACAATATGAAAAAAATAACTTGTGCCATTATATCTAGTATATTATTAGAAAATAATACAATGAAAAAAGAGATTCATTTGATTAAAATATACTCATAATATATTAGAATTTTTTATTAGATAAATCTCATTTTAATAAAATGATAATAAGTTCATTTAAATGAACTTATTATCATTTTATAAGTAAGTTGTTTTTACACATGTAAAAAATTCTCATGGTTTATTTTCATGAGTAGATGATTAAAACTGTGAGGTAAATAGAACAGTAATTTTGAAAATTTTATGTTCTAAAAATTCTATCATGTCAAAAAATACGTGTTTAAAAAAATTTATGAATGCAATATATTTTTCTTGCACTTTTTTTAAAAGAGTAAGTTAATAAAATGTACTATTGTGAATTTGAAATAAAAAAAAAAAGATTGAAAAAACTGTAATGGTATTTGTCAGGGAATCATGACATTGGGAGAAAGTCCAATGTAGTGATTCCTGGGACATTTTTCAAGCATGAAGGAGTAGTCAAAGTAAAAGAATGCAACTTAGTTGGATGATGAGTCTAGCAAAATTAAGTTTTGGTTGTTGGAACATTTAGTATTTTAGACAGCTTGCTTGAGCAGCTACCATGGTAGTATTTGTAGAAAAGAGAAAGAGGTTTTGAAAGGTGCAAAATTTTTTAAAAAAGAGGAAGAAAAACAATCCCTTACAACCATTGGAAAGTAGTGGAATTGGTTTAATAACATTTACAATTTTTTGGACCAAATAGAGAGAGATCTAGTTAAAAGAAACAATTCAAACATGACAATAATATTGCGTACAAAGGCAGATAAGGTATTTAGAAATTGTAGAAAATGGAATCAAGAGTAAGAATATAATGAGCATAACATAAAATAGAGGACTCTTGTGTTGCCGCCCACAATATATGATTATCAACAGTATTGTGACAATTATTAGCAATTAATAACTGAATTTTATTTTGGTTACAGCAAGCTCAAAGCTGTCACAGAAGAGATATCGGATTTCAAGCCTGTACTAAGCATTCTGGTTGTGATCATCAGCAAATAGAGACACTTAGAGGTAAGATTATCAGGAATGTTGTTAATATAGATGAGAATTAACACATGACCATGGATGAAACCTTGTTGTACCCCAGAAGGTAGGAAGTGAAAAAGAGTGTTGTCCATTAAGGACAACATAAATACTATGATTAGACATCTATGATTCAATAGCTTTAAAAACATTCCTATATATAAGGCAAGCTCATCGAGAAGTCCCGCATGGCAGAATTTATTGAAAGCCTTCAATAATCAAGAGCAATAGCCCTTACCTCATCACTTCCATTAAATGCTAATGACATATATACTAAATTATGAAAGAGTAAGTTGTTAGACTCAATATATAGAATTATAAATATGGACCACAAAGTAACTTTAACAACAGAACCAGGATTGACTTGAATTTCTATCAATGGATTTGTTTCTTTAAGACGATAAATAAAAAGTAGAATGATGATTTAGTGAAGAGGAGTAAAATATAAGTACATAGAAACAAATTTGATTTTGCAACAAATAGGTGAACTTGTAAATAAATGTACAAGCCAAGCATGTGACTATTAGACTCTTTCAGTTTCGAAGACATTTGGGCTCAAAACCAAGACCAAGACTGAATGCTTCAAGACCAAGGGATCAAAAAATCAACCCAAGACTAAGGACCAAAACTTTGAAAATTTTTACAAGACTGCGATCAAGACTCTCATTGAGAGTGGGAAGTTGTGACGATCTACGGTTTGTTGTTAATAACTAATCCATTTATTGAGTTGATATTTTTTGTAAGAATTAAAAAAGTAAAAGACAGTAGAAGACCAAGACCAATAGCTTTCAAGACCAAGACTAAGACCAAGGCGTTAGGCTTCAAGACCAATACCAAGACCAAGACAGTTAAATATGAGTCTCGAGACCAAGACTTTGGTCTTGAGACCTACATCTCTGGTTATGAGCGTAGTGTATTGGTGAGAAAAATCTTCTCCTAGTATGGTGGTTATGAGATTTTTTATTGTCAAGAAAGTTTTACTCTTGATTTTTTAAAATGTTATTTCCCCCCAATACCAGATCCACTACAGTCAAGCAGGCTACTTTAATTGTGGTTACAATTGTCTCTTAACTCATTAACTCCAAAACAGGAACTTTGGAGAACAAGGCCACTGCGTGGAGAAACAAGTTGAGTGTAGTACTACCAGGGATCTGGTAGGAATTGAACTTGTAACTTCTCTCTTATGAAGTGAGTGCTCTACCACTACTCCACTACCGATTATGTACCAAGCATGTCACTGATAACCCAATAAACATAGAAAGTTAGAAAAAATTATGTATGAAAGACATTTGTTATAAAAATAATTTTTATTTTTCCATTCTTAAGGGGTAAACAGATTCTATCTGTTGACCAGCCTCACATACCTTCTTCATCTATTAGGGTGGTGTAGATGTATTTATAATACATTATTTCCAGTTTAGGATGTTAAATGCTGAATGTTCTTGTAATTAAATAATAAATAATATACTGAGTATTAAATAGTGTACTGAGTATTATCTGTGCTTTAAGTCAAGTTTTTTAACAAATTTAAAAATGACTAAAGTACTAAAAACTTTTATACCTCACATGCCTTCTTCATTTAGAAGCACATTAGAATGAAATAATAGTTTTAGAGAGATCACACTGTGATCAAAAGCACCTAAGGGTGAATGGAGAAATTGGGCACTGACTAAGATCAGAAACAAGACATAAGTCAAGTAAAGAAGGTAAATGATTCCGGTTGTTAGGAAAGCGAGTTGGAAAGTTGACTATTTGAGTTAAGGATTGGGAAAGGCAAAAGTTGTGGGCTTTCATGCCTGCAAAATCACTGACACTAGAGCCAAGCCATTCAGAGTGGGGAGCAATAAAATCACCGACAACAACTATATTAGCTGATGGATAAAGAGAGAGGGCTTGGTCAATATGATCAGAAATAACATCAAAAAGAGTGCAATCTTGAGATGAGGGAGAGCGATATAGAATAAAGAGAAAGGTAATAGAGTGAAGTGGTGCTAAATGGAAGCACATGAAAGAATAGTCTGCGGATTCAAACCAAGTTTCCCAACAAATAGGTGAATTCTTATGAATGTAAATGTCTAGGCCAAGCATGTGGCTATTGGAGTCTTTACTAATTAAAGGAAGATAACCATCAACACTAAGATCACAAGATGAGACAGCTGAACTCAAATTAGTCTCACAAAGACCAAGTAGGTCTGGTGAACTTTGGAAGAAATAAGACTCAACAGAAGAAAATTTACTTCATTATGGCCACAAATATTTGTGAATGATAGGTTTAGAGAATTTGGTGATGACAATGGTATTTTGTGTTTTATAGTTTTTGTTACTTCACTAGTCATTTTTAAATTTGTTAAAAACTTGAATCAAAGCAAAGATAGTACTTAGTACACTGTTTAATAACCCAAACAATTGCCTCATTACTAATAATAAACCCTAAGCCATAACAAAGGGCTCCAAATATGGCCTCGGCAATGCACATCAAAAGTGCAAACAGGGACACCATCTAGGCGCAACATGGCACTGTTAATATTTTGATATTTTTCAGCTGTTGATCAGCCTCTCTGAGAGCTACCACAGAGTTAGCAAAACCTGACTACCAGTAGACCTCAGAACCATAAAACTAAGTTTTAGAGCTCTACCCTCATTAGGAGATAAGAGAATGAGTTGCCTAGTCATAAAAACAGATACACAAGCAAAACCCATGCATCGAGTCAAGAAGATCCAGCATTCAACATCCTAAACTGGAAACAATGTATTAAAAATACATCTGCACCAACCTAATAGATGAAGAAGGCATGTGAGGCTGGTCAACAAATAGAATCTGTTTACTCCTTAAATCTTTACCTTGGAGGCCTTCTGTAAAGTATGTTTTCATCATGTGCTGACAGTTTTTTTGGGATGCCCAATACTAGGTTTATCAATGACACTAACAGTTGATAAGTGACTTTATTGTTATACGAGTGCTGAATTCAAATATATTCAAGCGTTTGCCGATTTTTCGATTTTTCATTTTCATTTTATGCATGCCAATGACTTGCCATTTGGTTTTTGATAAGACAGCTCTTTTGTCTATTAGAATATGATCTTTTGACAAGGTTTTGTTAGTTGAAAATTGTTAAAAGTTGGTTGAAATTATAGTCGTAAATAATAATTATATTCTTTACTCAAAATAAAATAAATAAGAAATAAGGAGCAAAGACAATATCCTAATATTAACAGGCTGTTGAGTAATAAAAATAATGAAAAAGACTGCAAGAAAAATCTATCAATTAAAGAGTTTTCTTATCAAAGTGTATTTAAACTGCTCTGTTAATTTTCTCATCACCTCCACCTCCTTTATGATGTCTTTACAATTTTTTTCTTATTTAAATTGTTAAATTATATCCATAGTATAAATAAAAATAAAAATGCAGACTACATCTTATCAGTTAATTGGGTTATCAATTATTAAAAGTACATAAAATATATGTGTTTAAAAACAAGTGCATTTAAAACTTGTCTTTTTACTCTGTACAAAGGTGTATATATATATATATATATATATATATATATATATATATATATATATATATATATATATATATATATATATATATATATATATATATATATATATATATATATATATATAAATATGTATATATATTTTTTTTGTAATTTACCTCCCCAAGGTCGAGAAGACCACTTCAGATAAAGAGGCTACTTTTGGTTATAACCCTCTCTCAATTCTATAACTCTGAAACACGAACCTTGATGAACAAGGCCGCTGCGTGGAGAAACAAGTTGAGCGCGGTACTATATATATATATATATATATATATATATATATATATATATATATATATATATATATATATATATATATATATATATATATATATATATATATGCACACACATATATATATGCACACACACATATATATATGCACACACATATATATATATATATATATATATATATATATATATATATATATATATATATATACACACACATATATACATTAGGGTGTACAAAAAAAACAAAAACAATTGTTAATAACTTTAACTATTAATGGAAGGCTCAAGATTGATGAAAATGAAATATTGGTACATCTCCTAATAATTAAAAGACAACTATTTCACATAGCTTCTTGTAGTCCCTGTGTTAAATATCTCTGTGGTCAATGGCCGCTTGAGGAACTTCAGGGTCTCTCTTTTAATGTTGTTTAAAAACAACCTAACATGTAACCCATTCTAATCAAACCTGATGTGCTCCGTCTTATCGACCTTGTTCTGAGTGACCAGCCTTTATATAATCTTACATATAGTGCTTTCCTGTGCCATTTTATTTTCTCATCAGTAAGATTCTCCACAAAATGAGAAATGTGTACCTCCAACATGTGTTTCCTGCAGATTAATCAGAACAGGGAAGGTTGTGAAGATGGTAAAAACTCCAAAAAAGTACTGTTGTGTACGTACAGTGTTGGAGTGTTTGAAGCAGTCATGTCACAGCATATAGCAAAGATCTGATCAACAATGTTGTAATACTCTCATATATTTAAGATCGCATCTGCCTGGTCAACTCTCTTGGAGCGTTCAGCTTAGATTACTTTAAGATTGATGTCATTTGTGTTGTCAATATCATTGAATGGTGTGTTGAATGATGAATTAAATGATGTTCCTCACATTCATTAAAAAAGTGCGAATCTTTAAATGTTTCACTCTTGCAAGTAAGATATCTGACAGGAAACCTTTGAGAATAAGCTACAGACAGACAAATTTTAAAATAGTCATCAGTATTTATTTATGAAATTTTATATCTAAGATTTTCTATCAATCAGCTGCCAATGACAGCTGGTTGATAGAATACTTTACAAGAAACAGTAGTTTTCTGGTATTAGTGTATGTCTTCCTCTTTTTTCCTTTATTTGTGTCTATTCTGACAAGGCGACCAATGTTAGCCACAAAACTGAACTTTTTAATTGACCAAAGATGGCTTAAATTGGCATGTGACATGTTTTTTTTTTATAAGAGAATTATACGTTTATAAACATATAAGGCTCAGGTTTATATATGTTTAAAAATTAAGCGTATGATAAACATTTTGTTGAGTGTTACTTTAAATCAGGTATGTTTATGAGCAGATTACTGAAATTTTCGTTGGTGTTTATTTGATGCATGAAAACCATTTAATGAAGTTATTGCGTTGGAAAACAAAATATTTATATTGAACTGTAGATGATTTTTTTCTTGCCCACAAGTCTTATTAGAATGCACACAGTTTTGTAAGCTTAAGTATAGTTATGAGCCTCTTAAAATATTTTAAATAAGTCTACCCGAGCCTGTTACAAAAACTCAATATTCATATAAAATGAAAGCATGCATTACACTAATAATAATATTATTCATTATAAAGTAATATTCACCTTACTATTTATCATTTACTTACTATTCATCAATAAATGTTTAAAAAAACAAAAAAATGAGAAAAATGTTTTAAGAAATTAAATAACATTGACAAAAAACTATATTCATTTTCAAAAGATTTCATTTTTTTTAATTTTACAGAAATCACTTTTTGACAATTGATTTTTTTGGTTATTAATAGCCTATTAATGGATAGAGGAGAATGGCAAAAACTTGAGAAATAAAGAAAATAAAAAAAAACCCTATTTCTGGTACACCCTTTTGCTGAGCTCTACTCTAAATTACATGTTTTTGAGCACAAATCTATTAAAACGGGAATTCTTAAAGATTTTACTTGATGCATGAAAACCATTTGATGTAGTTGTTTTTTATTATTGCTAATAAAATTATTTATATATCAGATTCAAAGAAAGTTTATTTGTCTTTTTTACAAGACTTTTTTACAAGACTTTTTTACAAGACTGAGAAAGTGTGTATTTTTGTAAGCTTAAGCATATTTCCAAGCCTGACGATACTTTTTGCCTAAATATACTTGAGCCTATTTCAAAATTCAATATGCTTTTAAAAAGTCATGATAACACTATTCAACTTAGGCATCATTATTAACTTTATTAAAAAATAAAATAAAAGAATAAAATAAATTTCATTACATAATTATTTAACATTGATATAACTAACATTTATTTTCGAGAAAATTAATTTTTTCAAATTTTACAGCTATCACTTGCTGGTTACGAAATTTTTTTTTCTGTTGATTTTTAACCTCAGTGGACTTTAGAGAATGGGAAAAAATTGAGAGGTATCCTAGAGGAAAAAAAGTATGTTTTTGGTATGCCCTAATATACATATGGAGAAAAGATAAAAAATAAAGATAAAAGATAAAAGATTAAGTGAACATGGCAAGCCATGTGAGTTGCTCCACTCAACAGCTTCTTACTTTTTGAGAGCTTTTGATTTTATTAGCTATCTGTTTATTCATTAAAAATATTGCTTATTAAATACCAAATTTGGTTTTATACTTGTTACAAGCATGCGTTTATAAAGTTAAGGTTACAAGAATATATACATAACAAGTGTCATTTATTGCGCTGTGAAAAATTCTTTAGGCGAGCATTGTCTTTAGATTTTCACACTAGCTATCCATTTATTTATTCAATAACATTTCTTATTTAATAAAAAATTTGACAAAGAGCTATAAAAGTTTTTACTGCTTATAAAAAATGCTTTATATACTTTTTGTAGCCTCCTTCGCTGCTCATTCCACTATTTGTGTGTAACAATTAAATTTTGGTACACAAAAAGGTTCTGCCACTGCAACGAATGTTTATTATTTGTCGTGTTCCTAATAAATAGAGGTCCTCTTAATCATTAATAGCCACTTAGCTGCTTTAAAATCCGATTCAAGTACCTGAAATAGACATAGAGAAACTTTATTTTTGTGAGTAGCTCTGTCTTTAATGATTATTTTAAAAGCATTTGTGGAGTCTGGTTTATGGGGTGAAACTAATTTAGCGAGCCAAATATTCTTGAATTTGCAAAATAAAAAGTTTTGTTGAATGCACCACTTTATGATTTCTCTTTACTTTCAATTAACTTAAATCTTTTAGCATTAAGAAAAATTGATTTTGAGGACTATAAATTGCAAGGTTATGAGTTTTTAGTAAACCACATTAGCCCACAAACATTTACAATAAATCTTGTCAAAATGTTTAGAGTAGTTGGTAGTTTTATTGTGCATTTGATAGCTGATAAAGCCTTGATATACAGTTGTCAGCTGTCTTAAGATTTGGCATGCAGTTGTGAGCTGCCTACTGTGTTTACAATATTTATGCGCTCCAAATTCTTATCAAAGATTAACTCCACCTTCTGCTCCAACATTAGTGCTTCAGTGACTTCAGTTCTGTCATCAATATTTTTTTCTTTAAGAAACAGGCTGCAGAAACAGTTTTAGCTTTTTAACATCAGTTAATCTACATGACCAATGAACTTACCATCAGGCAGTGAAACAATTGAGGCATGTTCCTCAGTTTTCCTTGATTTATAATATTCCTCACCTGTTTTATTCACCTATTCCGTCTTGGGGACATTCTCATTATCAACAGCTTTAAACAAACCTGAAATATTGCAAAACTTATTTATGTATTTATGAAAACTTATTATACTATTCGTAAAGATGCATGTTTGTACTTTTATTAATTATCAATTAATACACTTTAAACTTGTGACACAGCAGTTTCTGCAATAATAGAATTATCTGATTCTTTCTTTGCAAAGGTCTATATCATTCATTTTTAAATTTAAAAAAATGTTATTTAACTGCAAGAAGGACCTGCTATAACTTCTGTTGAATAATAAGAATCTGTTGTTTAGAGAGAAATAGTGAGAACTTACAACATTAAATTATTTTTTCATTAATAACAGTAAAATTGAAGTATATAAATTCATAAGTTTCATGATAAATGATTACAAAATTTTACTTAATTTAGTTTAATTTAGTTTAACAATTAGCAGCAGAATATGGTTTGGCATAATTAGCGTCAAGTTTAAAAATTATTTAATAATAAAAATAATTATAATTTTTATAGAACAATAAAAGATGCTTTTAATACCTTATACTTTTTAAAAAGTTAGTAAAAAAGTAATAAAAATAAAAATTGAAACTATAATTTTTGTTTGTTGATATGAAATATTAAAATAGTATTTATTTCACAAAATTAACTGTAATTATATATTTTAAAAATAAATAAAAATTTTGTGTATAAAATATATTTTTCATTTGTTTTTAAGTTAAAATTGGATCTGGATTTGGATCTGGATTCTAATTTCAAAAATCCAATTTTAATGTATCCATTCTTTGTTGTTAGTTTCACTCATAACCTTTAAATTTTGTTATAATAAATACTACAAGTAAAACATACATCAAAGTAAATTAAAACATTAGTGTCATAAAATAAAGGCAAGTGGTTGACATAAACATACTTCCTCAAGTATGTTTATGTCAACCTCAAATTTAGGAGGTTGACATTAACATTAACATATTTAAGTATCAACCCTTGGAATTAGGGTCGGTATTCGGCAATGCCAACCTGAAAGTATTTGAGGTCAGCAGTTTTTTGCTGACCTTGTTTCTACATTTTATGATAAGACCTTTGTATCAAATAATTTTTTTGATACAAAGGTCTTTTGGAGGTCGGCATCAGGCCGACCTGATGCCGACCTCCAAAAGATTGAGGTCAGCAAATTATCGCCGACCTCATTTTTCCTAATTCCAAGGGTTGAAATATGGAGCACAATATCTAAAAGAGCCATAACTAAAACAGCAAAAATCTATCTAAGATCTATCTAACCCATAGATATTTCTTAGATAGAAACTTTGATCAACCTTCAACAAATTCAACAAAGGAATTTAACAACTAAGAATGATTCATCTTACATCAGATAAAGCTTATATACATCAAAATATTTTTTGCATCTTTTATTGTTTTATAAAAATATTGAATTTGTGATTTATGTTTATGATTTTTGGAATCATTTTCTTTATAAGTGAAAACTAAGAATTTCAATATGATGGAGGAGGGTACCTTTAGAGCAGATATTTAAAAAAAAAATTTTTTTTATGAACTACCTTTTATATACACAATAAAATTTTGTATATACAATAAAGTTTTACTTATATTTAACATCCAATTGCCAAGAAACATGAAATCTTAAAATCATGTATCAAAATTTTTTACAAACCTTAGTTAACTAGCACTGGGCTTGATGATGCTGCAATGGATTTCAGCATTGAATGATATAAAAAATTTATTATTAGTGTAATTATTTAACTATTTAATTTTTTATGTTGTTTTAGTTCTTAATAAATTGTTACCTTATTTATTCCTTTGTTGATATTTTATAAATATGGCATTATTTTAAAGAAAATCAGTTTAATTCATACAGGATATTGTGTTTTTATTCTGTCACCTTCATATCTATCTATAATTAAATAATCATCAATTCAGTCATTTGTTTTTATAAAATGTTTTTTTTAGAGTTAGTTTTTTATAATGTTCTTTTAGTTTTAGGTTATTTCATGGTTGTTTTTTATCTGTTATTTAAAAGTGTGTGTATGTTTGTGTGTCTTTGTTTTTGTGTGTGTGTGTGTGTGTGTTATCAACCCATCAGTGCTCTGTGTTATTTTGTAGGTTTATCCTACTGTGAAAATGTAAATTAAAATTCTCCAACAAATTTTAAACATTTAAAGATTACAGAACCTAATGCCTTTTCTTTGTGTTTATGTTATATACTTGCAACAATGTAATTTTTTGAATTGATATTATTTTTAATTTCATTCCAAAAGTTTTTATAAGAAAGGGATCAAAAGGCATAGGATACTGTTATTTAAATTACTGTTCTAGAATAGTATCTGTATGTATGTATATATGTATTTATGTATATATTGCACTTAAAGTGTGCAATATATATGTATATATATGGATTAAAGTTAGTATTTTGTATTTTTATAATAAATTTTAATCGTATTTTATACTAATAGTTTATATAATATATTTAAACAAATATAATTGTATAATTTATTATAGAGTGCCACTTAACAAAAATATCAAAACTCCGCACTATTTATTAAATAGAAAAAGATCTTTATCAAAAACTGTTGCTAGTCCTACATTTTCTCTCCCAAATGATGTCAGAAAAGCTTTAACTGAAGTAAAACAACATCAACAAGTTTATAAAAGCTCCATTGCTCACCTCAAAACATCAAAAGCAGTCTCATCTTGCAACGTTAAAGAAAACTCAAGTAAAGATTCTAATTTAAACTCTAAAAACACCCCATGGAGAGATAAAACTCTTGGAAGAAAGTAAGAATATTTTCATTTTATTTTCATTCAATTATTTAAATTAATCTTTAGAAATAATTACTTTTATATTAATTATTAAAAAAATAATATTGAAAAAATAGAAATGGTTAACAAGTGGTTACACAGAAATAACAAGTATTAATAACTAGCAGTAAATAACCGTAAAATGTATCACTTAAAATGGTAAAATGTATCATGTAAAATGTATCACTTAAAATGGTAAAATGTATCACTTAAAATGGTAAAATGTATCATGTAAAATGTATCACTTAAAATGGTAAAATGTATCACTTAAAATGGTAAAATGTATCATGTAAAATGTATCACTTAAAATGGTAAAAGCAGGCTTGGTCAGTTGTGACAACTTGGCGACGGCTTTTTAGATGTTTTAACACACTAAAACATTTAAATTTGTAAATAATCATTTGTAATTAAATGTTTTTATATTTAAGCGCTTTTAAGCTAAGTGATGATTACTTTTATTGGTCATTTATAAAAAGAAAATTTTTAATTTTATTTTTTAAGTTATATAAAGTGAATAAGTTTTATTAAAAATTATATATATAATTACAAAAACATAGATTAATTTTTTATTCTTTAAGTGGAAATTTTTTTTTAATATTTGTACGATCGATTTTATAAAAAATAAGACTTTCAACAACAATTTCATTTTCAATAAAATTTAAAAAGTAATAATCATCAAAGTTAATAAAATTAATAATCAAATAAATAGGAACAGTACAGAAACTTGCAGGCGACTGAACATAAGCATACATGCATAGTGAATTACGAGTAGATGAACAGAGCGCTAGAGGTCAGAACAAAATGCAAGCATGCATTTATATAAAGTGACTTACAGGTGAACCACTACCGCGTCAGAGGTCCATACAAAATACAAACATACAAAAATATTGAAAAGCCCACTCACTAAACATTATCAGCAGTATTGTGAAGCAGTTCTGCTTTCTTTTCATAATTATGTTTTACTTTTGTTTAACCATAAGTTTGCTTTCTAATAATGCTAAAAAAAACGTGCTTTTAGTTTGCAAAAGACAAAATATCATAGAATGTAATATGCTCCTTATATATTAATTTAAATATATATTATAGTATAATAAACCGGTGGATTTAAGTAAAATATAAAGTTATTAAATGTATACATAGTTTTGATGCTGATCATTATACACCGCGGTTTCAGGGTTCTGGTGCAATGCAGAATTTTTTATAGGCACTACTAAAAGAAAAGATTGTTATAATTTTTTTAGTAACACAACAATTTAATCTTTTCTTTTGTTTCTCTTGCTTAAGAAGAGTTGTTTGAAATATTTTAAATTTTGCAAACTACGCAAAGCATAAAATGGTTATAAAAATATATTTACTTTTTTATTTAGTATATAGTTCAACTATTGTTAGGTTTTATTAGAATCTTGTTGAAATAAAATAGAAGTACTTAAATAAGGAATTATATTATACTCTTTGATAAATTGAAGAATGTTTGTTTCTAAATGATCATTAATAGTAAAGGCAGTTTTCCACAAGACGAAATATTCTCGCAAAGCAAATTTTTTTGCTTTGACAAAGCATCATTTTTATTTCCATTTACTTTCTTTTGCGCTACTTTTTTTTCGTTGTCAACAATAAAAATGGCAACAATAAGTTTACGCTGTATGTTGAACTAAAAGCAATTATTATTTTTGAAGCATGTGGAAATTTCTTTCCAAGCATCAATTTTAACATTTCTGTCTTTGTATGTAAGATGTGATATCATTTTGTAATATAATAATTTAAGTATAAGGAAATAAATGCTAAACTCTGATATGAACATTTCTGTTAAGAACTGTTACTGCAAGAACAAACAGCGGTAACTTCATGTAGGGTTTTTTACAAAAAGGTTTATCTTTGTGTAGCCACACTTTTTTTAATGTTGGTATCAAGTGATATATTATTCCAAACTTGATTGGTTTTCGCTTATGGCGATTTGCAAAAAGTTGAAATGAATCCAACTTTTTTTTCTCTGCAGGGAAACATTCCTAACTATTGTCTGATCAGTTTTTGTTTTCTTATTATCAAGCTATATAAATTTTCTAAAGTTTCAGAATGTGCATTTGATAAAAGCAGCTAGGCAAGAGCTCAAGCTGCTAAACTTTTGTTTTCTACAAATGCCATCATAGTCTTACTGTATCTGTATCACATTTGTTACTTCATGGTCTAAAAAATAATTTTTTCCGAACACATCAATCCTTTAGAATGCACTCCTATCTTTATGCTTTTCTGACTTGTACAAGTTTTAGTTTTTCTAGTCTTCTGTCAATCCTTTTCTTACTCTTGAGCAATAATCCTTGTTTTCTCCCATAAACAAGCAACCATTATTTAAGTTGGGAGGTAACTCCCAACTCAAATAGTGGTTGCTTGTCAATAGTTGAAATGTTAAAGGTGTTGTCATTCGTAAACAAATGACAACACCTCTAACATTTTTGTGAATGATATTTATCTATCAACCCTTGGAATTAGGGTCGGCATTCGGCAATGCTGACCTAACTACTGACCTTAATGTGTTTGAGGTGGGCAAAAAATTGCCGACCTCGTTTCTATGATTTTTGATGCTAACATTTTTTTTTGCCTACCTCAAACTTTTGATGGTAGGCAAAAAAAATGTTGATGTTTTGATTTTCAAAATTTAATTCATAGTAACATTGTTTTTAAAAAGGTGGTGGATATTAGTTTTAGTTGAATTTTCTAACTTTGCTCAGATTAGAGATCTTTCAGTTGATTTTCAGGCCTATTTTTTCTTCTATGTTTTTGATAATAAAAACAGAAAATATGTTTTTATATTCAGTCAGAAACAGAAGTTACAATATTAAAAACAAGGGGTTATTATTAAAAAGCAAATTAAATTTCAATTCAATAATTCCAAATTTCAAAAAATTATTTCAATTATTTATAAATAATTCCAAAGATAATTGTGCTGCTAAGACTTAACAATTAAGATAAAAAATGAACATAATAGATTCTCCATAACATGTTAAACTAAGCAACAAATCAAAATTGATAAAAAAGTTATTTTTTTGAGATGGTTGATAATAAAACCAAAAGTTGAGTTTGGTGAATTAAAAACAAATTGGCTGATGTTGGAAGTGCAGAAATTAACAGTTCTAACATCATGATGATGGTGGAATTTGGTAATGGCTCAGAGATCTACTTTTGACTTAAATTTGATGAGGAGGAACAAAATCTCTGCAAGGGTTGGTGTCTTTCATCTCTACAAGTTTTCAGTGAGAGATGAAAGACACTTTCATCTCTCACTGAATACAATCTGTAATTTCTTTCATTGAAACATAACTATAATGGTGTAAATTAAATGTATATACTTTAGAATTAAATAAAGAAAAGTTGCCTTAACTCAAACTAATATCTCATATCAGCCAAAGTTTTACTTAACTGGAATTCGCTTTAGTCAAACATTCATTAAGTCAAACCATTTTTCTTTGTCCTTTGGAAGTTTGAGTTATCAGGAATTGATTATAATTGGTATTTTGCACTTTCTTCACTTTTATTTATTGAATATTTATTTATTTTTTATTAAGTTTTCATCTAATTTTTCTGCCAATAGTTTGTTACCTTTTTCAAATATAAGAGTACTGTTAACTTCTTTCCTCAAGAAATAAAGAAAAAAAAGAAAAGGAAGACCTTTCTTTTCTTAATACATACTGTATATGTTTACTGATTATCTTATTAAAATGTGTAAAGTGAGTAATCTTTTGGTATATTTTATCTCTTATTGAATATGTTGAGTGTTTATGTCCTATTCTATTATAACTCTTAACACAAAAATTTATTTGATTTATGTTTTTTTTAATTTAGAGAAAGATTGCAGTTATGGTTATCTTCAGGGTTAGCTTTACTACTTGCTTATTTTTAGTTCATTTGAATTCTGTAAATAAACTAATAAAATAGTAATAATAAATTTTTTATTATAATTTTTTTAGCAAGTTAATTATGTTTAGGCCACGCTCCTTAGATTTGGTTAAAAAACAGCAAGTACATAAAAATCAATCAAAAACAAACGCAAAACCCTCTAAGAAAAAATTGAGTTTCTTAAGCAGTAAGGTATAAATTTTTCTTAATTCCAGCATTGTGTCTGCTTTATTATTCAATTTGTGTCTGCCTTATTATTCAATTCATGATTTTTGAGCATGTGTACATTTAAGGTTTTATTCATTTATAAGGCTTTACGTAACATGAATAATACCTGATGTTTTTAACTCAATACATCAGGCTGAAAATGTCTTCACAATTCTTGCAATTGTCTAAGCCTGTCTTTAGATGTGTTATCAATATTTTTCTCTCTTTAGAATTAGGAAGTTAAGGCATCTCAACTTCCTGATTCAAAAAAGAGAAAAGATGAGCTTTACACAGCAACATCGATTCAGAACCAGGTTTCTTTATTATTAGATCTTATAGTTTAACTTTTATCAATTTTAAACATTTTCTTATAAAAAAACATGGGTGGCACAACGTCAACAATGTTACATCAGCTCCATTTAACATGAATATATTGGCTGATATAACATGGAAGGATTGTTTTTAAAGCAACTTATGAAAGTTTTCACAATTTCACTAAAAATCAATTTATACGATTGTGGGTTATTAAATACCAAAAGAAGTGGGAAAAGCCTTTACCTGATAATGTTTTTTTGCTAAAAACAGAATTGTTATATTTAAATATATATAAAAATATAAAAAAATAAAAAAGTTGTGCTTTCTTAACTTAAACACTTTTGTTAATTCAGTATTTTTTGTTTAATGTTATTTATACAAATATTATATGCTTGTTTAGTTTGAAGCAGTGAGTAATGGTGCAGCAGCCAATATCAGAACAGATTACAAAACAGCATGTGATGAAGTTTCTGGTGACTTATTAGAACTAAATTGTTCAATTAATGCTTTTGCAAATGAATTAGGTAAAAATTTTTGAATACTGTTTAGTTTCACAAGATCTGATCAGTCTCTAAATTGAAATGATCATTGAATTTCTGATTTTCAATGCTTTGTTTCAGAATTTATTTAAATTTTGTTTCTCTTTACGTAGACGTATCTCCTGAGCATAAAGTAGACATATCTCCTGAGCGAAAAGTTCACTTTGAAGATTTTAGTCCAGTAAATTTTGAAGCATCTACAATAAATTTATGTATTATGGAATCTTCAGCTTTTAAAAGAAAGTTAGTTCAATTACTTAATTTTGATTTTTCAAACTTGTGTATCATATACTTATTCATATACATGTGAAACTTGTGTTGCTTGATACTACTACTTGTCTGCATGGCACATATATACCTTTGCATAACAATAATTTTTGAAAATATATGTTTTAATTCAGACACTTTTTTCAGAAGAAAAAAGTAAAAAAGCAAGATTATAAAATACAAAAACAAAAACAAAAACTGGTTCTTGCTTCCGTTGTTAGGGTTAGGATTTTTTGATGAGCTGTTCTTAAAAAAAAAAAAATGGTCTAGGGGAGGGGTACCTGTACATAAATTGGCTGAGCTCATTTTATATATGTACAGATACTTCCTTTTTTAATCATCATCAGTGAAATTATTTTTAGGGGCAGCTCATGACCCTTGAACATTAAATGAGTCTTTAATACTATCAAAAAATTTTTTAGTTAATTCATAATTATATATATATATATATATATATATATATATATATATATATATATATATATATATATATATATATATATATATATATATATATATATATATATATATATATATATATATATATATGTATATATATATATATATATATATATATATATATATATATATATATATATATATATATATATATATATGTATATATATATATATATATATATATATATATATATATATATATATATATATATATATATATATATATATATATATATATATATATATATATATTGAAAGTATGAAAAAATTTCCAGTAAACGTTCTCAATGAATAGTCCTTTTCTATTTATTTATTTTTTCCTTTTATTTCACCATAAAATATGGAAATTTACAATAATAAATTATAAACTACGGTCATTAGGACCTTTACAGTCAATGAGGCTGCTTTATTGTTGTTACAACCCTCGTTTATTTCTTTAACTCTGAAACACAAACTTTGACAAACAAGGTTGCTTCACAGAGAAACAAGTTATGCACGGTACTATCAGGGACATGGTGGGGGTCAAACTTGAAACTTCTCACTTATAAAGCAAGCGCCTTACCACTATACCGCTACCAACTAAAAATAATAATATGAAGAAGAAAAAAACATTATTAATAATAACTATAGTATGATAACTTTAATAAAAGTTATACCTAATGATAAAAATAATGGTTAAAATAATTATAGTAAAATTTGTAACTATGACAACAATTATAAAAATAAACATTAACTATTAATAAAAATTATAACAATGAAACTATAACTTCAATGGAATCACTACCACTATCATTATAAATAATATTAATAAGGCATGCGGTAGTGGTGTAGTGGTAAAGCGCTCGCTTCATAAGCAAGAGGTTTTAAGTTCGATCCCCACCATGTCCCTGGTAGTACCGCGCTCAACTTGTTTCTCCGCGCAGCAACATTGTTTGTCAAGGTTCATGTTTCAGAGTTATAGAGTCAAGAGAGGGTTATAACCACTATTAAGTAGTCTCCTCATCTGTAGTGGCCTTCTCAGCCTTTAGGAGGTGAATATCAACAAAAAAAAAAAATCTAAAACAAAGAATAATGATAATAATGTCAATAAAGTTAAAAAAAATAGTATAAAATAAAAATAATTATAGTTTTATTAATACAGTAATATATTAAAGCAATAATAATAATGTTTAAAAAGAATAAGGGTTAAAAGGAGAAAAGGATATTTAGTTAAAATCTTTATTTTTATAAATGGTATTAATTGGTTCCAGTGAGAAATACATTGATATTTTATGGAGAGCTTGTTATTATCATCATATACCATTTTTTTCAACATGGTTGAAAAAAATGGAATTATTATTGCCTTTTTTTTCAATCATGTTGAAAAAGGAAAGGTGCAAATTAAAATTTTCAGTATTTGAGTTGATATTTATGTTTTTATAGAAAAATTATTAAATAATTATGTTGTATAATATATATGTATGTTGTATAATAGGTAGAATAAATATTATAGGGAAAACTAAGTAACTTGTTAGATATATTTATAACCATAACAAAAAAATGTAAGGACAAAAAATTATATACTAAAAAATTGTAGCATTTTTTTAATCTGCTTTTAATGAAGTTTTTAGTTGGAAATTTTATTTTAATTTGACCTTATTTTGTTTATTAGGCAAGTTAAATGGTGATGTAATAATGGAGCCATTCAAAACTGATGGTAAATATTTACTACTAACACCAGTTACCACCAGTAGTGATTTTACTTTTATAAAGAAAAAGTTTTTATGCTTATGGCATTTATCTTTGATATTTTTCTCAGTTTTATGTAATAGTATCTAACCTCTTTGTGAGTTTTTATATTGAAAATATAAGGCTGTATCACCAGCAACTGTTTCAATGACTTCATTCTGTACTTGACACAGTTTTTGCGCAGTGTGGTGCTAGACCACTTTTGCATTGAGATTTTACCATAATAATCAATTATTTCTATTTTATTTGAATATCAAGATAGTTTTTTTCTCATAGATATATTTCGATGTAGTTGATATCCATATTTGGTCATATTTGTGTCTAAATTTAAAGGTAGATCCTCATTGCCAAGAGTGTTTGGGATACTTTGTCACTATTGTCAAAAACATTCTTTACAGAATAAACCTTATCAAGTTTATTCTTTTTTTTTAAGCACAACTTTTGCTGCAAGTAGTAATTCATTAGATGAATGCCCTTGATTTAGAGATTTAACACACCTGTACTTTGTTTGAAGTGAACAGTCATCAAAATTCTCAATTGAAGGCCTGCCACGTGTATCCTGTTTTACAGGCAAATCAGGAAAAACATCAATCTCTGTCTGTAGCCACTTCTCATGCTTTTTTTCAAAACAAGTACGATTATATTTCAAGTCTTGCCATCTCTTTCGCATATGTATTAGTTATGTTTCCAGCTTATGGTTAGTGTTCACCAGATTCATACCATTAATAACATCTTTTAAAACACCATGGTCAGAGATTCTTAATTTGTTTTCTAACATATATTTATCAACATACTTCATTTTATCAACGTATTTCATTTTATCAACATATTTCATTTAACCTATAAATTCAAAAATGCACTTATTAGGAATCATTTGAATGACAGTATTTTAAATCTTACTGTTCAAAGATGATGTGTTTTATTTTTTAATTTAAAATAATTTACCTGAGATAAGGGAGAGGGGGGCACGTTGATACACTTTTTACATTTTCTGACATTAAAAGCTAAATCTTATATTTAGAGTGGAAATAATAACTTGTATATGTTACACTAAGTATCCTGCATATTTTAGTACCACAATTTTATTGATTAGAACATAATTAAAATAAATTCAGCACAAAAAGTAAGGTAAAAGATTTGTGTATCAACCTGCCCCATGCTGGGGCAAGTTGATTCACTTAATAAGACTTGAAAATGAAGCTTTAAAAAACTAATTAAGTAATCAAACACAATAGATTAGGTAAACAGGTAAACAAACACAAAAGATTAAGTAAACAAATACAAAAGATTAAGTAAACAAACTAAAAAAAGATGTTTTTTTTAATCGCTCTAAACAATTTTCACAAATAAAAGCAGGAGTACCATCTGTACATTCTTCATGGGCCCAAAATTTGCAGTCTACACACTGAACCCAAGTTTCCCTTGATCTACTATTTGAATAGGGCTCGCCACACACAAGACAGAAAGTATCATCAATGTTTTCATTTAAATTCGAAAATGAAGTCCTTACAAATTTATTTTTTGATATGGCTGCAACCGATTTAGACTTTGGTTCTCCTTTTTTCTTTTCCTTTAGTTCTGCCAGGTCAAGACCCAGTTTTTCTGGTGTATCAGTCAAAATATGTGTTTTGCCCTATTTTCTCCCGCGTTTACTCTGGCTGCGTGGACCGGCTTTAGGAAGTGGCCGTACCACATAGGGCGAGGCTATAACTTGACTATTGGCACAAAAAATAGTTCCAGCAGATGTGAAAGCTACTGGACTTTCCTTACATATCGCTAACAAATCTGAAAGAGCTGATGTTGACAGTTGAAATTCAGATGAAGCTAAGTTCATAGTGACGTCTACTTGAAGATGACCATTGTTTTCAGCAGTAGCAATTTCCTCCACGTTCAAAGCAGAATCGATACCTCCAGAAACTGCATCTGGCCTATCATTAACAGACAGCATTAATCCAAAAACAATTGAAAGAAAAAATCCCTGTAGATTCGAAGCCTGACTGTATGTTAGCAAGTGACATGGCAAGCTTGAATGCATTACAACATTTCGAACTACACAACAAATGTTGTGTAGTTCAAAATGGAAACGAGTGTACAGGCTCTCTAATTTGTTGTTAAACAAATCAACATTTGTCCTGTTAAAACTTGTCATTCTACTTTAAGAAGTGGCCTCGGGCATTCTGATAGACAGGACATTTTCATGTCTTTTCATGAGCCCTTTAAACCAGTCCACTCCTGCAGATTGAATGGCATGCCAGGAACAAGGAGTTATTTTTTGTAGACTCTTAGCATACTGATATGCAAGCTTTCTTGTATCTTTTAGCGAAACGGTCATATTTTTTGAACGCTAAAATATTTTACTATGAAATATAAAATTTATCAATGAATATAAGTCTAGTTGAAAATAGTCCAAAAAATATTTCATCAACTTGTTGCAGGAAAAATTTTAGTTATTTAAATTATCATATATATACTTAATAAAGATTTTAAAGTCTTTTCAAACTGGAGGATTTTGAAGGTTTTTTTAATTAACTAAAGAAAGTAAAAATTTGCACTAAAAAAACATACAAAAACACATCAACTTCAAAGTTGAATAAATTTTTTTACTTACAAGCAAAAAACTTGCAGCGAAGTTCTGTTGTTTAAAAAAAGATAAGTCTATCAATATATAAAAAAAGATAACGCATATAGTTTTTCATAAAAAAATTTACAATTTGTGTAAAATTTTGATCCACTGTGTGCACATTTTAATCCACTGTGTGCTGAGGGATGTTTTAAGTTTCTTAGAATTCATTCAAGAAGTGTGTGGAATAGCAGCAAAAATCTACTTTTACCTAAAGATGAACTCAAGCGTGCAATTCAACATTCAGGCAAATAACAGTGCCACAATTTAAAAGACTAATTCAATGCTAAAGAAGTGTTGGTCTATGAAGCTACTGGAAAGAGAACTGCTAATTTTAAACTTTTGTTCAATGCCTTGGAGACTATCTTTCTAACAAGTATTGAGTCTGAGCAAACCATTTCTTATGCTGAATTATTCGTGACAAAAATTGGATCCAGCATGAATGACAACTTACTTGATACGCTTTGTTTCTTCAAAGTTCATATTTTATCAACATAAGAATTTATTTTATCATCATATTTATAATTATCAATAAAAATATTGATAATTATAAATATGATGAGAAATAGAACCTTACGAAAATATGGTGAACCTAGAAAACCTAGCCCTTCCAGATCTAAACCATCACCGTTTGACTCTCAATAAGAGAATTTTGTGTATATGGTGGGACATTCAAGGATTAATTTATTATGAGCTCTTAAAACCAAACGAAAAGCTTAATTTGGACAATTATTGTCAGCAACTGGATAATTTAAAGACAAAAATCCAAGAAAAATAGCCGACAAAGTTTAATAGAAAGGACATCATACGACATCATAATAATGCCAGTCTGCATGCTGCTTTAGGTACTCGTAAAAAAAGTTGCAGAACGGGAAATTATGTTGCATCCACCATTTTCCCTGGACTTAGTGCCCTCCGACTATCACTTGTTTTTGTCCTAACAAAGTTTTTTGAATGGCAAGGAATTCGAAAATGAAGAAGATATCAAAAAGCATTGGTTCAATTTTTTGAATCAAAGGATAAAAGATTTTTTAAAAATAGAATACACAAATTACCATCTCACTAGTAAGAAGTCATTGAAAATAATGGCAATAATGTTATTCAATTAAGTTTATAGGTGATATAAAAAATATGTATTTTATTTTGTTCCGATAGCAGACAGATCTTTCCGGTAAACCTAATATATATATATATATATATATATATATATATATATATATATATATATATATATATATATATATATATATATATATATATATATATATATATATATATGTATATATATATATATATATATATATATATTATATATATATATATATATATATATATATATATATATATATATATATATATATATATATATATATATATATATATATATATATATATATATATATATATATATATATATATATATATATATATATATATATATATATATATAATATATATATATATATACACATGACCTTCTTAAATACACAGTTTTCTATTCCGCTTAAATCGAAAAAAGATAAAAAGGCAGTTGAAAAAACATATATTCCATTATATGGACAAACTTTCTCAAAATAGTTTAATTATTGTGCTATAAATTTTAAGTAAGTAAATCCCGAACAGGATAAAAGTTTTTGCGTTAGATTAATAGACATCTCTACTAAACTTCACCAATATTGTTATTTGTGGCTGCTTTTTAGTTATTAATAATAACAATGGTTAATAAATGCTGTGTTGTTGGTTGTACCTTTATAATGTTGTGTTGTTGGTTGTACCTCTAATTATAATGGTGGTGAAGTAATTACAGTTTTTGGTTTTCCAAAAGATGATTACTTGAGGTAGTTAGATTTGTAAATAGAAATTTCTGGACTGTCACTAAATCATCTGTGATCTGTTTAAAACATTTTAATAAAAATTTAATACACAAAGGGGCATCAGCAAAATGATTTGGTTTGTTGTATAATTTGAAGCCTGTTCCTATAATCTACCTGGCCAGCATAGCAACAGCTTCACTTCCTGTTATGTCTATACCAGAAAAAAATTTTCAAGAAGATGAATATCAGAAGTTTTTATCAAATTAAGTTATTTAAGATCTTAATTTTCTTACAGTTGCTGATTCACCAACAGTAGTTCATTTTCCAAATTTGATGATTGTCTCGTGTTGAACTACATATTGCTGAATGAATTCCTATTGACAAAAATCTTAATTTCAAACCTTTTTATAAAAATCTTCCAGTTTCTTTACCACCTTGGCTTAGAATAACCCAACAATGTATGTTAAAGAGGAGTATGCTAGAAAGCTTCAATTAGCATTTTAGCATCGAAAAAGAAAAGTTCACTTCTATTCTTGAAGAACTTAAAAGTCACCAAATAAAAAAAAATCAAATTTATTCTTCAAATATGCTTGAATTTGCCTTGATATTGTGTTACACATCATTGCCAACTTATCATTTACTGCTGAAGGAATTCCCACTTCCATCTATATCACTGTTAGGCAAGCTTAAAGCAGGTAAAATTGATTCTATGAAAGTTTTAAAATTGTTACATGAAAATGGGAGCTTATCAAATGATCTAACAATAATTTTTGATGAAATTTATTTGCAAAAATGTGCTGAATATTCTGGTGGAGATGTAATTGGGATTAGTGATGAAAATGAATGTTATAGAAGCATTCTTTCTTTCATGGTAGTTGTTTCAAAAGAAAATATATCTTGTGTCATCAAAGCAGTTCCAATTATAAAATTAAACAGTGATTGGTTAAAGACTGAAATTCTTAACTTGACTCAATCTTTATTAAAAAATAGTTTTAATGTTCGAGGTGTTGTTTGTGACAATCATGCTTCAAATGTTTCCTCTTTTACAAAGTTGTTTGATGCACATTACACTTGATGCACATCATCATCTGTGATCTGTTGATGGTAAAAAAACAAATTATTTGTTTATTAATGTACAAAAATGTTTTGTTTATTAATCACAAAAAATTTACCCATTCTTTGACACTGATTAAAAACATTTGAAACAACTAAATAAAAAAAGGTTTATTTTTCCAGAATTTCTTTTTTCAGCTTTTTAAGATGAAGTTCATGTTCAACAAGGAGAAATATCATGGAAAATATTTCATGATTTATTAGAAAAGGACAGCCTGTTGGATGCAAGTTTAAAAAAAATACCAAAAATAAATAGCAAAGTTGTCCATTCAAAGATCAGTTTTCTAATAACTGTCTTGGAAATGCTTCTATTATTAATGATAAAAAAACCTGAGTTTTTTCGAGCTTTCCCTGAATGGTTAAATAAAAAGAAAAACACCAAAATTCTAAATTTTGAGACATACATTATCTTCTCAAACACCATCAGCACTACAAATAACTTTATTATGTCAAGCTTCATTAATAGAAGATCTGATGGAAGATAATTATAAATTTATATTGACTTCTCATTTTCAAAGTGATCCGTTAGAAAAAGGATTTAGACAATACTGCCAAATGAGTGGCGGCAGGTTCCTTGTCAGTTTGATAAACCAAATAAAAAGCAAAATCCAAATAAAAAGTTTAATAATGGAAGGAATTCAAAGTTTTGAAAATGATATTTGTGCTGTTGAAGATACACAACATGCTAGATCCTTGATGGATCAGATCAAAAAAAGAGATTTAGATTGTGTGACTTTATCAGATGATTCTCATGAAGTTGCTAGTTATATTGCTGTTTCTATTGCCAAAAAACTGATTAAGAAGTTAAAAATATGTTCCAATTTGCTTTAGAGCTGATGGAACCATTTCTAAATAAAGGTCATATAGTCTTTACTGATAATTACTATACAAGCCCTTCTCTTGCCAGCTTCCTCTTAAACACTACAGCAAAGAGATATTAAATGAGCAACTTGCAAAAGGGACTGCTAATTTTTACAAAACTCACAGCGAAAACAATAAAATGTTAGCCTGCAAATATCATGCGACTAAAGATAAATCAGGTAACAAACAAATAGTTGTTTACATGCTGTCAACATATCACAATCAAGTGATGGTGGGAATAGAAAAATCTGATAAAGATGGTAACATACATAAACCGTTAATGGTCAACTCATACAATGTGCATATGGGTGGTGTTGACTGGGTAGACCAGCAATTACATGGAATTAAGGCCCTTCAAAAATCCTATAAATGGCACAAAAAGTTAGCTTTTCGTCTAATTCTTCAATGTGCTTTAAATTCATAAAAGATTTATACGCATAGTACTGGCAGGCACATTTCATACTTGGATTTTTTGCTGAGTAACATAAAGCTGATATTTTCACTAACATCTGAGATCCCTCACAACCCTTGTGTTGTGGTTAGAGAGGATTTGGATCGACTTACCAGCAGACACTTTCCTTCAATGTTGCCACCAGGCAAGGCAGGCAATAATGATAGGCACCACAAAAGATGTCATGTTTGTTATGCAAAAGGGAAACTGTTTTTGTTTATAATTTCTGTTCATCACAATCCGGGTTACATCCTGATGAGTGCTTTCAAATTTATCATAATGTTTTGGACTATTCCTAAAAAGTTTGGACTATTCCTAAAAAGACATCATTATATCTTTTGATTAAATTATCAAGTTTGTTTAATTTTTTTTTTTTTTTTTTTTTTTGATCACCACTATAAATGCATATCTTATTTAATATTAAAAACTGTATGTTTATGAATTAATCTATTAATATTTTAAGATTAAATGAAGAAATTATATATTTTTGTTTATTCAATATGGTATATTTTTGATCACGTGACTAAGACATTTAAAAAAAAAAAAAGTTATATGAAAGTCTGTTCTCTAACAAAAAAAACTCATTTGTAATATTCTGACTAGTAGTTTTTATTTTATACCCTTTCAATTGTTCATGATCCAAATTCGTTATTTTACACTCATTATAGATGTTTTTAACTCGCGAAAGGGTTAACAGTTTGAGGTGTAGTAGAGTTAAGCATTTTGACATAAATTTAACAAAAATGTTAACCAGTCATTTTCTTGAATAATGCAAATTTCAAAACTAATTAATGGAAGTATTAAGTAATAATTGCGATGATAATTAAATAATTGCTATGATAACACATAATTTTATGTTTGTCTCAGCAATATGATGTCTACATAAATATCAAAGGAAGAGTTACATGTATTTCTCAAAATTACTTTAAATTTTTGTTTAATTTACCAAAGTTTGATAGACATACTCTTTTGAATTAGTTCTATATGAATCTGATGTTGTTAGGCGATTCTATATGTGTTAAATATATTATATATAGAATGAAAAAAAGTTCCTGCAAAAAAGTAGTGACTCCAGTTCGTAGGTCGATTCGACTATCCAGTGCAAGCATACCCGTAAACTTGCGTACTGATGAAAGAATACTTAAATCACCATCTGAAGTAAAAGTACATTTATTAGAAAATAAAATAGCATTCATGCCAAATAAAAATCTTCGAACTCCGCTAAATAAGATATGGAAAGAAGATGAGGACAATTTGAATCTTTCTTTTTTATCATAAGAGCTTTATTAAAAGTTTATTGTTCTTATGGAATACTTTTTATTACTTTATTTGTAAACAGGTTTTTTATGTACACGGTGATCTGTTTTCTGATATTTAACAGTAGTTAGTGGAAGTGCATTTCCGACTATTTTCAGTTTTTATTCTGTTCTGTTTACTAACAAAAAACTCTTTACATTTTTTTCTTTTTTTTAATGGTTTACTGTTTTATATTTTTTAATTAATTATGTACGTAGAAGTTGGAAAAAAAAAAACAGATCGCCGTGGAAGTATTTTAAAAAACTAATTTGGTAAATCCAAAGTGGTAATTAAAAAAATTCTGTTCTGATTGACTCCTAGATTTTGATTCAAAAAAAATGTGGCAATAAAATCCGTTTATAAAGTTTTTACATTTAAAAAAATTTTATTTATACTTTTATTAAATTTAGAAAAATTCTTTATTTAAAAATTATTTCTAAATTTTATCTTTACATTTCTACCAAAATTTTATTTAAAATTGTATTGGCTAATATTTTAAAAATATATTTATTATAATTAATGTGAATTTTATTAAATATTTGTAAAATTACATTGGTGACTTACTTTATTTGTAAATATTAAATTGGTTATTTCCTAGAAACGCTTGTTTAATAATTTTTTTTTTTTTGATGCTTTGCGGTTTTAATATTTTTATTTAACAATGCAACAACTTGAAGTAAATATTTCTACTTTATTATCTGAATAATCTAGAGTGTCGATATTTTCTCTGGAACATATTCTCGCTTAAGAATATTTTTCTATTATTGATCAAAATAACGAAAAATTTCGCGGTAATCACATGACGTATTTTTAAGAAAAACAATATTTTTGTTCTTGACATGTTTTGTTGTTACATTATGGCCGCCATTGTCTCGTTTTTTCCGTACGAGAACGCAATGAAATTTGTAATTTTAATTACAGCGTTTCCCACCTCATTTCGACAATGTTGATTGTCTATTTTAAATTTGTTGCATTTGATTTTGACTGCGTTACATTCAATTTCGACAACGCTATAAGAACACTGTAATTAATATAAAACAAAACAGATTATTTCTAAATTCATTAAGATAATATAAATTTTTGGTTAGTATGGAAACTAAAGTTTAAACAAAAATATATCAAGTTAAAATTACTACAATTGCAAATAATCGCATATTAAAAAATGACAATACAAATGTAAGTTTATTCATCAATAATTGATTCTCTTATTGAACACGGAATCATAAACATGAGCAATAATATAAAACAGCCTAAGCAATAGTTATTGCAATTTGTGCTAGTAATATTCAATGCACCAATTTTAAATATTTTCAAGTTGTTCATTTTCAGTTCTTAGACCTTTTCAGACGAACATCTTCTAATAAGTTGTTTCCATTCAGAAAACATATTTTCAATAGGATTTATTATGGGAAAATATGGAGGTAAAAATATCAAAAAATGCCCAGCACTTACTATCTCGTCTTGAATAACATCAGCCTTATGAAAACAAACATTTTCTAAAATTAAATAGTTCTTGCGATTTCATTAGCAGTTGTGCAAATACTAGATTAATTAAATATTAAAAATTTTTAAAAATTTCTGTATTAAATACTCTTGTTTGCGCTGCATGTTTCGAAATTCCATTTTAGTTCATTGCACAACAGACGGAAATATTTCTTGACCGTATATTGGCCACTGTTTGCTTGCCATTCTTTCCAGTTATTCCCATTAAAAGACTGCATCCTACTTCATCAATAAAAAATATTTTAGTGTCATTCACAGAAGACAAAATATTTATGAATCTTTCTATTTAAATAGCTCTTTCATCAATTATTTCTCCGAAATTTTTTCTTGCTGGAATATTTTGAATACGTTTTAAAGTATAATTCAAACAATTATTGCATCTTGCTATAGTAGAACCGTGTCAGATAGTTATTTCTACAAAAACCTCGACCTACTAGTTTGTTCTAAAAAACGAACATCTACTAAAAAGTGGAACTAGTTTTCAGATGTCTTACTGAGACCTAAATTGTTATCAACCGAATGTAGTATTTTTTTATTTTCAACCAATTTATTATGTTTTCATTTTCGACCGATTTTAGATAAATTAATTTTCAACCGATTATAGACGATGTTTATTTCAACCAACCAGTCTGTGCTTTTTTAATGTTTTTTTTTAATAAAAAAGTTTTTTTTTAATAAAAAAACATTAACAACAAATCAATAATAGGCAAATCTGACATCTAACTGAAATAGCCTGCTGGTGAAAGCTTCAGTATATACTTTGACTATCCTATAGCCAGTAGGAGAGTGCCGCTAAATACATTATAGGCTGGAGCAGCAATCTTTTTTTTTGTTGAAAAAACTGTATGCTTTAAAGGTAAGCAAAAAGAGTAAGCAATTGCTGATCTATACGATGTAATATATATATATATATATATATATATATATATATATATTATATATATATATATATATATATATATATATATATATATATATATATATATACATATATATTCATATATATATTTGTATTATGCTGCATGTTTTATATTAATTTCGTCAAGAGTTATTCTATAATTATCAAAAATCAAGTTTTTTGATTTGTATCTTGAATTCGTCAGTTCATTTTTTGTTTTAAGAACCGTCTTTTAATTGCCGTTCTATCGGTAGACCATTTTTATATTTTTTTAATAATGGAACAAACAGTAGCTCGTTTAAATCTTGTTGGAATTGAATTTTTAAATTGATTTAAATTTTAATAGATTAATGTAGACTCAGCAGTGTAATCAACCGCGATCGAATAGTGACGTCCACGAAACTACACTAACTTATTACTAATGAAGTTATTTAAATTATATTTTTATCAAAAGTTAAATGTCTTCGGAGGTTGTATCTCCGTTAAGTCACTGTTAATGTACACTTCACTTCCCTTATATCTACTTTTCAGTCAATATACCTACACTGCGACTACGCCTTTATCAGTCATTTTATGTAGGCATTGATGCACTTATTCTGTAAACTTTGAAAAATATAAACAATAAATAAATATAATTAATACCAAACAACAATAATAGTGAAAACAAATAAAACTTCTTCGAAATAAAACATCAAAAAAAAAAAAAAAAACTGTTAATGAATTAAAATTTTTTTGCGTATATAATATTCTTACTGAAGATCATTATTTATGGGCGCGTACAAATAATATTTTTACTGAAATTTTTTTACGTATATAATATTTTTATTGAAGATCATTATTTGTAGGCGCGTACAAACAATTTTTTTTTAACGTCTTGGTTACATTTGACGTACTGAGATAAATGAAAATAAATTGTAACAAGTATAAAACAAAACTTGAACATACATGACTATAAAAATTATTTTTTATCACAAGATAAATTAAAAATATTCTAAGATATTTTCAATAGAGAGAATGAGATCTTTTAATTTATTTTCAAAAACAGGATAAGTTAATTTATTTTCAAAAACAGGATAAGGGGTAAGCCGAAGTTAGGCAAAATAATTTTGTTCCAGAGATGAGCTGCACGATAATTAGTTAATTAAAAGCAGCTAAGAAAACTTAAAATGTTATGGTATTTAAAAAGGATAAAAAAATCCTTAAAAAGGATAAAAAAATCAAACAGGATAAGTTAATTTATTTTCAAAAACAGGATAAGGGGTAAGCCGAAGTTAGGCAAAATAATTTTGTTCCAGAGATGAGCTGCACGATAGTTAGTTAATTAAAAGCAGCTAAGAAAACTTAATATGTTATGGTATTTAAAAAGTACATGATTACATTTTTATGGAACTACCATTTACCTGTACTTGAGTAAAATTTCACTCAAGTAAAAGTTTTTTTAACTTTTTTCTCTACTTCTAAAAGAATTTGAAAATTGTGGAGAAAAAAATATTCCTAAGAAAAAGCAATGGAAAAACAAGTACTGCTTAGCAATTTGTTAAAAAGAATCTTTAAATGAAAAACCGAGCATGGAATCAAGTATTAACTTATTCGATATGTTTGAAATGTATGATGGGACTTGATGCAGTTGTGTGGATACAAAGAAAGCGCATACGAGCTTTCCACGAAACAAAAATTAGAATAAGGAGAGAAAACAAATGAATTTTTGGCTGATTTGAAACAATTGGTTAATTTTGTCAATTTGGGTAAAGAGTCAGTGCGTTTGGCGTTATGGACCCGATTGATATAATGTTACCCAAAGAGAGAGCTGCTTTAGACAGCGTGAGAAAAGATAACAATAATGCAATTGGCGTTTTTCGTTGGTGTGTTACACCTGTAGAGGGCTACACCAAATCGCAAAGAATTTTTTATTCGTAAAGAGCTTATCACAGAAGAAAATCTTTCGGTGGTTCAAATGCGGTGACAAAGGACATTTGGCTTCGAGATGGCTAAAGATAGAGGAAAACGAGTGCAGAAGCGAGAAATTAGCGTGACCTCGCTTATGAACTCGATTCAGTGGATTTAGCGCATTTTCTATTATTCATTTTAAAGTTAGTGATATGGTGGTGACAGCTAAGACAGATACGGGATGTTCAAAGACGGTTTTAAACAACATTTTTTGTCCCAAAATCAAAATAAAAGTTTAAATTTTTCAAACTTTTGAAGAAAAGGTTTATCAATGTATGGGATCTGCAACTGTGACCATTGAGGTTAATGTTATCAAAATACGCGATGAAGTTATTTTGGTAGATTTTCGACCATTTGGAGTTGATATGATGCTCGGAATGAGTTTTACTAAGTTATTGTGAGGAGTTTTTATTACTTATTCATTTGGAATGACGAAGTTTAGAACCAGCTGTTGCAGAATGGTAGTTTGAAACAGAAATGAAGTTAATAAAATTAAAAATAAAAAGAACGATCATTGAGCAGTGTTTGGTTGTTTTAAATGTAAATTCAAATGAAAACGGAGGGATACAGACGGAACCAAACGGCTGTTTAATAAAGCTGCTCAATACTACATACTAAAATATGCTAAAGCGAAGTATGAAGATAAAATTTAGGATTGGATTAAGCGGAAATAGTTACTTGAAGTATAATAAAAATGGGATGGGAACGCTCAAAGGACAAACTCCTTTAAAGGCTGTGATTTAAAGAAATAAGGATAATAAAGTTCGACCTGTTTTGAATTGTAGACAAGCTAACAATTTTATTGAGGTGTATCCAAGAGACGCCGATGTGTGCGTTGATAAGTTGATACATTAAGAGAAAAAAAAACAGTAAACATACGCAAGGTTTATTTTCGGTTGAAAACTGAGGAGTACCTTCGGCCGTTATAAACTCTGTAATACAACTGTGAAAGACGCATTATGGATGCAAAAAAAAAGATCCGACGTTCATATAAACATAGTATAGAGTTAGACGCGGTGATGTGAGGATCAAATATGGTTTTATAATGGAAACTAAAAAAAGTGGAAATTTTTACAGATTCTACGTAGTTTTCCACTGGATTTCTGACGCACTTACTGGTAAATCATGATTGAAGTCTAAAGCGACTGGTGAAATGTTGATACGGAGAAGAATAACCGTGTTGAACAACTAATTGAAAAATACGATATTAAAGTTGATGTAAATCTTTTCGCGTCAAAAGATAACTTAGCTAACGCATTAACAAGAGTTCTCTACAGATAGTTAAATAAGTTATATATAAAAATTGTATCAGAGCAATAGATGCGGATTCTGATTCCATTTTGAGTATACATATGAAAACTGGACATTTTGGAGCAAGTTGAACATTGATCTTTGTTCGTGAAGTGATTCCAAATGCTACTAAAAAGGTAGTGCAAATGGTAATAAAATGTTGCAAACCGTGTAAGTCAATAAATCCAGCACATGTACGGTAGGTAAGCGGTGGTTACACCGCTTACCTACATGTACATGTGCTGGATCTTGTTGCCACACATGTACCTACCGTACATGTGTGGCGACAAGTTCCGACGGAAATGTTGCCATAGTTTGTATATCCGTCTTGTCTTTTGTGAAAAGGAGCACCGTCTGAAATATTAACAAACAGTGAGACGACATTTAAGACTGAAAAAAAAACGTACTTCCCAAATATCTGTTCTAGATATTTGGGAAGTACGTATTGTGTTTCGAGCTACCTATTACCCTGAATGAAATAAAATTGTAGAAAGAAACGTGTTAAAGAATAGCAGAGGTACCGAAAATACCAATACCTGAAGCAGTATATTGGTAAAACGTTGCTTTCGAAAAAAATGACATAATGTTAATAATAAAAAAAAAAGTTATCAAATTGGTAGCATGCGATTTCACAGTGGGACAGAGATCGGCATAAATACCGAAAATGAGTATTTGTCGAAACTTTTTTTTTGCAAAATTTTAAAAGTAAATACCCCACAATAAAAAAATCTGTGGTTTAAATATTTTAATTTTTGTTTTAGGAGTCCTGGGAAAGTTTTCGAGCTTGTCCATTTAAAAAACTTTTTTTTCCATTCATAAAATTAAATTTCACCTCGTAACCGCAATTTTTTTTTTTTAATTTAAATTTTATAATCTTAATATCATGGTAAATGCTCTATTTTAGAAAACTTAACAAATAAAAATAATCTTGTATTTTAGTACTTTTTTCTAAACTTTAAATATGATAGTTAAAAGTATTACAAAATATAATAAAAAGTTACCATAAATGGCTCAAGATCTTTAATCCCCCACGTTTCCCCACTATGGGATTAACTTTTGTTACAGTGCACACTGGGCCAGTGACTGGACAAAAGTATAAAAACCAAAGTCAGAATTTTAATGTCATAATGGTTTTAAACAATTAAATAGATATTATAAAACAATTTAAAACCGTTTATATACACTTAAAATTTTAATGAATATACTTATGATGTGGTTGAAGTAGACGCGAATGTAAATTAGAAAAAATATATATATAAATAGAAAAATGTTGTTGATTGAAATTGATGGAAATAAATAACATTTACATAGAATATTGCGCTTTTTAAAATATTATATTATAACTCTATATATTATCTGGATTTTAAATTTGACAAAGTTTTTTTTTTTATTGCTACATCTTGCTTTTATACTTAGATATTTTGAAGCTTATATATGTTTTCTTTAATAATTTCATAAATATGGCTGCCACTAGACGCCACCTTGGTTTTCTTTCACATTTGAACATCTCTTACCTGACAAAAAATCTGTAATTGCGCTCAAAAACTTTTATTTGCACAAAATTTTCAAAAACGCGGAAAACATACAATACGATCTTACTCATACTAAGTGTAGTACTGAACAATAATATATATATATATCGTAATTCAAATTTTGTTCTTATTAGTTTAGCGCTTGTCAAACCAAATGGATTTAATAATCTGTTTCAATTGGTTTGGTTGGGGTTACTCATTTTAGATGTTGAACTGCTGTTTTTATTTAGGTTTCACGAGTGTCACAAGAAACGAAATTCACCAGTTTATCAGACTCAACAGTCTGTCAATACATAAAAAAGAAGACAGTATACTTATATACAACTTTATTAAAGAACATGATTTGAAGTTTCAAGGTAAAAAGTTTGAGAGTCAATTTTATTTATTTATTTTTGAATATGTTAAAAGATGGACTCGAAGTAAACGAACCGATGCAATGTTTATTAGGAAGAATTCAGCTTGGCTTGAAAATGATTTTAATACCACATTAATGAAGGAGAGTAAAAATAAACAACTCGGCAGACCTACATTACCATTTGAAGATTCGTCTACAAAAACAAAGAAAAGAAAAGTTGCAACTTTGTCAGCTTCAAATTCTTGTGAGCTGTTGTTTGCTAGTGGCACACACCTGTGGAAAGAAGGTAGAAGAAAAGATGCTCAGATAGCAATAAAGTTGGTTGATAACAAAGATGCTGAACTAAATCATTCTGATTATACATCTGAAGAAGCGTTGGCTCTTTTGTTAGATAATGAGATGAGCAAATCTCAATATCAGCGCTTAATAAATAATGCGAAAAGCAAAAAAAGTAATTTATATCCACCATACAATGATGTACGTGAGGCAAAAGACAGGTGTTTGCCTAGTCATGAATCATGGGCAGCAACAGATTACTCTGCAGGCATCAATTTCCAAGCATTGGTATATCATACTGTGCTGCGGTTGTTGGAAGTACAACATGATGTTATCAATTTGTTTGTTTTTGATAGGCTAACTCTGCGCTCAAAGGTAAGTTTTGATGGGTCAACTGGGCAAAGCATTTATACACAAGTTGCTGATGAGCTGGAAAACAGAAGCTTTTCCAAGAAGCAAGTTTGTTTCTTACCTGTTTTGTACTACTTGAATTGACAGGATTCTCTGGTCAAGTGGGGAAGATTGTTTGGAGAAATCCACATCCGTCATCAACATTGTACTGCCGAATCGTGCGGTTTAGGTTTGTAAAGGAGACAACTGATGTAACGAATGCAGAGCATTAATTTTTTGAAAATGCTATTGGAAACTTAACTACAACTCCTGTACCTAAGTATGAAAACTTAACTGTTCTTCACAAAGTTGATGTTACCATGATAGATGGAAAAGTAGCCACTGCATTATCTACAGTTACTAATTCAAGTCAGTGCTGCTCAGTTTGTGGTTCAATGCCAAATCAAATGAACCAACTTAATATTGTTTGCAATTCGCCATTAACTCCGACCGGATTGAAGTATGGCTTGTCAACACTTCATGCATGGATTCGTAGCATGGAGTGTTTGTTAAAAGTCGGCTACAAAGCTGAAGTGAATAAATGGGCATTAAGGTCAGATGCAAACAAAGAAAAAGTTAAAGCTAAAAAGAATTTAATTTAATCTTGGTTCAGAAATGAAGTTGGGCTGGTGATTGATATCCCTAGGTCTAGTGGTTCTGGATCATTAAATAATGGCAATACTGCCCAACGTTTCTTCAGAAACGCTGAACAAACAGCAGCAATTATAAATGTTGATGTGCATTTAATTAAAAGGATACATGTTGTGCTGTGCACTTTTTCATCTAGTTTCATGATTGATGCTGATATATTAAAAGACTATTGCTTAGAAACAGCACAGCTTTTTATACAACTTTATCCCTGGTACTACAAGCCACAGAGCTTGCACAAAATCTTGATACATGGGTGGCAGGTTGTTGATGAGATGGTGTTGCCGATTGGGATGAAATAAAGACTTTAAAAAATTCCGTGAATTTTTTTCAAGGAAGTGTTCGCGTTTAAAGACAAACGAAGACCTTTTACCAAAAAAAAGAAAATTTTCCAGATGGTGTTGTGCAACTCTAAAAAGAAAGCCATTCTTTTATTTTGTAATTTCGCCTGAATTATATTGTACATAATTGTTTTGTATTTTTAAATATATAAACCTACCACTTACTAAGCTTGTACTACTTGTAGCATACATTGTCAAAAAATTTCGTGAATGCATGGGTACAATAATACCCATACAAATTTGAAAAATTCTGTAGACGCTTGTAAAACCTGCTAATTAGAAAAACTAATTAACTAAGCTAGAGTATAATTTTTTTACAGGGAACCAAGTTTATCTAGCAACGTGTAATAGCAAGTGTAATAACACTAGTTAATCATATTAAACTGAAAAAAGTTTTGCTTTCCGCGAGCGAGAATAAAAGGGAGGATTTTATAATAAAACACGTGCTAAATAGTGTACATAGCACAAATAAAACATATACAACTAATAAAATTTAGCTGTTGCTAAGCAAAATTAGGTATCCAAAGCAACTAAATAAAAAATATATTTACTTTTTTAAAAAGCGTGACCTCATATTGGTACTTATGTAAAATTTGGTGAACATAGCACTTGTAAAAATATCTGAAAAAAAAAACTATGTTTTTGCTACCCAAAATTAGGTATCCATAGCAACGAATTAAAAAATAACACCTTTGTAAGAAACGTAGACATCATATTATTACTCACCCTAATTTTAGTCAATATAGCCCTAATATTAAATAATTTATGAATTTTGTCCAGTAAAAGTGAATTCTGGCCCACTGTGCAGTGTCTTAACATTGTAGAAGGTTTCTCATTAAAAATATCTTGCGCCAATTAATATTTAGCAAGTTTTAAACAAACAAATTGTTTTTCTTTTTTAATTGTTCAAAGCACATTGTTGTTCAGTAAGTATAGGAACTTTAAATTGCGGAAAATTACAAGAAAACTTTAAAAATTACGGAATTCCGGAAACTACAAGAAACAATAAAATTTAATGCTATTCCACTTTATTAAGTAATGTTTTTTTATTTTATTTATAAACACAAACTTATTTCAGTTAATTATCGATTACGTTTTTAATTAAGTAAAAAACAAAAAAGAGGAGATCAGAAAAAATAAATATTGCTGTCGAAAGAGAGGAATTATTATACTCACTTATTTTGAAACTGAAATAGGAAAAAAGGCTTAGCGATGCTAAGGTACATTAACCTCAATAACATAGTCATTTTTAATTTATCTTATTAAAAAAAAATCTCCAAAATATTGCGGTGGATAAATTTTCTTAGTGGATTGTATTCACCTCAATCTTCAAATTTACATTTTTACACTTAAGGTTGTGAAGCAAATATTAAAATCAGAGAAAGATGGTGCAGTTAATTCAACAACAATGTATACTACAAATTGTATCCAACTTATAATAAAGTAAGGGAAGAAAAATATTTATGCATACCTCGTTGTGAACAACATACAAACTACTAATTATTCAGCCTCAGTTGATTTACAGAGCCTAATCGACCATACTACGCACAGGTTATTAAAAATACTCAAATAATCTGTAAAGGCTCCTCAGAAATCCATTCTTTTCTTTATACACAAAGTAGATTCAACCGGTCAATCATTATACAAACAAAGTAAGAAGACAAGATAAGTATCAGTTATGTTGAGAAACAATCTTTATTTCTATCCTGCATTGTTCCAATTAAACTTTATTTTGAAGAATTTGGCGAATCACAATGGGCTAATCAAAAACCATCCTCTACACTTTACTACCGTCCAGTACGACTTCAATATGTAAAAGAAAGTACTGAGGTTATTACACAAGAATATATTTCCTTCATTGACAGTAATTTGAAACCAACAATCTTTAAATCCTTTGTTATCAAACAAAAGCTAGAATGCACAATTATTGATGGAAAAGTGGCCACTATAGTTTCGCCTTTAATTCTTTTCAAGTATGTAGTATTTGCGGACTGACCCCTTCAAATATGAACTATCTTAATGTTGCTTCTTCAAAAATCTATAATACAGTTTCCACTGAGCACGGATTGAGCACATTACTTGCAATGATTAGGTGCTTTGAATTCTGCCTTCATATAAGTTATAGAATTGAATTAGGAAAGTGGTAAGTTAGGAGAGAGGATGATAAAAAAATTGTTATAAAAAATAAAAATATTGTTCAACAAAAGATGAAAGATCACTTAGGTTTAATTGTAGCAAAAAGCAGCGGTTCAGGTACAACAAATGATGGAAACACGGCACAAAAACTAATCCGAAACTATAAATTGTCTGCTGAAATACCTGGCTTCGATAAAAAATCTCATGAAACGTTTTTACGTAATTCTTTGTGTTTTATCGTGCAAACATCAAATTAACGCTGATGAACTTGAAAAATATACCAAAGAAACCGCAGAACTCTACGTTTCTCTGTACCCATGGTTTCCAATGCCTAAAATTGTCCATAAAATTCTAATTCATAGTTCATAAGTTGTAAGAGACAAACCAGTACCAGTAGGTCTTCTTGCTGAGAAAGCTCGGAAATGTCGAAATAGAGACACTAAAATTTATAGAGAACACTATACGAGAAAATATTCAAGAAAAGTCACAAATGAAGATGTTATGCGAAGATTATTGTGCAGTTCAGATCCAATTATTAGCTTTCTATGAAGAAGTTTGAGATGTATTAAGAAGGAGTTCGAGATGTATTAAGAAGGAGTTCGAGATGTATTAAAAAATGTGAAACAAAGATTGTATTAAACTTTCAATGTAACTTTTTTTTTATTTTAAGTTTTGTATATTTTTACTCTGATTTCTGATAAAATACCTAATAAATAAATGTTTTTTTGTTTATAAAAAGGAGTCTGACACGTAACAAACGTTTTTATAAATTAATGCTTCGAATCTGGGAAAAACTAATTTTAAAAACAACCAAAAGTTATGTTTAAAATCCCTAACGCCCTGTACACCCTCTTCTATTAGTGTGTTTAGGCTGCAAAAAGAAAAAAAAAAAGATTGTCACGATGATTAGAGTCACTGATAAAAATTTCAATTTTACAACTTAAAAAACAAAGGAGTTATAATTATTTTATCCATTTTATGTCGATCTTGGCCCACTGTGGATTGAGAGAAAGATATCTTTTGGTAGAAAATGGCAAAAATGTAGCATTTAAACTGGTGATAAAGTTTGGTTAAAACAACCTAGTGCAAAGTGCAATATCAGGTAAAAGCCGGTGTTGATAATCAAATATGTTTCATAACAAGTTGTGGAGTTCCGCGTCGCGTGAAACACATCAGAACTTGAAATGAAATTCAGCCATTATTACTTTATTCCTTTTTTTTATTTATTTTTTTTAATTTTTGCCGTTAAAGAATGTTTACATTGCATATACATATATCGAAATAAATGGCTGGAGCAAGAAGAAGACACAGTTTGCCTTATCGCCGAGCCCCATATAAAAAAAAATTCTACATAAATCGTAACATACAAATATATATAAAAACTTAAATCAGTATTAAAACAGAAAATAACAAAGAAAATAAAGAAAATTCAAAATAGCAAATAATTAAGAAGTGTTGAAATGCCATTAAAATGTTAAGAATCACTTAAAGAAAAATTTTCAAATAAAAAAATAATAATATAAAATTTCATAATTAACATAATCACTAGATGAATTTTTAATATCATCACTTAAATTTCATTGATATAAATAAATTTGTTTTTATTTGAATAAGCTTACTTTAAAAGAAACATTTGAAGTCGGATAAATTAAGATCCCTGAACAGTAATAATCGTTTTGATTCATTTTTAAATTGCTCTATGTAGTCTTGTTTTTGTTGACAATATCTGGGAATTTTTTCCACAGATAAGGTATTTAATCAGCGGTATTTAATTGAGTAGGAGGTTAATTTTAAATCATGTTTGAGAAGAACAAAGTTGTTATCTGAAAACTTTGTTGAATATTTATGATTAACATTATTAAAATAAGTTTGAAAAATTTTGGGGGACAATCCCATTTTTATTTTAAACACAAACAGTAAAACTTGGTGTAAATTGAGTTTATACTCATTTAAAGCATCGAGCGCACGTAAAAGTGGCTCGCAAGGAGTATTTCTGAATGCTCCAAAAAAAACTATTCTGCACGCATGTTTTTGTTTGTTGTAGATTTTCATAAGTTTTGTATGTCCAGTACTAGCCCACTCAATATAACAGTAAGACAAATTACTGTGAATAAAGTTAAAATACACTTTTTTCAGGGATATTACATTTACAAAAAGGTTTAGCCTTAAACATCATTGCGATATTTTTTGAGAGTGTTGTTTCAGTAATTTTTATATGAGTGAGTACCACAGTTAATTTTCATCCAGTTTTACGCCTAAAAAGTTTACGTATGTTTCCCTTTTAATATAAGTATTATTGATTGTAAGATCCGGTAATTTTAGAGGAATGTTTTCAAACTTATTTACTTTATGGAAAAGTATATATTTTGTTTTATCCACATTTAGCGAAAGTTTGTTACTTACGAACTATTCATTAAATTTACATAACTGTTCATTAACTATTAATTCAAATTAGATTGGCTTCACTATTTTTTGGTTTAACAAGTTTTATATGTATAAATGCTTAATTTTATGGCTAGTTGATACCTGTTTACATTTTTTTTAGGTGATTTAGTGAAGCACATTAATAAGTTAAATGAATGTTATTTGTCTAATTAAGAGTTTGTTGATTTTTCAGATTTTTCTTTTTTAACTGCAACACTTGTAGGGTAGCAATAGAAGGTAGAAGGGTAGCAATAAAAAATTATGTAACTTTCGATAATTATTAGAGAATGTTTACCAATACTAAGATGCATTTCTTTGTTATTGACACTTATTTTTGTAATTTTAGTGCCACCTTTAACTGCTGCTGATGGTAATTTATGAACTATAACTTATAACATAGACTGTGATTCTTTTTATGTGTTTGTAGCACTTTTTTTTTGTGACGTGTTTACACTTTGTATCTTTAGTGACGTGTGATGCAGCTACCGCTGGAAGTTATTAAATGATATATAAATAATAATTTGTAAATTATGCATCAATTTTAATACGATTTTTATTTGCTTGTAACACTTTTTATTATGTCTCTTTTAGTAACATCTTCATCGACAACTACAGGTACGTTTTTGAGATTATAACTTTTTAAAATGATTGTAAATTACGTACAATATATGATATATGTAATATGATTATTATTTGTTTATAAGACTTTTTGCTTTGTCTCTTTTAGTGACATTCTTATCTGCTTCTGTTGGTAGTTTTGTAAATTATAAAATTTTAACATGTTCTTAAATTATGCAAGGATTTTAATGATTTTTAATTCTTTGTTACACTTAATGTTGTAATCTTTAGGGGCATCTTCATTGGCTTCTGCTGGTATTTTCGAATATACTAAAACTTTTTAATATATGATTTATGTACCAATTTTAAGAATTTTATTTGATTGCAACATTTTCTTTTTGTAACATTTAGAGCTATCTACGTCTACTATTGCTGGTAATTTTGTAAATTATAACTTTTAAAAATTTATTAATATTTATTGATTGGTAACACTTTCCTTTGCAATCTTTAGTGCAAACAACACCTGTTGTGTCTGGTCAGAAATCAGAAGTGTTTTAATTTTCAAAAATTATCATAGACTATATACTAATTTTGAGGTGTTTCTTTATTTGAAGTTATTCCTCAATCATCTTCTGGCTACTTTAGTGCTTCAGGAGATCTTGTTAAAAATTAATTAGTTTTAACTTTTTTAAACGATAATCATTTATCTTTTAACTATTATTTATTACTTTGTTTAATAGGCCAATCTTATAAAAATAAAATTTAGTTGTAATTTTTCCATTGCTTATTTGATATTAACCTTCTTTCTCAATATGTATTTCTACTTTACTTTTAGATCTAACATATGCTGCATATCAAGAATATAGATCCTAGCACCACGGTCCTTACTCCAACAAATCCTATCTGCGCTGGGTAAGGAATAGGGGTATTGATTCCCCTCGCTTTAGATGGACACATATGCCCTAAAATCCTGGTGCTAGGACAAGAAGAAGGAATTACTGCAGAGAGTGTGGTCAGAGGAGAGGCGGTAGCGGTGGGGGATTTGGAAACATTTATGTCTGCAATTCTTAGTAGCAAGCGCACGCCTCCACCCCTCGAATAAAATTATACCCTACTAACCACTAGATGTATTGTAGTAAGATACTTATTTTTTTATGTAGGGGAAGGAGAGGGGGGAGGAGTGGTGCCACGCGGGGACACGCCCTTATCTTGACTTGAGTTATATACCACTAACTACTAGTTGTAAAGTACTGAAATTTAAATTTTATTTTTTGTTCTAGATTTACTTATTTAATTGGAGATAAAAATATTTTAAAAAGGAATCATTTCTGTTAATAGTACACATTAAACAAACACCACCACATCCACCCCTAATTCAAAGGTACACATCTTATATACGGTGGTGATCTAGGAGCAAAATATTGGAACTTCTGTTTGATAAAAAAGACAATTTTTAGTAATAAAATACTTTTTTATAATAGAATTTTGTATTTATTGGTAATAAAAGAGGTAGCTCGGGGCCCCCTCTAGCCACCCACCCACGCCTTATAGCAAGATGCTAGTATAAAATTGTAGCCAACTCTTACATCTATCTTTTGATACCAAATTATTGACATTCGACAAGAATTGGCAAAGTTATATCATTGGCCGGTGGCCAACACTGATAATTGCTTCATTCCGTTGGACACATCTAATAACTGAAATTTCTATATTAATACAAGCGCTTCTTAGAATAAAAATTATAAAAATATAAACTTGCCCCTTTTTTACTCAGCAGTTTTTTCACAATCGATCATTATACTTTCCTGTATTGTGCATTATCGTTTTCTAACGATTACCGTTGATAATTAGTAATTTACGGAACAGGTAAAGCAACCGAATGTTTATCAAAACTTTTAAACAAATATTTTCGTAAAAAATCTGTCACGTTTAGTAAAAATTATTAACAAACAAATTTGTTTAATTCATTTTGATGATATACCGAATAAATGCATTAAAAATTCAAGTACTAAAGCTATAAAAAAATATTTAGCACACGAAAAAGATAGTGCAAGCTTCGAAATAAAAATGGAGATGTGGCAAGACTTTCTTTTAGAACTATTAATGCTAAAACAGAAGAGGAGTTCAACTCAATGACAGATATTGTAGAAATGGAAAGCTTTACCATGGGTTATTTTTACCATCAAAAATGTTACGAACGTATTTGTAACGTTTTCAAACTTGAAAGAGCAGAAAATAATAAGCAGATAGAAAAAAATGACTGGGATGAACACCGACAAACTGAGATAAAAGAATGTAAGAGAACTAATATAGATGATGAAATGCAACAATCGACATCTATAAATGCAAGCATTGACGAAGTTCAGCCAAAAAGAAAGAGATTTTGGTGTAGAAAATTGGGTGAGTGTAGTTATTTGTGGCCAGATATATGTATAATATGTCAAAAAATAAATTTAAAAAAAAGGAATAATAACAAGGTAAAATTGTACATTATTAACTATTTTTATTTAATAAACTATAGCTAATGCATACTTTATACCATAGTTTTTCTCGAAAATCTCTCTTTATTTTAATTTTAATTTGTTTGATTTGGTTGATGTCAATGGTTGATCTCAATGGTTGATGTCAATAGTGCTAAAATAAGTATTATTAAAATTAAAAAAATAATTTTTTGTTTGTATAGCAAACAGTTTAACAGAAAAATTATATTTTTACAATATAACTAAATTTTATTTTTTATATTGCATTAGAGTTACTTTTTTATAATAACTGTTGGGAGGGTAATAACTGTTTTGAAATATTAATTTTAAATGCTGGTTTCAGGTATCTTTAAAACAAACGCTTGAATCGCTCTCAAGATCAGAAACATTAGATTGTGGGAGGTTAAGAGAAGCAGCCAACTATAAATCAGATGAAAATATTCATCTGATTTATAGTTGGTATAAATCAGATGAACATTTTGTATATAAATGTTGCTCTTGAAGTTAAATATCATCGAACATAAGTTATACAAAGTGTTTAGCAAATCAACACAAAGGTCAGCCTAAATTTCAATATTACAGTAAATCTTTTCATATATTTTCAAATGAAATAATAAAAGAAAAGTTAATTAAAAAGAAGAAAATCATGTTTATGTCAAAGTTTTTTAGTCTGTTTGTTTCAATCGTTTATCGTGAAGAAAATAGTGATGCCAGTAAATATAAAGTGTCCCGTTCAAAGTCAAGGATTCAAGCGGCTTTTCCACTATTAGTTTTTCACACATCTGGTAAAAGAAATTCAAGTGAAATAGTTTTGATTGAAAATCTATCAAGTGGCTATTTTGCTGAAAAGAGTCTTGCCTATGATAATGAATCATCTGTTTGAAAAGACTCACTAAGCAAGCAAAGTGAGTCTTCTCAAACAGAACCCTTGTAGAATACTGATAAACCTCAAAATATCAATTTTGAATTTGTTGACATGAGTAGCGTATATAGAACAGTGTTGCATTTCAGAAATATAAGAAATACAACTCCTGATTTCTTTTCAACATGGCCTCCATTATCTTTTAAAAATATAGAGAACATTGTACCACATGGGTTATTTAATTTTTTGGTTTGGCTGTTGGGTATTGATGAACCAAAATTTGAATCCCGCATATGTATAGAGGAAACCATTAAAAAAAGTTTTATCTTTAATTCAAGATTGCATATATATAAGTTCAAATGGGCGCAAACAAACACCTAAACCTGTGGCATTGTCAATGGCAACAAGGTACATAACTGGATTAAAAGAGTTTATAAAAATATTGAGTGGTTTTGGTCATTGTATATCATATTCGGCAACAATGAGATATGAAATAGCATTAGCATCTATCAATCTAAAAGAAGATGTAGTTTTCCCACAAGGTAAGATTAAACAATATCTACGATGAAAAATAATTTTAATTATAAAGTGATCAAAACGCATATAAGTGTTATCACTATAATATAAACCATAATATATTCAAAAAATCAAATTAAGTATATAATTTATCATAATAATAGCTTAATTTTTTTATCGGGTTTTTACAATAAATTCCTGGTCTTCTGAATCAAATTTTTAATCAGGAACTAAAGACACATTACTGTCTATTTTGGTTTAGGACAACATCAATTTTGGTGAGGAAACAAGATCTGGAAAAGGAACTACTTATATGGCTAATGGAATCATTGTTCAACTTTTAAATATTGGACTAACCCAAGAAAAAAGAGAGGTATAAACAGTGCGCAAAGTAAGAGGAAAAACGAAGGGGATAGTTTTCACTAATTTGTAAATACCATTTTTCTTGTCTAATCTTTGCTATATCAGGAAAGATATAGAAAGGAATGGACTATAGTTTTTAAAAAGGTGGCTGGATGACATCCAGCCACCTTTTTAAAAAACTATTATCTAAAACTAAAAGCCATCACTTGGAGCACTGCATATCAATTATACTAAATTAAAATTAGAAACTTTATGATCTTTTTTGAAACGATTATTTTTTTTGTTAAAGCTACATAGCTTTATAGCTAACGATTCTTTGTTTTTAGTAGGTGTTCATTCATTTATGTTTCTTGATAGGATTTAGCTATTTTCTATAAAAAAAAATCTTCATTCTTTTAGTAACCCACTTTATATCATTTGACTTTTTTTTATTAGATAATAGTTTCAAAACGACCTCGATTTATTCAAGAGCTACTTTCTAGCATATTACCTTATCAGATTAGGAAAAAAGAATCATCCAAGCTTAAAAAATTAATTGAAAAAGTAAAATTGATCTTGTCATTTCATCTATATCAATAGAGAAAGTCAAGGATCAAGATAGGGCTTATGTATTATGCAAAAGTAAAATTAAAGAAAATTCCTTTCCAAGTTGGACTGTTTTCAATATTGGTCAAAACAAAGCTGCCTACCATGTCTCAGGCATTGGATATTTACCAGTTATTGATGCTCCTGTTACTGATATCGCAACAATATACACAATATTACGTAGAAGTGTTGGTATTATAAATAAACTAAATTTGAAGTATAGAGTAATTGTCTGTGATGAAACTATGTATTTAAAAATTCAAATGGTTCGGTGGAAGGAACCTGAGTTTTTGAATAGATTTGTTGTAAGACTTGGCAAATTTCATACTATGATCTCATTTATGACTGCTATTACTAAAAGGTTTGATGGATCCGGTTTTTAAGTATTTAATTAGTTTTAAACATAAGGATGAAAATGTTAGAAGATAGCTATTTCTATTTGGAGATAAAAAATATTTTGACAAATTTTGATTTTTTGTGTTAAAGTTTTTGATAAAATCATAAACTTTAATTCTATTTAAATATTTGCAAGCTATCATAGCCCACCTTTTATTGGTTTATTAAAACTGTAAAATTTGGGCATTAATATATCAGTGTCAATTTAAGGATATTGTCATTGAATCTGGTCTAGTGGCAGAGGAAGCAATTAAAGGTATTCTCACAGGTAAACACTATAACAGAAGCATAATGGTGCATAAAATCATGTTTGAGGCTTTAAGTCTCCTTAGATTTGAATCATTCTTGAACTCCTTGGATGTTGACAACCGAAAGGATGTAGAGAATTTCTACTTGTTATTAATGGAACTACATGGAACTTCTGAATTCCAATGGTATATTGAAAGTGGTTTGTTTGTTGAAATTAGAGAAAGGTATCTAAATTTTCTTTATTTCTTTTAATTAATAAAGTAATTTATATAATTAATTTAATGTTGTTTTTTTTGAGAATTTTTTGTAAAAAATAAAGATAGGTATAAAAATAAAGATAGGTAATAAAGATAGTGATATTTTTACAATTAGTGAGTTTATTTTTTGAAACAGTCTCAAATATTATTTTATTTACTCTGGTATGACGAATTTATAAAAATCTCTTCAGAAAGATGAAGCACTTTTAGATTTTGTAGCTCTTATATTGATATGGTTTGGCTGATGCTGTTAATCCTTCGTGCTACTAGAACAACGAATTAGAAGCTTCATTTAGAATGTGTGACAATGATGTTACCCTGGTATTTTGCATACGACAGAGTCAATTATGCAAGATATCTCTGTCCTTACTGGTTAGAGATGAAAGCAATAGATAGCACGCATCAAGGTGTATTTAAGTTGTTTTTTTTGCACTAAAAAAATATTCTGTATTGAAACATTGTGCTACATCTGCATGAAATTAATATATATTTTTGTATATATTATATATATATATATATATATATATATATATATATATATATATATATATATATATATATATATATATATATATATATATTTATAACTATAAATGTTTATATTGTACTTATAACTACATTAATCTTTTATAACAATTTAAAATGCCTTTTGATTGTTTAGAAGATGTATTTAAAATCCTATTATTACACAATGTGCAGTTGTTTTAAATTACAAACATTTTGCGGTTAAATTTACTGTCGTTTTTACAATATTTCTTACATTTAAGGCCTACTGACGGAGTTTAAAAATAACTGGACAGTTCAAGGTCAAGACAGTTTTTTCTCAGCTATTGCATGTGATCAGGCAATAGAACAAATGTGTAATAGAGATTGTAAAACCAACGGAGGCATAATTAGCAGTACCCTCAATCGAGGAGCTGCGCAGAGATGGAATTTGTCACAACCAGAAAGATCATTAATTACCCAACACTGTAAATTACTTAGTGGCTATGTTGAGTAATCTATGTATTTTTCAGTATTTTTATTGGGTTTTTTTTTACTTGCATACATGTATCAATGTTGTAAATCATTTTTTGCAATCATTGTAATCATTCTCTAGTTGCAACCCTGCTCTAATCTGCTCCAGTTTATAAAGAAATTGGGTGACCGTAACAGAACGTCTGATGAGTTTTATTCTGAACCTAATGTTATTATATTGTTATACTGTTGTATTCCATTTTTACTAGTTAATATGATCTTATAAGACAAGTATTGATTCCTGATTTTAAGGGTTCGTAAAGATTTGGATATAACAAGAATTCGGAAAGATGAAAAATCAGTTATTGATGTAACGGAAACAATTTCTTCAATGATTCATCCATTTGAAAACATCACAAATGATCTTGTAAATATTGTTACTGGGGTTGTTGCAAATAAAGAAACTACAAAAGATCTAGATCGAGCTTACCAAATAGGAGATAAAAACTGTGTTGAATTTATAAGGGATACCCTCAATAATGATGATCCGGAAATTTTTCTGAGAAGAAAAATTTTAAAACTCAAGACATTTGCAAGCTACAAAAATATAGCTAAACTGTCCACAGAAAAAAACTTTAGTTTTAAAAAACGACTGTAACTTTTGGGTTCGTTGTTTGCTTATTGCACGTAACCGTGACGTAAATATGGAAGAAGTACTAAAGTATTCGTTGAGAGTATTCCCGCCTCATTTGGCATCTTTCGACGGATCTAAAAACAACGTAATCGAAACTTATGAATAAACTCAAAGATAAATATATTGATAAGTTATCATTGGATATTCCTCAAAACAATGCATTAATTTTGGATGGTATGGCTATATTGCAAATAGTTAAACCTTTACCCAAAAATTTTAGGAAACTCAGTCGACTTATATTCACAATGGTAATGAATTTTGCTCTCAAGTATAAGTCAAATAGAGTTGACTTTGTTACAGACAGGTATCGAACTATTAGTATCTAACAAGACGAGCTGAATCTGGTCTCCAGAATGTTACTATATTTGGGCGTGATCAAAAAGTACCGAAACAATTGAAAATGTTTATGAGTATTGGCAGCAATAAAGAGGAATTGGTTAAGTTTCTCTTGAAAGAATGGAAAGATTATGCAATAAATGAAATAGAGATATTTATTACACATGGTGATAACACATACTGCTTCAGAAAATCGATTTGTACGGAGTCCCCCGAACTTCGTTGCGACAACGAAAAACCTGATACTCGGTTATTGTTACATTGTAAGCATGCTTCGGTTTCATATGCTCATTTTATACTTGCAAGCCCCGATACAGATGTGTTCGTAAATGCATTATACCATAGTTGGTTCATCACTGCAACTCTTCATTTTGAAACAGGATGTGGAAACAAGCAATGTATCCTTAATGTAAATAAAATCTCAAAAGAGATTGGTTACGATTGGTATGATGCAATGATCGGATTTCATTCTTTTACAGGTAGATTCAAATTAAATTGTATAAGTGAAAGCATTATCTTTCCTGCAAAAAATTCAATTCATGCACTATTTTGCTACTTTATCAAAAATAATATATTAAATTATGCTGCTTATCTAAACTAATTTTGTATTTGAAAACGTAAATGTTTGAAGTGTTTTTACTTATTACTTATGTTGTGATGCTTTTCAATGAAAAGGTATATTATCTGCCCTAAAGACGGCAGAAAAGAGAACAGAAAATTGTACAGCATTCCGAGGTATCGGAATGTCACTAGATGTATCAGATGAGGTTGTTAGTGGCATACAGAAATTTGTTTGTCCCTTCCATGGTTCAAGTAAAGAAGATGTTAAACAAAGCACGGTGTTACTTGTTTAAAATGAGCAAATCTAAAGAAGAGATGCTCCCTCCAAATTATGATTCTCTTATTTTACACATTAAACGTGCCAATTATGATGCTTACATCCGAAAAAATGCATTGAAAGGTGTAATAAATGTTCCTTCGCCTGATGGCTTTGGTTGGCCTTTAAATGGAGACCAGGTAAACCTGGTTTGGACAACAATTCCACCTGCACCTAATTCACTTCTTGAATTTGTTAAATGTTTTTGCAAACTTGGTTGCGTCACAAAGTAATGTTCTTGAAAACAAAACGGACTCACATGCACTGATCTATCTGCATGCGGTGAAGCGTGTGAAAACACCTCGTTTGACGAAAGACTCTATGATGATGATAATGATGATGATGATCATGATCATGATTATGATGATAATGAGCGATCTTGATGAATAAAAAAATAGCTGACATTTCTAGTATTTTTTCTTTTTTTAAACTTTAGGTGTTCTACTTTTTGTTACGCTTACGCAATATATGAGTACGAGAGAGTTCAATTGTAGCGACGAAAGCAAAACTTCTTATCTTGAGACGGCGAGAATAGATATCAAGAAAAGGCCGTAAGTCTAAAAAGAGTACTAGTCCAAATTTAAAAACTGACACGACAAAAAAATTCAAGCTTGCAGACTAAATGAACTAAAAGGTCAACATTTGCCAACTGAATGAACAGAAAGTCATTGTCACCCCCCTTCCCCAACCACAATTAGCGTCGGGTGTATCTTGAGAACAATGCATTTTAAGGTCAATGTTCTTAGGAAAAATGTATTCAGTGTTTAATTTATTACCAGGAAAATATCACTAGCACAAAATTTGACCTTAATTTTTTTTTCCATTGCCCTTTCGGTGTAAAAGACCCGAGCCCTAGTTTCTCAAAAACTGCAAGTTTTTGAGAAACTAGAAAAGTTTTAAAAAAATGGGGTAAGTTTCTGTTTTTCGTATTTCCATACCATGCTCTAACAATATCAAAACAAAAACTTAGTAATTACAAGTGTCCAACGAAAACTCATTTTTAGTCACATTTTTGCTATATGGCCACCGGCCTAACAATTCTCGGTACAAAAAAAATTATTTTGACCACAGTTTCTTTAACAATTTTATATATTCAAAAATCGACACTCGGAACCTAATAACTTTTTTTTGAAATGTTCAATTTTGATAATTTTTTTTACCGTTAAAATACTGTATTAGTGCTCTTTTTAACGATATATAACAATATAATATTTTGTAAATTTAAAAATTTCAAGACACATTCCTAATTTGAGTATATATATATATATATATATATATATATATATATATATATATATATATATATATATATATATATATATATATATATATATATATATATATATATATATATATATATATATATATATATATATTATACATTTAGTTATCAAATGTAATCATAAATAAAAACAAACATGTTAAATATCTATTTTTCAATCTCTCTAGTGTTATGTATATATTATATACATAACATTGTTATTTTAAAAGCCATTCATATTGCAAAGAATTTATGCTCAAAGGATGTAAAACAATAATAAAAATCAAAATATCAACTTTTTATTGTGTGGGTTTCCTCGTTTTATAAAACTTAATAAACGTGAATGCTGTTACTGATACAATTCTATGAAAAAATAACAATTCTTATATATAAAATAAAAACCAAATAAAAGAAAAACTTTTTTAAAGTGAACAAATTAACTTTTCTTAAATTATAACTAAAATTTATACACATCATATTGTTTATATTTATACAAGTTTTCTACGTAAAGTTTGAATTTTAAATGGCGATCACTTAACGCATTTTATTGAAGTTTTGTTTTACCCCAAATGGGCCTCAAACGGAAAAAACCCATCAAAATCCCAGATTTTCTAGCCCATATCATTACCAGATGCAAAGTTTTTCGTGATTTTTAAACCATTCGGGACCCATCGAGGAACCAGAACTCGCGCCCATCTAAATTACGTTCTCGTAAGCCCAAATAAACACCGTACCTGGCCCGTTTGCTATTGCTGGTTGGGAAAAGTATGTATAAAATTATAATATATAAATAATTATACATTTTTTTCTAGCCCCGGCTGTCAACCCTTGCTAAATCTTATAATTTTGCCGAGGCCGGGGGACTGGTTTGCAGAAAGTCTCATTTTTAGCCGGGGCCCCGGTCACTTCCTAATTTCAGGTGGGTTTTCTCAAAAAGCTACCAACAAATGGTTTAAATTTTGATAGTTTTGAGATGTGCAATTTGACATTCAAAACCAAAAAAAAGTTCACGGGATAAGACATAAGGCCTTAGGCTACCCGTTTTATAATTATGAAATAAAAGAATTTCTTAAGCATGATAAATTTAATTTATTTTATATAAATATAAATTTTAAAAAAAGTTTTGAAAATCTTAACAATAGTTTTGAGGAAGAACTAACTATTTTTTGTATAATATGCCTGGTGTAGTTCTAATTATTCAAACTTAGATAATAATTTTAAAAAACCGGGCTATAATTTGATTTCATTAGGGCGGACAAAAAATAAGCGCCATAGTGGTTTAATTATTTGTGTAAAAGAAAACTCACGAGCAGGGGCGCACAGAGACTTCATGATGCCTGGGGTGTATTATCAAATAAGTTTACTATTTGCTCCCACCCCCACCCGCACTCTCCTAGCCACTAAAATGAAAATAATAAGAAAAACAATGCAATTGTTTCTAGTATTCACAAAATATTTTAAAAATTCTATATTTAAGACAATTTATGAATCAAACAATTAAACACTACAAAGAGAAAAAGTATTTCTGGATACCTACCATACCTTTTATGTCAGTTTTTATAACTTTTTAGACTATCTATTTTTGGAAATTTACATAGCAACGCCCTTAGTTACCGTTCAAAATGATTATGGTCTAATATAATTCCTTCATGTAGTTCTTTTAACTCTTTTTTTTTCAGGTAAAAAATCTACTTTGCTCTACTTAAATATAGTTCTAAAAAGTATATTTTAAACCTACAAACAGGGTGTGGAAGTTACATTGAAATTCATTATATTGTAGTCATACTTTTATAGCTTCATATATATGTTTACTATTTTATTTGGTGCATCCTTTATGTATTTATTAGTATATGCATGTATACATATATAAAATATTTTTTAGATTTTAAATAATAATAGAATGCCAAATAAACAAAATTCCATAGTTAAAAAAAAGAGAAAGTAGAATGGTGCAATTGCAAATAAAAAAAATGTTGGGAATTCATCTGTTCTTGGTACTTGTTCAAGTCAAAGGAAATTAAATATGAATAATGAAATGTCTGCATCTGTTGTAAAAAATCCTCTTGATAATGACTTTTTTATGTTGGTACATTTTGCAATGCTTCAAAATATATTTTTTGAATTGATGTGTCCGAATTGTGGTAGTAACATCATATTATATGACGAAAACTTAAAACGACGAGGGTATTCACACTTTATTAGTGTCAAATGTTCCAATTGTGACTGGATTAAAGCCTCGTATACTTCTCCTGAAAAAAAACCAAAGGAAAATAAAAAGATTTAGGGTCACAGAGCCTTTGACATAAATGAACAAGCTGTTTTTGCATTTCGTGAAATTAGATGTGGTTAAAGTGCAATGGATACCTTTTCTTCGGTAATGAACTTAAAATGTTAAACTAAAAGTCAATTCAAGGAATCAATTAGTAGATATTCCCATGATATTACTGAATACTTCCTAGAGAAAATTTCAAAATATTAATTAGTGCACGCGTTTTAAAGTGTTAAATTATTAGCGCTCAAAGGCCACTTAAAGATAAACATAAGTTTGTAAAAAAAAATAGCTGCAATTTTGCTGTGTAACAATAACGTATAACTAATTTATTGTGAATGATCATTAACTCTGCTGTGATGAATTTTACATTAGAGAGTACCCAGGAAAAAAAGTTTTATAAAATTTCTATAAACTTTTGGAACATATGGTCTTTAGAAATTCTATAGAATTTCTATAGAACCCTTGTTAATTTCTATAGAAATTCCAGTAAAACTTTTTTTTCTACTTTTTTTTCTATAGAAAAAAAGTTTTATAGCAATTTCTATAGAAACTAATAGACATTCTATAAAAATTCTATAGAATTTTATAGAATTTCTATAGACCATATGTTCCAAAAGTTTATAGAAATTCTATGAAACTTTTTTTCCTGGGTATGTACTTTGTATTTTATAATTTTATAAGGTGTCTACATATAAAAATTTGGCTGCCCGCGTCTGCCCGTTTCATTTTATTTAAATTTTTTCAGACCGAGTGTATTCTGTTACAAAATTGGATTTATTTGAAGAATAGCAAAAACATTCAAAAGAAGAACACAATTTTCTTTTGTGTGACTTTTTTGAAAGACTATACTAAAGAAAATGTTACTAGTGATTCCAAAAAAAGTACAGTTAAAAATGGTAAGCATATCCGCTAAATATGCGCAAAAGTGGAATGCAGCCAATAGAAATATGCGCAAAAGTGGAATGCAGCCAATAGAAATATGCGCAAAAGTGGAATGCAGCCAATAGAAATATGCGCAAAAGTGGAATGCAGCCAATAGAAATATGCGCAAATGTGGAATGCAGCCAATAGAAATATGCGCAAAAGTGGAATGTAGCCAATAGAAATCATTTTTTAAATAAAAATAAAAGTTAGTTAGAGTGCAATAATTTAGAATTTAAAATAAGTTTACATCGGTCCTGTGCTTCCACAACATCTGAAGGAAGTCGGCCCAAAGGTCGGCCAATGAAAAAACTTTGAAAACTCATCTTTAAAAACCAAAAGACCTAGAGTTGAAGACTTATTGCAATTGCAAGTGCCAATGAATTAACAACAGCTTTTGAAATAGCACACCGTTTGTCTACTTCTATTAAAAAAAATACAGAAACCTTAGAGCGATGAAAATCTACTGATTTTATTTGTCGTACCAGGCAGTTGAGTAGCGATGAGGCACTTGCTTATTATGTAGATTCCAGTGTACTAGTCACTCTTATAAACAAACAAGAAAGTGGTCGATGAAAGCAGAGCATGAAGTGTTTCCGTCTTACTATAATTTATATAAATCCAAAAGGTTGTGTTACCCTCCAGAAGAACTTATTTCTATCTCAAAAACATGAGCTAAAATTAAACTTCAAGCCATATTGAATAAAACAACTGAATGTTTAATTGAAACACGAAGTCAATTTCCCAAAAATGCATCCTAATTTGTGGCTAACATTAATAAGCAAATGGGGATGTGACGGAAGCTCTGGTCACAGTACCTATAAAAAAGGATTTGAGAACTCCGATGCTAATGATGATTCTCTGTTTGTGTTTGCGTTTGTCCCGTTGAAATTGAGCGATGACTCTAATACTATTATTTGGCCATCGTCAACACTTTATTGCAGGCCAATTAAATTCATATTTTCAAAAGAAACAAAGGAATTTACTGTAATAGAAACTGACAAAGTTTTAGAAGAAACATCTGAACTTCTTCCAACACTGTGTACTGTTGGTGAATTTAACTTTTTTGTTAAACACAATCTGTTACTTACAATGACAGACGGAAAAGTATGCAATACTTTAACCGATACGCGCTCTACGCAAAAATATTATATTTGTGGTGCTACTCCAAAAATGATGAATGGTGAATTAAAAGGTGTGGTTGATAAAAAAGAAAATTAAAATTTTGGTCTGTCTACCTTGCATGCTTGTATACGTACTTTTGCTACACATTAGCTACCGTTTAGACATTAAAATGTGGCAAGTTAGAGGCAATGAGGATAAATGTTGTATCAGAGAACGTTCGGAAGAAATCAGGCAAAAGTTTAGAAAACAAATGGAACTTATTGTAGATAGACCGAAACCTCATTATGGCAATACAAATGATGGCAACACAGCTCGCAGGTTTTTTTTTAAATCCAGAAAAGAGCGGAGAGATTACAGGATTAGACGTCAAATTAATTTAAAAATTTAGTGTTTTATTAAGAACGCTATCTTCTGGCCATTAGATTGATTGTGTCAAATTTGAAGAACTTTGTTTTGAAACAAGGACTTTATATTTACATTTATATTCGTGGTATTACATGCCTGTTACAGTAAATAAAATTTTAATGCATAGTACGGAAGTTATAAAGTCGTGTATTCTTTCGATTGGCCAGCTCTCAGAAGAATCTCAAAAAGCACGAAACAAAGATTGTAAGAGATTTCGAGAAAATCGTACTAGGAAAAAGTCATGTATTTTTCAAATATGGATTTGTTGGCTATGCACTCAATAACCTCTGACCCTGTTATCAATTCACATAGAGAACTGCCTGGAAAAAGAAGCAAAAAATTGCCAGTAGAGGTTTTGAATTTGATTGATCCGGCTCCAAAAATAAGAAATTGTAACTTGTCCGATGAATCAAATAATGAGTCATCTGAAGATTCAGTGATGAGTGTTTGGTGGATACAAACGACGAGTTTTCTGACTAAATATAAAATTTATTGTATAATATTATGTATCCTTGTTTCATAAATGTTTTCATATTTTTTCTTTTTTACCTCATTTTTTTTATTATAAAAGTGGCTGTTGCAATGAGGGGGTAATGGGGGGGGGGTGTAGGCGAGGGGTTTTCCCCCTATTCTCCGCAAAAAAACTTTTAAGTTATTAAAACCAAGGTAATTATTCAACAAAATACAACAACAACAAAATACAAAAACCACAACAATTACAACAAAAACAACAAAATATTATTTATTTCAACTTTCATGACTAGAACAATGGAATTCGTGAAGAAAATATTTTTGTCCAGCTAGATTGTATTAAACGATTCACTGTGCGGCGGTCGCGTTTTTTTAACGGTAAAAGAGAAAAAGAAAAGAAAAAATAAATATAAAGCTTAAAGATAAAACCAAATTATAATAACAAGTAAATAATTATTTATTTTATATGCATAAATAATTCGTTAACAATCTTAAAATAATCCCTAAAACGCTCATAAAAAGTCATCCAAAAAGGAAGGAAAGAAAAAAAAGTAAAAAAAAAGAACTTCGAATTAAAAATAAAAAAAATAACATTTTATAATAATTTTACTTATAGTCATTAATAATTTTTATTAGTCTAATATAATTTATTGTATTTTATACTTATAACTTATAATTTAACTAATTATAACTTATTTTTAATATAAATTTACGTTATTCTTCCCTAAATTTATTATAGTACTTTTTTCATTATTTATTTTAATTGTTAAATAAATGTTATTTTTATTTTATTATTTTATTAATTGAATTATATTTATGTTATTAATAAATACTATTATTATTTTTAATATTTTTGGTATTATTGCTTTTCATATTACTGTTTGTTTCCTTACTTCACTTCATTCAATCATTTCATTATAAACTGTACTACTTAAATGTCTACTCACCGCAAAGATTGTTTCAAGAAAATTAATACAAATCATCACTACCTTCAATGTAATCATTGCCTAAACCTTTTTCATAAAAAATGCTGTCGTCTGATTGATATGGAATTTAGGATACTTAAAAACTCTAAAACCTCTTGGTTTTGTATTTCATGTAGAAAATATATTTTTCAATTTAGTTCTTTATCTGATAAGGAGATGCGTCTGCAAACAATAAATAATAAAGTGATTCATATTAATAAACTCTCAAACAACATATCAGCTTTCCAAACACCATAGAGTCTAATCTTTATATTGAACTTAATGATTTTATTTCCCATCAACTTAATAACAACAATGACAATGACAAGGTTTACTCGAAGAAAACCCTATTAATTGTAAATATATGGATATAGAATGTCTCACTCTGCCAACATCAACAAAAAAAATTTTCATTATAAATATCGCTTCTCTTATAAAAAACTTTAACGAATTAAACCCACGATTATCTCTTATTAACCATGAATTCAGTATTATTAGCGTAACTGAAACTAAATTAAAAAAATGATATCCTACCAACTATCCCATTAAATCTTACCGGTTATGTTTATGAGCACACTCTAACAAAATCTTATTTTGGAGGAGCTTTTCTTTATATATCTATCACATTAATTTACAAACCTCGAGCGATTTTAATGTCGATCTTTTATTAGCAAACTCAGATAATTCTGTCTCTGAAGTTTTAGACACCATTGCTTTAAATAACTTTCTTCCCTTTATTTGATTGCCAATAAAAATCACGAACCACTCCAAACTCTAATTGATAACATATTTTCTAATGCAACTTTTACAAATATTTTTGCCGGTACTTTTACTTTTACGGTATCAGATCAGATCAGATTTGCCCCAATTTTTAATACATCCATTTTATAGAACCAAAATTAATCCTCGTATAAGCTGCATTTTTCGTCGGAATTTAAAAACAGTCAATTCCGAGGAATTACGTAGTAATTTCTCAAAAATTAGCTGGACTACTGTAATCATTGTAGACGAAATTAAGACTAATAAGTCATTTGAAGAGTTTTTCATAAGTTTTAACTCTCTTTTAGATAAACATGCACCATTAAAAAAAGTCAGCAATCGCTGCTTATCAAGGGGTCTCAAACCTTCGATAACACAAGGATTTTCGACTTCAATTAAAATACAAAATAAAATATTTAAAAAAGTTTTTAAAACAAAGATTCCTAATAACAAACTCAATTAAGAAAAAGCTTATAAAGCTTATAGAAAGTTACTTGTTACACTGTCGTGTTTTTACCTGTCGTGGTAAAAAGAACCACTCTAAGTTCTGCTCTGATAATGACAAAAATTTGAAATCTACATTGGATGGTATTAGGAATCTTTTAAACATTAGTTCTAAAGTTAACTCATTTCCTTCCTGCTTATTTTTTAACAACTCCTTGATATACGACCCCATTAAATTTCGGAATCTTTTAATTCATTCTTCTGTTCCGGAAGTATTACAAAAAAATATTCACTCATCCAATACTGACTTTATTAAATATCTTAAAAATCCTAATCTTTAATCAATATTCATAAAACCTACAGACAGAAACGAAGTATTATCTATTATTTATTATCTTAATGACAACAAGGCTTCGGGACCTAAGACCATTCCAGTACCTATTTTTAAAGCTCTTGCAAAGGATATTTCTCTTGTAGTTTCTGAACCTGTCATTCATCACCGGTGTATTCCCTGATAGTTTAAAAATTGCTTCTGTTATCCCAATTCATAAAAAAAAACTCAAAATTTGAATGTAATAACTACATCCAGTTCCGGAAGAATTACAGAAAAAGATTCACTTATCTTATTCTGACTTTAAAAAATATCTTAAAAATTCTAATCTTAAATCAATTTTCATTATTATCAAGTTTCACCAGACTTTTAGAAATCTTTTATACATCAACAAACCACTTACGACTCTTTGATGAAAAATCTACGAATCTTGATGAAAACTTGGTATAATCAAAATCCATTTACGAATCTTGATGAAAACCTATCTTGGTATAATCAACTGTATGATCTTAAAAAAAAACTAACACGAGCTAACAGTTGTTACTATCCAAACTCTTCGAATAATTTATTCTTCTTTATTCTCTTCTCACCTTTGCTATTGTTGTATTGTTTGGGGTCAAACAAGTAACTTTTTTACTTAAGCACTTAGTGTACTACGCGCATCTATTAGAATAATGACGTTTTCACCAATGATATCTGATATCCAAAAAAGTATTTCTGAACTAAACATCCTAAAACTCCATGATGTTGTAAAGTTTTACAATTGTCTTTTGTGTTTGACTTTCTTCAAAATAAACTACCAAACTCTTTTTTAAATTTTTTTATTAAAACAAATAAAATTCATAATCAGCACACTAGTAATACAGAAAATAGTAAACTATACTCTTCCTTTTTTCAACACTATTAAATATGGTGAGTTTTTCATAAAACAACATTGTGTTTCCCAATGAAACCAGTGTATTCCAGCATTAATAAAAAAGACTCAAAAAAATGTCTCCTTGTTACGGATTATTTACTGCTCAACAGAATTCAATTTAAAAATATATTGCTTCAGTGTATTTCTTTATAATTTCTTTCTGTACTGTAGTTGTCCTTGACATATAATTTCTTAAACGAACGAGTGGTTTGATTTTTGCTTTTTTATTATTTATCTATATTAAATTTATTTATTATTGTGTTATTATTGCTACATTTTATGTTATTATTATTTATTTAATTATTATCTCTGATATGTACATACAATGGATATTGTATTATAATTATTCTTCTATAATATATATATATATATATATATACTCTTAATATTATTGATACTTTATTATTATTATTTATTGTTGTTATTATTTTGTATTATTACTATAACTATTACATATATCATTATTATTTGTTTAACAACCTTTTCTATTTTTCTCTCATACATATTTGTATTTTTTTTCTCTCTTCATTTATTTTTTCGAGAATTTTATGTTGTTTAAGTGTCACTGTATTGACTAGTTTGTAACTATATGAGTGACACCTTACCAAATTCTATTAATTTACGATGAGCATTTGTAAGTTTTTATTGATATGGTTGAATATATATATTAAAAAAAAAAACTATGCAAACATTGCATGGAGCAGTACTAATAAAATTACATTAAACCTTTTTATTGTCAGCAGGAGCATGTAGCATGTCTTATATATTTTAATGACCGTTATATTCATGCCAAACCTCTTTTATTTAAAATGAAAGTTTTTTAATATGAGATTAATACTTTGAATATTCTTTGTTTTTTGATTAAATGTAATTCATCAAACTACTTTTTTTTTAAACAAAAACTTTAAGAACTCGTTTTTACAATTGTTGCATCAATTGTAATGTATAACAATTGATGCATTAACTACAACTGCAATGAATTCAATCATGATTTAATAATATATTGCTGATACTTTTCAGTGATCCTCCTTTTTATCCTCAATTTATACAAGAATTTATAAAATGTATAAATTTATCATTAATAACTGTAATCTGCATTTGTAATAAAAATTTGATATAACGCTGATTGATATTACGCTGTTTGATATAACGCATCTTGCATTTTATTATTTTTATTTATTTATTATTATTATTTTTTTTATATTATTATATATTTATATATTAAATATTGTAACCAAATTTAAAAACATATAAACTGAAAGTAATTACTTTCTAATTACATTTAAAATTTCCTTACCAATAAGAATCAAGTTATACTATATTATTGTTAATTATAGTTTTTTTATATAAACCTTAATTAGTTCCATTTTAAACTTTTTATAGGAAGTTCTTTATAAAGAGTTTTTTCATAGTTTTGTAAATCTCATACACAGCTGAAGATTTTATATGCCAAAATTTATAATAAGTTTGGCTGATACTAACCAAATTATTTTTTTTTATTTATCTAGAATGCTTTTTAAATTATAAAATTTTTTACGAAAACAAATATTTCCCAAAAATCTTCAAAAAACAGGTTTTCAATGAATTCTTTTAGAATCTTTTGTAATATTTTTGTAGATTCTGTGCGCTTATTACGAAAATGGTTATAGTAAACCAAAGGAAAATAGAGGAACCTAAGTTTTTCACGTCAAAATTCTTTTTATTTACGAAAAATTACTTAAAATCAATATTTATATATATATATATATATATATATATATATATATATATATATATATATATATATATATATATATATATATATATATATATATATACGTATATATATGTCACAGTTGTACAAAATGACCAAAAACTACTTTTGAAAGCACAGAGCAAACCACCTGTTTTGGGCGAAAGTACGTGGCATCTAGATTATTGAGAAACAAAACCTGAAATCAAACTATTTTGTCCGAGAAAAAACCCCTGAAATTTTGCTATATTTTTATCTAAAAATGAAATGACAGCTTTTCAAAAATTTTGCTTTTTTTACAGCACAAGTAAAAAATAAGGCTATTTATTTAATAATAATGTAAACAAGTTAATTCTTTAAGTTAATAAAAGTTAATAAAAAGTCAATTAAAGTTAATAAAAAATAAGGCTAATTACTTAATAATAATGCAAACAAGTTAATTCTTCAACATTTATTTTATAAAACTCTCATTTGTGAAGTGCTGCAGTAATCAGTTTGCTTTTGGCCAAACATCTCTCAGTTGTTTAAACAAATGACTCACAACTCCATAAACAAAATAAAGATCCATTTGTGGTATTACTTCAAAAACAAGAATCTCAAAAAAGTCCTACATCTTTCATGAAACTTGGTGTCTAAACCACACTATGTGTATGGGTGAGCACTTGCATGGGATTTCAAGCCAAGAAGAATATTTTCCAAATTCAGATCACAAGCATTTGACACCCTGGATGGCATGGAGTGACCACACTTTTTTAAAATTTTTGTGATTTTGTGGTAGGTTTCCATAAACTGCCAAAAGAATCTGTGACTTTGCACTTGTATCTTTAAAATGGTTTTGTGTAAGGAGTTGCTTGGAAGGAAGAGATTTTTACATCATCAGGGCTTGTACAAATAATACCAAGTAAGACTTTTAAAATACCACCTACCCCATCAATGCCAACTTTTATAAATTGATCTTCATAGACTTTTCTGCAAAGCAGAGTTTCATTCAAGATATCATCGAATTTCTTGCAATGGACAACCGTATGTTCTGTTACTAACTGCGCAATGACAGTTAAGAACATAATATATATTTATGTGAAGAAATTACTCAGATTCTTTCCATTAGCTTGTATCTTGGCTGCAAAATTGGATTCCACTAATTTGGCACTTGGGACTTGATTGATAGTAGAAGCAAGTTTCTTTATAATAACATTTGACAAGCCTGTGTTTAGCTGTACTTGAATGAGACCTTTAGCCGTTAATTCTGGTTCATCAAAACGACGCCCAAAGCGTGAGGGACCTTTTATTTGGAATAAGAAAAAACAAAATTTCACTCTAGAACTTTACAGACTTCTCTTCTAATAAATTTAAACAGGAAGGAAGCTTTCAATATAGATTTTTATATAAAAAAGAAAAGTAAATAGAAGCAAGAGTTCCTCGAATTATCTTTTTTAATAATATAAACATATCTAAAGTCAAAGAAAATGATTGTCATCCATTGGTACTGGTAATGCAAATAGTTCAATGGGGTAAAGCCTCTTTGGTAGCTATGACATTGGAAGCAATTTGCTCTGCTGTTTTTACATCTTTGGATGGCAGCTTTTTCATACATTCTCTGAAAGTGTATTGAATGCAGATATGAGGCAGGCCATCATTAACAAGACTTAGACAAGTTGAGCATCTTTTTGGTGGCAAAAATAATTCTTCATCACTTTTTGCTGCAATAGGACTTCTTTCGTTCAGTTTGGAATAATCAATTTGACAGATGACACAATAGCAGTCTCTACCTCGTGTGGTAGGTTTTGGTTGAATGAAAGAGAAATCAAATAGTACTGGGAGTTGAGTTGATGCATCTTGAGCTCTTTTAAGTAACAAAACTCAACAAGAAGAGTAGGTTCCAGAGAATATGCGTTTATCTAAAAGTTCCAGATCAATTTGATGACCAATTCTGATCCGGTCCCTTATCAAAGGTGTGGCTTCATCAAAATATTTCTTCATGCATAAAACACAAATAGTTTTTTGACAAAGAACATGAATTTTTTTAATTCTTTATATTTTTGCATTTACTCATTAAAAAACACAAACTTTTTCTTTTATGTTATAATTTCACTGTCACTGCTGAATAAATTTTGATTAACTAATAGTAAACATGCTACTTGGCAAATGTTTTATTGAACTAAAAAGTGCTGATGAGTCAGCATAAATATGATCAATGTATTTCAAAATAAACAATTAAAAGCATATAAATTCATTACGTAAGATTTTCAGAACGAACCCTTCCTATTTATTTTTTTTTTCCACAGTAAAAGTGCACAATTTTTAGACAAAAATATAGCAAAATTTCAAAGTCATTTTTTTTTCTCGGACAAAAAAGTTTGATTTCCGTTTTTATTACCCAGTAATTCATGTAAGACCGTGTACTTTCACCCCACACAGGTGATTTGCTCCGTGGTTTCAAAAGCAGTTTTTGGCTGTTTTGTAAAACTTGATATATATAAATTTATATATATATAAGTTTCATGCTAAATACAATCACATGATGATTGCATTTGCATGTAACTTATAGCTGTAAAAAATATTTAGTTTATATATATATATATATATATATATATATATATATATATATATATATATATATATATATATATATATATATATATATATATATATATATATATATAGCATAGCATTTAAAACTATATATATATATATATATATATATATATATATATATATATATATATATATATATATATATATATATATATATATGTATATATATATATATATATATATATATATGTATATATATATATATATATATATATATATATATATATATATCATAGCTATTATTATTACTAATGAAGTTTTTATTCTCATTACAATACATTTTCAAAATACAAGAATAAATAAAAGTAGTAACTTCCCATTAAGTCTTGAGTGATGATTGAGCAATAAAAAAAGGAGATTGTAATTCTAATAAAGCTATAGCGCAGACGAATTCTTCTGTGTTTGAATCATTTTTAAAATATGAAAGTTTGTTTGGATTGGTTAAAAGTTTGGTTGGATAATTACTTTTTATGTCTTTAGTAGGATTTAATATACTAATGTTTCCAGTTAAAATATCGTTTTTGTTTCCAATTGAAAAATTGTTTTTGTTTCCAATCAAAATATCATTATTATTAATAAAAAGGTTGCTACTAGGTACAGATTCATTCTTTTTCTTTATTGTAATATTCCCTGATGATTTAAAATTAGATCCAGGTTTCCATCGACGAAGCCAACAAGATGAGGTTTGTACTTGATTGTCGTGGTATCTTGCTTTGAAATCGTGTGAATGATTAATTAAATACCTTTTATCTCTCTGAGAATTAGTATTAAAATAATCTTGAAAATCTCTTTCATCCTTATATTCAATCATCTGCCGCCCATTGCATTTGAGGCGTTTTGCATTTGAGTTTGAAATCATTAGGTTATCTTTTTTGGAACGCCAGTCTCTTATTTGCTTTTCGTTTATTCCAAGATAGCGTGCAGTGGCTCTATTACCATGGGCTTCTGCGTGACGCACAGCAGCTAACTTGAAAGTAATGCTATAAGATAACCTTGATTTTTTTTTGCTATTAGACGCAGGCAGTTTTTTTATTAGCTCCATTTTACAGTGTAATAAGTTTAAAATGCATTCAGTTTATATGTTTTTTAATACAAAATTTATTTTGAAGCTCAAGTTGTTGCAAGTAATATAGAACGAGCTCTGCATGAGACTTTAGCTGCAGCAAGCTGAATAGCCTAATCAAGCAATTAACCATGCAATTAAACATTTGTAATTAGAACAAAACCATTGGTTCAAGTATAAAACGCACATTAATAACTAACCGTGCAAAAACTAAACAGTTTTCGAAACGTTTTCTAGTCTATCGTAAAATTTGAACTTTTTATTTTAGCATGTTTAATTTTAATAATTATTTATTTTAAAAAATTTATCAAAATTTTAAACATTCTTTCATTGATTTTTATTAATTTCAAAAACATAATAGAAAATCTTGTTTAATAAACTTTTAAAATTGCAGCAGATTCTGAATCACTCACGTGATATTTTGAAGGCGCAAAGGCACGCTCTGTTAACTAATTGAACTTTAAAATCCACTGCGCAAAATTAACAAATTAAAATGCGGCTTAAAATAATTAATTTAAAAAATTAAATTATTATTTATAAACCACTTTTATTTATTGTTTTTAAATAGTATTTAAGTTTACGGAAATTTTTTTTATTATTAGATATGTATAAATATATATACTTATAATTTTAAATATTTTATAGCCTACCAGATAAGTTAAAAGATTTTAAAATGAAGAAACATAAAGAAATATAATTATGAAATATAAAGAAATATAATTATGAAAATTTTAAAAAGACATTAAGCAGATAATATAACTGTTATATATAAGTGTTACCTCAAATTTCCTGCAAAATTTTTGAATTAGGATTTCTTAAGTAAATAAAAGTAGTATTTTATTTTTGTATTCTGAATAAATAGAACTTTAAATTAAAATGTATTTAATAATATTAATTTTTTTTTCAGAGTTTCTTTCTCAGCTGACTTTACATGAAATTTTGTTAAAAGTTTTTTAAGTCAATTAAATATTTGGTTGCTATACACAATTAAAAAGGGCTTTAATAAACTAAAAGATAAAAAAAGTTACGATAATTAAACGATTAAACATAAAGTTAGTTTTTAGAAAAGATTTTATTTTCTGCTAATAAATTTTGTGCTTAACTGTGTTGCTAAGTAAGTACTAATTTCTCATTAATAAACAAATTTTTGAAATCTTGTATTCAAGAGTGTTTAACCTTAGTCATAAATATAAATAAGAATGTTTTTTTTTTTGTTTTTTTGTTTTCTTTAATATTTTGCCGTTTAAAAATATTACAATAACCAATTATATTCTACAATTTTTACATTAGTAACGACAGGACTTCTAGAAGATCATGTGGATCTTGTCATGAAGCCCTTTACAATATATGGTTAATTTTTGATAAAAATACAATGTCTTAAGTGAAATAATAATAATAATACAACTTTATGCAAAAACATGTTAAAACCAAGATAAAATTTTAAAAAGCCAAGATTAAAAAATAAATAAAATATACAAAATAGAACAACAACGAACAAACAAACAAACAAAAAAACAAAACAAAAAAACAAATAAAAATAAATCAAAATATTTTCAATTAAAAATATAATTTTTTTAAGTTTTTGTTTGAATGAAGCAAAAGTCAGTTGAGAAAAATCAAAATTTGGTAAGACTATTTTGTTCCAGAGATAAGGACCTCGATAAGAAACAAAAAACTGGTCTTTGCTTTTATGGCAAAAAGGGGCAGTAAGATTGTTATTAATTCGAAGATTATATTTGTTTTTAGGTTTCATACAATAAAGATTTTGTAATACGTTTGGTAACAAATTTTCTCTACATTTAAACATGAAACATAAAATGTTAAAGACATTTTGTTGATATACATTTAAAATGTTCATTTCTTTAAAAAGTTGTTTCGTATGAAAAAACCGATTTTTAAAATTTATTGCGCGAGCTGCGTGTTTCTGATGAAGGTAAAGAGATTTTAGTTTTGTTCTATGAGTGCTTCCCCATATAATATTCGCGTAGTTTATATGACAGTGTATAAATGAATAATATAATTGTGTTAACTGGTGTTTACATAATATATTTCTTGCTTTATAGAGAATTCCGATGCATTTAGCGATTTTATTGGAGGTATTATCAATATGATTTCTCCAGGGCGATAATTTGTTATATTTGTACGATCCCCTGTCTTAAAGATTGGAGTTACCTTTGCTATTTTTTAGTTTATCTGGAAAAGACCCTTGTGCAATGGATGCTCTGAAGATTTTATAAAGAATATCTTTTATAACATCGTAGGAATCAATCACTATATTCGTGTATCATCATACACAAATATTGTGATTGATTGAATATCATCATACCCAGTAGCTTTATTACGTTTTAATGACTTAAAAGCAACGTCAAATTCATTAAAAGTTAACTCAGTAAAATTTAGATTAGAGCTTATTGATGTTTCGAACTCATCAACAGACTTATCTTTAATGAATGAAATACTATCGCTTAATTTTGTGCCGATAGTGGTGAAAAGCTTATTAAATTCAAATACAATATCATTTGAGTAATTTATCAATTTGTTATCGATTTGTATAAAATTTGGGAGTAAATTTTTATTTGGTTTAAGTTTTCCAGAAACCTCCTTCATGATTTGCCAGACGCGTTTTGAGTTGTTTGTAAACAAGAAATGTTTGTAAACAAGAAAAAAAGCGTTTATGTTCAAAATATTAGCCTTTTTTGAGTTAAAGAACAAAACATCTGTTAGACAATTTAAAGGATTGGCACTTACGACATTTCTTACGCTTGACTTGGTTTGTTGCAACTGTGTTGTTGGAGTAGCTGTTATTGTTGGAGTCGCTTTTGTTGTTGGAGTTGCATAATTTATTTGCAGCTTGTCATCAAAGTTAAGCAATCATTGGTTTCCTAGCTTCCTTAGCTTTCATTGGTTTCCTTAATTTTACTTTTTTACTCTCAGCATCTTTAAACCTCTGAATCTCTTGATTTTCAAATTTAATTCGAAACTTCCTTTCGAATCTTGGCATATCTACATTTTTTTGTTTTCTTGGATCAACCAAGGAGTTATTATAACTTGAGGTAGAACGAAGCCGAAAATGGTTTAAAATTGTAGTACAGTCTTTGTTGTATAATCATTCCAGGGGCAAGTCAAAATTGCGCCTTTTTATTGACAAAGGAAAATTTTGAAATGTTTGTAATCTATGTAAGCTGTAATCATAATGAATTTTTCTCTTAAAAGTCGGCTGGATAAGTTTTTAACAACCGTTCGAACTATCAAGTAGTAATCACAACAAAAATCATGATCTACGTAAAGTAATGGTTTTTTGAATACCTCGATACTAGGTATAAATATCAAAGTTTTAGACAATTTCTACTACTTGGTTGAACCTTATCTTTTGCTTCCCAGTTTAGCTATAGGTTTGCTACGTTGTTAAAAAACTTTTTTGGCAAGGAACTTATTATATTTGTCCAGGATTTTATTTTGTGTTGTAGTATTTTTCTAGATTTAATAATAAATTACTATATTCTAAACATAGAGATATAAAATACTTTTTTTTAATCCGGCAAAAATACTATTAATTCTTATCTAGACATTCATTATTTCCATCCTAGGGATGCGCTGAACTTTCGGCAAAATGAACGTTCGGCTGTTTTGCCGAACGTTCGGTTCGACCGAACCTTAGCAAATGTTCGGCCAATTATGCAAATTTGGAAATCATCATACATTTACTTAAATATAAATAAAACTTAACTCATTCGTACTATAGCTACAGTTTAAATAGATAAAGTTTTTATTAAAAAAATGCGTACTGATTGAACATAGAAGGACATAGGATTTTATAAATGTATTTCAATACAGTTTTAGTTTAAATTTTATTATGTATTTTCAATACAGAATAAATTTAATCAGACCAAATGGAATAACAGATTTACCAAAACTATTACTCGACTAAAATAATTGTAAAATAAATACCCCCTCTGCATCAATTGAGTATTATTTTAGTTCATCACAAAAATCTAATATTATAAAATCACCATTTGTTAATCTTAAAATAACAAATAGGAATTCAAACGAAAAAGATATTTTAATAAACTTAAGTTTGTTAAGCATGATGCCTATTGTTGTTGCGGTAAAATAAATAAATTTCTCTACAGAGAAAGTTTTTTACAAGTTTGTTACTCAACTTGTTTAACTGATAAAAAATATTTAAAAGAAAAAAACTTTGGGAAAAACATTATTATGGAGTTCCATAATAACGCTCCAATTAAGTATTTTGTTATTATTGTATTATGTTTTAGAAAAATAAAATGTCAAAAACATGAAAATCAATTATCACTTGTTGCCCTCAAGTTATAATATATAAACATTAATTTTTCACCACTTTCTGGTGATAGTCTGTTTCTACTTGGTTCATAAATGTTGCCACCTGTACTAAAAAGTCTTTCACTTTTAACAGAAGAAGGTGATGCTGAACGAAACCTTTGAGCTATTTTGTTTAAATTTTTTTAAACAAAATAGCCCAAAGTTTCCACAATTTTTCCACGATAAAAGAGGACTTTCTTTTTCCATAACAAGAGGGAGTTTTAAATACTCTTCAATCTCCATGTTGATCACTTGCACATTAAGTGTAATCTTTCAAACCTCTTGCTATCTTTAGTAATTGAAAAATTGGAATCATATTTATTTATAGTTGTCAGTTTGGAAACTAGCCGAAAATTCATTAAATTTTGGATATGCTGGCCTCACAAACACTTCATTTGTGTCACATACTGCGGGTTCTACACAATCAGAATCAGAGGGTTCAAGTTCTAAATTATGTTGCTGCATTTCTTGCATCTGCTCATTTAGCCAATTTTTATTACATTCTTATCTTCTTTTTGATACATTAACTTATATCCAGGGTCACAAAAAGTGGAAAGACAAAAACTTATCATGTAAAAATGTACTCAGTCTTTTGTCTACTGACTCTTTCAATTGTTCAACTAAAGTATTTATACTTAAAAAAGCCTCACAAACTAATGCTTGATTAAAAAATAATTTAAGAGCCATAATAGAAGGAATAACATTTAATAAAAATGTTTGCTGAGATTAACGGTTAATGTTTTGAACGGTTCTAAAATATGAAAAACTTTATCTAATAAGCCCCGTTGGAATGAATTTAATGTTGATTGAGTAGCATGATCAGTTGAATAGTTGGCAAAGGAACTCTTTGATCAATCATCCTTTCAATCATATTGTAGGAGCTATTCCATCTTGTAGCAACACCTTTTATTAACCTATCCTTATTTGTACCAAGTTGTTCCTGAATTGCTGCTGCTAATTTTGCTGCTGCTGCTGGTGAATAACGAAAATGTGTTTCCAGACGTCTGCAACAAACTAAAACTTCTTTTACAGATTGTTGCGACAAAATTGAGTCATGTATACATAACTGTATTGTATGTATAAAATATGGCATTGACTTAAAACCACTGTCTCTAACACCAGCTACCATTTTGGCAGCATTATCTCGTAAAACAATGTGAATTTTTGTGTGTGGAATTTTAAAACTTAACAAACCTTTATGTAAATACTCACTTTCTGGAAAATGCATAACTCTGAGTATTGCTCTCTGTTGGGAAAATTCACTATTGAGCTAGTGTGCTGAAATGCTTATGAAGGCAACATTTGAACTATTTGCTGTCGAAATATCAGTTGTAAGGGAGATATAACTGGCAGCAGATATATTACTCTTGATTGAATTAAACAGATTACCATATATTTGTGGAACAATATTTTCACTACAGTAACTCCTACTGGCTATCTGGAAATTAAGGCATATCTCTTCAATTAATTTTCTAAAACCAAGTTCTTCTACAATTGTGTATGGTTGAATATCCAACGCCATCATTTCACCAATGCGATTGTGAATCTTGATTGCTCTATGGTTATTATTATCCCACAACCTTTTTTTATTAATACTCTCTACTAATGTTAATTGTTTTTTTTGTTTCTGAATCACTTGATGTAGAAACGGCCGATGTTTCAATAATTTTTTTTTTTAATCAGACTCTTTTTCATATATATTCTACAAGGTGCTTTTTTTTTTAAATGGCGCCTAATTGCACTAGTGGTAAATGATTTTGGACAATTCCCACCTCTAAAGAGTATTGCTTTGCATAGCAGACAGATACAAAAACGTATTTCCTTCTTAGAAACTTCAAAATATTTCCACACAGTACCTTTAAAAGACATTTTTTCAGAAGACATTGCTTTATACTTTTATAAGATTAAATGTTATTACTAAATTATAAAAAAGAAGTTCAACCAAAAATAAAGCATTTTAAATTTAAACTGTGTAAATATATCTATTTACACAGTTTAAATTTAAAATGTTTTATTTTTGGTTGGATAGGATAAAATAAAATGTAACATGTTAAATATAATAATATAATAATATGTTAAATATAATAATATAATAATATGTTAAATATAATAATATAATAATATGTTAAATATAATAATATGTTAAATATAATAATATAATAATATGTTAAATATAAATACAACTAACATGTTACATATCATTTTATTTTATCCTATACGTCATATGTTATAGATTTATTTATATTACCTAACTTTAATAATTGCATTATTTTTTTTTAAAAAAATCATTAACATTTTTATACACTACAAATAAAAATTTTAACATTTATTTTCTTTACAGCACAAACAATCATCCAATAATAAATTTACTTTTCAAAGTTACTTTATAATTTTTCAAACAAAGCTTATAAACCTTTATTAATGTTTTAACGAACATGTTAAATGTTTTCACAATTCTTCGAAACAAATGTTTTTATTGTTTCGAAGTTTGTTTTAATGTTTTTATTTAAAAATGGTAACAGTTCGGTTGCCGAACAAAATATCATAGCCGAACGTTCGGATTCGGTGTTCGGCCAAAAACTGGGTTCGGCGCATCCCTATTCAATTTTAATCTAGAAATTTATTAATAGTCGTTCAAAAGGCACAACATAAAACAATAACAATCAACTTGCTCTAAATATTGTTTACGAATTTTTTAAACTTCCACCTTTTATTTGCGACGCTTTCATTTCATTTGACGTTTTGAAACAATATCATTGGACAAATTTTGATAATAGTGGAATGTGATTGGTTAACTTTAAATTATGATTATTAATTAATTATTGAAAATTATGTTATTACAAAGACTGTCCCGTGAAAAATGACATAATTCAACTTCGTTCTCCCTCCAGCTATTATAACTCCTTGGGTCACCGTATTATATGTTAACATTTATCGTAAATCTGAGGCAAACAGTTGAACCAAATCTATCGTTTTTCAATAATTTTTTTTTGAATTTCTGTTTGAATATTTACAGAGTTACTTAAAAATTGATTTTTCTTTCATCCATTCGGGTCAAGATGCTGCTTATATGGCGTTATCTGGATCTTCAACATTTGTACAAACGTTTTTCGATTTAAAAATAGATGGTGGTAAAGGCCAAGTGGACTAACCCTTTAATTTTTGGTTTTTAATATTATTGTGTTTCTGCATTAATAAGACTATGTTTTATTTATAACCAAGTGGACTAACCCATCAACAACATAGATTACACTACCCAACAGTGATTTTGTTTCGGAACCAAAATTAGTTATTTCTTATGTATTTCCAACTGCTGATTTCAAAAATCACATTAAAAATGACATATTAGCCAGGATAAATCATGGACTCCACATACATATTGTAGCTTTTCTTTGGTCAGATTACAAAAACGGTTGAAAAATAAAGAAAGATCTTTGGCTTTTGCTGACCTTATGGTATGAAGGGAGTCTAAAAGTCATAAAGATAACTGTTATTATTGCTTGACCCCACCCATTAAGGAAGATTTGTCAATAAAGAAAATAGTTAAATAGTTAACAGTTAAATATGCGAATCTTCCATCTGCCATTCATCCATCTGCCATTTGACCTATTCCACAATCGGATAGTTTATCAGTTCCTACTTCACCATAAAGTTGTAAGTTAGAAGCAGAAATTGAAGGCAGAAATGAAGTAGAAATAGAAGAAAAAGAAAAAAACAAGCCTTCCACATTAAATGATTCTGATTTTGTATTAACAGATAATATGTCACACAGATTGAGTCAAGCAGAATTAAGTGATCTTGTTTGAGATCTTGAATTGTCACAGAAAAAGGCAGAACTTCTAGGGTCAAGATTAAAAGAGTGGAATCATCTACAATTTGATGTCAAGGTTTCACATTACAGAAAACAGCAGTATAATCTGTTTTCTTTTTTGAGAAGAAAAATAATCTTGTTGTTTGCATTAATGTCTTTGGAATAATGTATTGTCTTAATTTGAACTATGATTCAACCGAATGGAGATTATTCATAGACTCATCTAAGCTAAGCTTGAAAGCTGAATTACTGCACAAACCGTCTTCCTTCTGTTCCTACTGGCCATGCAGTTCACATGAAAGAGACTTATATAAACATGAAAGTTCTCCTCAACTCAATTAATTACAAGGAGGAAAATCTGTGGTGATATAAAAGTCATTGCTATGACTTTTAGATTTTAATGCTGCTTTTTGTGTATGTGGGACAATAGAGGCAGAAGTTCACATTACATAAAAGAAGACTGGTCTGCAAGAAATCTCAACACAAATGGAAAAAAAGTTATTTCTGAACCACTCGTGCATCCAAAAGATGTTCTTCTTATATGATTACATATCAAATTGGGTTTAATGAAAAATTTTATCGAAGGTGAATAAACAAAAAAGGATTTTAGGTATTTAAGAAACATATTTCTAAAAATAAGTGATGCAAAAGTTAAAGAGGGTATTTTTGTTGGGCCACATATATGTCAACTTATGAAGGATCCTGCATTTGACGAAGTTTTAAAGGGGACGAGAAAAGAAAACTTGGGAAGCTCTTAAGGGAGTGATTTGTGGATTTTTAGGCAACAAAAGAGATGATAACTACACTGAACTGATTGCAGTACTTCTTCAAAAATACTATCAACTTGAATGTAACATGTCCCTCAAGATTCATTTCCTCCACTCACATGTAGACTTCTCCCTCCCCCTCCCCCTCCCCCCCCTACCTAAATTATGGAGCTGTTAGTGATGAACATGGGAAAAGGTTTCACTAAGTTATTTCTGTAATGAAACAAAGATATCAGGGTCGTTGAAATGAGGTTATACTTGCTGATTACTGTTGGTTTGTTTGTAGGAATGCTCCAGAACTAGTCTACAAAAAAAAGCAGAAAAGATCACGATCTCGTGACAATACCCCATAATCATCTTCATACTAGTTGATCATGATTTCTTTGTTTAAAACTGTTAAAATATATCTGTAATAAAAAAACCTAATGTACTTTAAATATCATCAGAAAATGTAAATTATGTCATATTGCTCTGTTGCAAATTCACTGAAATAAAAATTTATTTCCATTGTAAATCTCAGAGACTAGAGCTGATAAAAAAATTTTCGTTGTCATTTTCTTTCCTCTCAGTACAAAAAAATATATTTTTTGTTGGCCAGTGCTATTGTTAAAAATTATTATTATTATTATTTTTTTTTTTAATTAAATATAATTTATAATTAATTTAAAAAAACTGTCTCCTAAACAATTTCAAAAATTGAGGTTAGTCCATTTGGCCTTAACACTATCCAAATAAAGTATGGCGTGAGACAATGACCAGCCGCGTTAATGCAGTTTCCAACCGTTTCGTTGAAAATCTTTAAAAAACTTTTTTTTATTTGATCGGCAACTGATAGCAAATTTCACTTCTTTGAGTTTTATGCTAAAAAAAAATTATTAACACGATGTATTTATAAACTTTCTTATAAAAATATTTTTTTTATAAGAAAGTTTATAAATACAATCTTTTAAGTGAAAATGTAGGCTTGAGAAGAGCATTTAGGGAGGGGGTACTTTTAAGAATATGGGGTACCTTTAAGAGTATTTTGCATTTTTTCAAAATTAGTATATTAATTGGGTATGTATGCACAAGGAACTTGTTTGAATTAAAGTTATTATTTCCATTTTGAAATGTATAGGCATAGCGTTTAATTACTAGAGATGAAGACAAGCTTGCTAGAACCATTCATAATGGCTTTAAAATTGTCAAATTTTCGCAAATTTTTTTTTTTCAAAAACACTTATATTTTTATATGCTTATAAAAAGTATATGCTTTAGTTATATATTTGTATTAAATTTATTCATAATATGTCTTAGAATTGTTGGTATTTTAAAGGTGTTTTTCTAAATTTCTTTTTCTAAATGCCACTCGAAGATTGTTTGATTTTCTGATTTTTGCATTTACTAAACGGTAGTTACTGTTCAAAAAAAACAACAGCTGCGACCATGTATTCTTTATGGTATATTTTTTAGTTCAAAATCGATGACTTTTTTTGCTTTTATAAAAAGACCAGTTTAAAGTTAAGATATTTGTTTAAGGGATTCAGTTTTTTTTTTGTTTTTTTAATTTTATTTAACACATCGAAACGTTATTGTTTAAATAAACTTTTTTTTTATTATTTTAATGTTTTCAAAAAAGGAAAAAAAAAAGATAATCACTTCACGATAAATACATAAAAATCAAATATTTAAGTATTCAATTCCAACCAAATGCCGCTCTCTTCAAATTGGAATTAATGATGTTTAGGAAGTATAAAGGTTGTTTAATAATATAAAATAAAATCAGCTGCGACTAGGTATAATTTAAAGTTAAAATCGATTTTGAAAATTCAAGATTTTAGACTAATTTAATTCTTTCTTTACAATGCATTGTGACGTGAAAAATTTATTTTTCACGTCACAATGCATTGTATCTGGAAATGTATTTATCTGGAAAATTTGAAGTTTATATGATATTATATGATTATATGAAGACTAATTAGTTGATAGTTGCAGCGATTTGATTAAAAAATTGTAACGTTAAAAACTTAAAAAGCCTTAAGCATAAAAAATTAACGTAGAAATTATAAGAAAATTGAAGTTAGACACTTGCATATACTGTAAATGTTAAAAAATAGTTAAACTATTAGTCACTAACATCCTGCATATAGACTTTTAGTGAACTACACTAACTATATTTTATATTGTTAATATTAAATTATTATTTAAAACTGAGAATTTATTTTTTATAGCTCAAGGTTAAAAATTTATTCCTATTTTACAAATAAGTGCACATAATAATTTCGTTCAAATCAAAAGGTAAAAATAATATAAATAAAATTTTAGTCAGTAAACTCAAAGTCAGCATAGTAATAAAATGGCAAATCAGTGTTTTCATTTTCAGATGATCCGATAATGTCATTGCGCTTATTTAAATTTCTTATTTCATTTATGTTTATTGGTTTTAGTTCCTTATTTCTATCATCAAAATCATCATCCTCATCCAACTTATTATATTCTTCATCCGCATGTATATCATCATTAGCATCATTGTATTTTCCTTTTCAGTTACTTAAAAAAGAAGATCAACTGCGTCTCCTTCTAGGTTCGTTTTTTTATGTTTACATTTTGATCTTGCATAGTTTAGAGGTGAAAGAATTGGGTCACTCGAAAGCATCAAATAATTTAATTGGTCCGTCATTGTAGCTTTTAGATCAAATTTACGAGCGTGTTGTAAGCGAATATTTTTATGATCTTTATTCCGAGCTTCAATTGCTTCTTCAGAGTTCATTCCAATTGGTAGCATAAATCTAGATGTTGTCAGACTACTATGAGTAGTCTGTGTACTGAGGCTGGCAATTAAAGCCATGATTACTCTCGAACAAATATATTTGCTGTTTCCAAACAATATGTTTCATATTTAGCTATATTAATTTTTTTATTCAAATTAATGGCTAATAGTATAATGTATAACCTGTAGAGTAAATCTTTCTTGACTCCTGTTATTCGTGAAAAATCTGCATGCTAACGAAAAGCACGACGAGCAGTATTTCCATCATTTGTTGTCCCAGATCCGTCTTGATGAGGCATGCCAACAATAAGGCCAAGTTTTGCAAACTCTCGCTAAACAAACTTTTTTTTTTACAGCTGGTAATTTTATATTTTCAGGTCCACGTATTTGGCACTCTTTAATATCAAGTCTAAAGCTTATATGTAGAATACACTCGAAACATCGAATTCATGCATGTAATGACGATAACCCAAGCTCTAAGCTTTGCGAATCCGTTGAACGGATCAGAGCTTTATCTAAGTTTTTTATCTAAGCTCATTAATCTTGGAGTACATTTGCAAATATTACAAATTTGAGCCAATTTGTTGTCACAAATTGCATTAACTGCTTTTCAATCATTGTAAGCTTAAGATCGAAGCTTACTTCAATTACAAGATTCTTTTTAGCTTCTGGTTCCATTATTTCTACATCAATAATCATTGTACTCTCCTCAAGCAAATTGATTTGCTTGTCAAATTATTTTTTTTCTTCTCTTAAAACTAAAGGGTTTTCAGCAATATACTGAATTCTTAGTGGGCGGATGAATCGCGTTGAAGAAGGCACTTGATTTTCCCAAGTTGTCATAAAACCATACGATAACTTAAGTGGCACAAGGCAAGTAGAAAACAAACTTTAATCAGACATTAAATCATTACATTTATCGTTGTTGCTTTTTTGGACGGAAAATGTTTGTTTATACTGCCTTTGGCTACTTGCACCGTCGAAGCCCCATTTGCAATACAAAGTCATTCCTATAAAGGATTCAAGGGAATCAATTTGAGATATTTTATTTTTAACTGTAGTTAGTTGCAGCATTCGATGAACTGTATGGTGTAACCAGGGGCGCCCAAAGCATTTTTTGGTCTTTGAGATAGCTAACTTCCAGACATTGAGCAAACTCCAAACATTTACATGTTTATACTTATGTCAAATAAGGATGCTTTGCAAAAAATTGAGATGATTGGAGCTTGGGAACAAAAAAGCTCCAAAAATTTAGCCCCCCCTCCCTGCCATAAACGTGAGAGCAACATGTTGATGAAATATTTTTTGTATTATTTTCAACTAGACTTATATTCATCGATAAATTTTAAGTTTCGTAGTATTATCTCTCAGAGTTCAAAAATTATGACAATATAAAATTTGAAGGCCCCTCAAATTGAGCGGGGTTTAAATGGTCATAATTTTTGAGCGCTAAAATGTTTTACTATGAAATTTAAAATTTATCGATGAATATAAGTCTAGTTGAAAATAATACAAAAAATATTTCATCAACTTGTTGCTCTCACGTTTGGGGCAGGGAGGGTGGGGGCTAAATTTTTGGGGTTCTTTTGTTCCCAAGCTCCAATCATCGCAATTTTTTGCAAAGCATCCTTATTTGACATAACTATAAGCATATAAATGTTTGGAGTTTGCTCCATGTCTGGAAGTTAGCTATCTCAAAGACCAAAAAATGTTTTGGGCGCCCCTGGGTGTAACAATTCGTTCAGTGGAACTTCTCCTCTTATTCCATTTTCAGCTATATAAATACCATCAGGATAATACTTTTTTTTTCGTCGCAAATGCTGTTATATGTAGGATATATATTCGCATTACACTTAATTGAGTTATTTCGCATAACTTGAAATTGCGTCTTCGATAAATTCATAGCTGTCATTAATGCTAATCCCTCTAGTGGCGTATTTAGTACAATTTGCTTGTTTTTGTCCTAAATAAGACATTTTATTTCATTTGCCGAATCTGTATTTGATAAACATTTTTTAAATACGTACAGCAAACTATATCGCTTTTTCTTTTTTAACCCCATTTCTGCTGCTTGTAAGATTTTATCATGGTCGTGATTTACTAACAATATGGATGCGTGGCGACGTTTACTTCGGTAGGACATATCTTCGTATTTCTGACATGGTCTCCCAAATGATTGTTCATTTAAACAAGAAACATTTAAATCAACAGTTTGTGATGATCATTCGCTAGGTTGCTGAATAATTAAAGACAAAATTTTATTATTAAGTCAAAATGACTCGCCACTTAAAAATTTGCTCTTATTTCGAAAATATTTTTTCTAAGTTTTGATTGGCATTTGCATACAAATTCGAGAAGAGCTTTTTCAGAACGAGTAAAATCATCATTTAAATTAACGGATACGTTTAATTCGTTTTTGAGCATATTGTTATCCTGATCTACGATTTGTCTTGACGTAAGTTGTGATAAAATATTGTCTTTAATTTTTTCAAATACTTCAAGTCGAGTTATGTTATTAAACATTTTGTTAAGATAACTTGATTATTTATAAGATAAAAGTTTTAATAATGCTACTTCAAGAGAAAATTTAAATTTCTATAATTTAGTGTAAATTTATACAAATAATTTTATTACTTTCAGAACATAATTTCTATCAAACCGCTGCAATTATCAACTAATTAGTCTTCATATAATCATATAATATCATATAAACTTCAAATTTTCCAGATAAATACATTTCCAGATACAATGCATTGTGACGTGAAAAATAAATTTTTCACGTCACAATGCATTGTAAAGAAAGAATTAAATTAGTCTAAAATCTTGAATTTTCAAAATCGATTTTAACTTTAAATTATACCTAGTCGCAGCTGATTTTATTTTATATTATTAAACAACCTTTATACTTCCTAAACATCATTAATTCCAATTTGAAGAGAGCGGCATTTGGTTGGAATTGAATACTTAAATATTTGATTTTTATGTATTTATCGTGAAGTGATTATCTTTTTTTTTTCCTTTTTTGAAAACATTAAAATAATAAAAAAAAGTTTATTTAAACAATAACGTTTCGATGTGTTAAATAAAATTAAAAAAACAAAAAAAAAACTAAATCCCTTAAACAAATATCTTAACTTTAAACTGGTCTTTTTATAAAAGCAAAAAAAGTCATCGATTTTGAACTAAAAAATATACCATAAAGAATACATGGTCGCAGCTGTTGTTTTTTTTGAACAGTAACTACCGTTTAGTAAATGCAAAAATCAGAAAATCAAACAATCTTCGAGTGGCATTTAGAAAAAGAAATTTAGAAAAACACCTTTAAAATACCAACAATTCTAAGACATATTATGAATAAATTTAATACAAATATATAACTAAAGCATATACTTTTTATAAGCACTAAGGTAATATGTTTATTTAAAATAAAAATAGTCCAAAGCTTTTTTAATTAAAAAAGTTATGTAGATTTTGAGGATAAGTGTTTTTGAAAAAAAAAAATTTGCGAAAATTTGACAATTTTAAAGCCATTATGAATGGTTCTAGCAAGCTTGTCTTCATCTCTAGTAATTAAACGGATATATTTTTGAGTAGAGTAAAGCACCTATGTTTCAATAATAAAATAAAAAAAAGTTTAGAAGATTTTACTTTTTTGGGCCTTTTGGCCGCGGAAAAAAAATTCTGGCCCACTGTGTTGCGGTGTGGCAGAATAATGTCACACATTTTTATTTTTGTCAATTTGATTGTTAAAAATGTGAAAAAGATATAATGTCGCAAATCGTCGCGTTATTGATTTTCGAATAACAGAGTAAGGAAAAATATCGCAAATGAGTTGAATGAATAGTGTCAAAAATAGAAAAAAGGAATAATGTCGTTAAGGAGTTTAATGAATAGTATCAAAAACAAAACAAAAAAAATAATAGCAATTATAAATGCGTATTTAGATAACATGTCTGGCGTCATACTGAAATAACCTGCTGCCAGTTGCTTCAGTACTTACACCAACTATCTTATAGCCTACTGTTGCAAAGGAGTACCGCTACATTGACTGAGGGTTTGGTCTTGGGTTATTCTTTGTTTTTTTCTTATCTTTTTCTATAAAAGCCGTATGCTATATAGATAAGCAAAACGACTAAGCACCTGCTGATCTATAAACGCCATAGTAGATATATATATATATATATATATATATATATATATATATATATATATATATATATATATATATATATATATATATATATATATATATATATATATATATTCATATATTAACCATTAGCAACACTTTTCCGATTTTACTATTTGCGGCGCAATTCTGTTTTCACTATTTGCGACACAGTTCCGTTTTTACTATTTGCCACACTCTTCCTTTTTTTTTTCAATACTATTCGTTAAATTCCTTTGCGGCGCTGTTCCTTTTTTTTTTTTTTGCGAGATTAGCCCTTTTTAATATATTCGATGCCATTTTAAAGTTCATTTTTTGACACCTATTCATGCTAATTACATATTCACATATTCACACAAATTTACTCAATAGTTCAAAATTAAAGTCAAAATAAATAATAAACGCCTATACCTTTCGAGTTTTTTTAAATGTCTGAGTGCATTGATTGACTGCAATCTTTCGTGGAATTTTCATATTGATAAACTTTGTAAAAAAACAAACTCAGCCAAGCTGTTTGTTTAATTTCATAATTCGTCATTATGCCGATAACGTGATTGTTAAAAATTTTTTCTTAGTTTTATTTTCATATCAGCGTTGCAACCCTTGTTTAGCTTGGGTTCAACAACTACCACCCAAACAAATTGCTTTTTTCTCAATACCAATGCATTAGATCAATAAACTTTTATCCTTTTCATTCACATGCATCAGAGCTTTTAAAAAACTTAAAGTTCCAAACTTTCTGCTGTTAGTCAATATACTGTGAACTCCCAGACATTATTATCTCTTATCATTAGAAATGATAAGAAAATGAACTATTATTATTAGAAATGATAAGAGTATAAGCATTAATTAATAATAATAAAATAACTATAAAACAATATTAATAAGATAACAATATAACAAGAATAATCAGAATTTTAATTGTAACAATAATAAAGCTAATAAGATCAGTCCCATGAATAAGAGATGGAATGTTAGACCTACTCTTGTTAATGACGATGTTGAAGATTTTCCAAAAGACTCTAAAACCTATTTTCTGAGATAAGATGCGAAACTTAGTGAACTGAGAATAATAGAGCTTAGCATCAGACAACACCTTTTTACATTGATTCATTGCAATAATAAATAGCCGTTTGTTCTCAAGAAAATAGTTTTTTTTAAAAAGATGAAAAAAATGATTATGATTAGATATAGCAGTTGCACACAAAGATAAAAACCATGGAAAAGAATGAGGCATGACTTGTAATTGACAAGATTAAATAAAAACTTTAATTCCTGCCTGAATCCAGGAGGTTACGCAGGAGGCGCATTATTCCGCTGAGAGAGAAAAGACATCATCCCTAACCGTCAAGAAGAAAATCACAACAAAAATCCCAGTCACCTTTAGGGTAGTAGTAAGTGGTGCAATGAATGGGTAAATCCAAAATGGAAGTACGAGATGAAAGATTTAAAGAGATTATTGCATGGTCAGAACCATCTATTGGGAGAAAAAGGAAAAATTGCACATAAATCAAGGAATAAAGATAAATGATTAGGGTTGTCAGGAAAACGAGTCCCAAAGTAAACTGATAGAGATAGAGAAATATAGAAGTTTTAAGTGCCAGCAGGATCAGTGGTGTTAGGATCAGTGTGATGAGCATTAAAGTCATCAACAATAACAATATTGCCAAAGGGTAAAGAGAGAAAGCATGGTCAATTTGATCAGAAATTACATTTATAAGAGTTCAGTCTTTGGAAGTTGGAAAACAATAAAGAACAAAAAGAAAGATGTAAGAGAAGTGCAAAGCGGAAGCACATAAAAGAATGGTCAAAGAATTTGAACTTGATTTCACGACAAATAGATGAATTGATGCGTATGTATACCCCTAAGCCAAGCATGTGACTATCAGGGTCTTTATGAATCAAAAGATACTACTCATCAACACTGAGATTTGAAAAAGAAATAGTAGAAATTAAATTGGTCTCACTAAAAGCAAGTCTGGTGAATTTTGCAAGAGGTAAGATTCAACTGATGGAAAGTTGCTTCAAAGACCACGAATATTTGTAAAAGATATATTAAGACAGTTAGGTGGTAAGAATGGCCTTTTATGTTTAATACTTTGGGTTACTCTTGGCATGATTTTAGTTTAAAGAGAACTTGACTCATTCATAGATAGAGCACGGCCTCCTTAGCAATGAGCTATGCAATTTTCTCAGTTTTGTAAATTAACCCTAATTTGTAACATAGGCACTATTAAGGAGGCACCAAACAAAAACCTATAATAAGAGTCCAGAAGATCCAGCATTCATCATCCCAGGCAGGAAACAATATAACACAGGTTTACACGCTAGCCTAATAGAAGAAGAATGGGTTTGAGACTTGATAGCAGAATTTTTCTACTTACCCCTTAAGTCTTTGTCTAGGAGGCCTCCTACAAGTCTGGATGCAGTTATAATCCACCCAAGATGAGTATTTTTATCAAGACATTATCTCCTTTACTCAACCAAGAGCCCCAAGGCATGGGGATTTTTAAATCGGACTTTGTATCTTCTTGCCTTTGCCTAAAAAGCACATCCTACAAGGCAGCAGGGCATGGGGCAGGTAGTACAAGGTTACGTAATACCAGTAGAAGGGTGATCATGATGATCCTGAACCTGACCTGGAAAGTTTAGTTCTGATAGTTTAAGTTTAGTTCCGATAAAGTCTTTTTAACAGTGTCTTTTATTCTGAAAAATAATTTTATCATAATTTTCAGTGTGTTCCATTTTGTATTGCAATCTATAAGTAAAGCCAGTTTATTAGGTTATTTCTCAGTTACATATCTCTGTAATGCATCATTTTTTGTAGGAGATTTTTTTAATTTCTTTACAATTTTATGTATAACTTTAATACTATTTTCAATTGAGACTAGCCGTCAGGACCCGTACGATATAGGTTGTGGTAAGTCTGCTCACACCCGACTATTTCTAAACTTGTTCTTAATTTGGTCTCTATACTTTAATTTATTATAGTAAACGGCAAAAATTAATTGATTTAAAGTTTTTGGCTTTTGATTTAGATTAATAATAAACAATTAATTTACTATACTTTAGAACTCTACTTATTTACTTCAATATTTTTTTACATAATAAAAGTATCTTTAACATATAAAACAGTTGCGTAATATTTCTTCAGGTGTTTTGGAAACTTAGGCTAAAATAATATTTTACCCTCTTATTAAAATTTATTTAAAAAGCAAATTTGGACATTGAAATACGGATCAAAGAGACCTAATTATTTCAAATAAGTTAGCTTTATCTGTTTGATACTTTTTTAATTAAGCTTTTCTGTAATAAAACTTTTAACAAATTCATTCAATTAAGCTGTTTTTACTGCAGATTTAGGCAAATAAATTACAAAACCTGTTGTTTGTGGCAAAAATCGATGTTAATGCTAAAGGAAACCGTCTAGATCGTACAAAATGTGATAAAAGTATAAATGATTTCGATTCACATATAAAAAAATAATGGAAATATAAAATACAAAGTAAAAAAGGCAAATATATCTACTCAAAATTGGCAAATATATCTACTCAAAATCTCGAAGCAATAATTCCAAAGATAAAAAATATAGAAATTTACTTAAGGAACAAAAAACATATTTTTCGGGATAAAAAAGTATAAACTTTAACAAAAATTACAAAAAAATATTATCTTCAACATAAAAAAGAAAAAGCTAATGAGCTGAAATTTTTTATGGTGTAATTAGTTTTATTCAGAGTTTTTTGAGCGAAGCACTTTTTAAAATTTCATAAATACAAAGCTAAAAATATTTTAACATAAACATATTTATTTATTTATTGAAATTTAAAGTTTGACTGTCAATTTGAAAAATGTTTGAAAATTTTTTTTTTTTCTGGCTCGCTCAGAACATGTTACTACTAATAAAGATTGTAATTTTAAAATTTCAAGAGATTCAAATCATTTTTCACTAAGATATCCTTGTTGGAAGAAACATTGGCCAATAAAATAGGTAAAAAATCTGTTTATGACGTGTACATTTAATGGCGTCATCATTACATTTTTATGGAATTAGTGTTAATTGTTTTTTTTTAATAGTATTAAAAAATTACAATTAACACTTAAAATTAAAAAATTTTAAGTTATAATAATTTTTTGAAAAAAAAGTGTTTTTCCCCTGCTACTACCTTAAGTCTTTTGAAATGTTTTATCCAGAACCAACATTAGTTTGATAAATGTTGACAAAATTTTAAAATTTTTTTACAAGTGTTAGGAAATAAAGTTCTTTATGAAAACGGTCGTCATTATGAGCTTGTAAATAAATAAATTGGCGTTTTCCCAAATAGTAATAAAAGACGGTATTTGTTGTAGCAGTAAGTACATCATACCTTCAATTCTTAATATATATAAAAATTATAAAGAATTCACTATTTAATTTTTATCTTTTTTGGTAACATCATGATCTTGAATTTTAGCATGTTTTTAAAGAAGTATAAAGATCAAGTATCTTGATCAGCATGTTTTTAAAGAAGTATCAAAACGTTTTTGAATGTTGCCGTCATTGATCGACTCACCAAGATTTTTTTTTTTTTTTCGGTCGTTATTTAGGTGCTCCCAGAAGTCCTTACGGTCTTATCACAGAGCACCGCGCGAGAGCATTTAACGAGAAGTTCACGCCTCCTTCCGTACCTATGTCACTTTCTTGGGCTGGAGCTAGCGTCGAACCTCGGATCTCTGGGTTCTGAGCCAGAACTCTAACCACTGCGCCACGGCTGCTCAAGATTGAGAAAATTTCTTTATGGTTTTTACCTGGCCATCAACCTACCACTACCATATGGTGTCCAAACTTTTCAATGTTGAGGGCTACCTGAATTCTCAACTCAAGAAGCCATCAAACAGCGAGGAGACAAAGTATTCTGTAATACCGTACAGCTAGAGTTTGGAAAATTTGGATTTCTGATTTTTAGGTCTAAAAATAAACTCTTTGCTTATATTGGGCCCTTTGTAAAAAAGACTCACATCTACACAACATAAAAGTGAAAGTTATCTAGAAAATATTGTAAATGTTAGAAAACGAAGCCAGTACATGACTTGAATTAAGCATATTTTTGCAAACAAAAATTTGAGAATATTTGTTTTTATAAAGAATTAAACTTTTATAATTATTTAATATAATTTCTTGTTTTAAATCTTTCTTCAGAGCTAAAATGAAGTTTTCTCAGTCAAGCTAATCACTGTTTGAGTCATTTTTTCAATGAAGTTAAAAATGAATAGGTTTTTCAACTTCACAGATATTACTCCGGTAATATCTGTGGAAAACTCATATTTTGACTAAGTCATCCACTAAACAAAACGGATAATGAAGTAGGTTGGAGTGAGGGATCCAGGAAGGAGGGGGGTGGGGTGGGGTGTGGTGGTGGGGGATGGGGTGGTACAAAACACAAAAATCTTTCACCATTCCCCCACTACCAAAAGTTCCTGAATCCGTCACTGGTCTTAAAGCTCCATCACAGGCTGGGTCTTTTTTAAGCAGCCAAACTGGAATATTTTCAAGCACCAGAAATGGAACCTCATAATTCTAGAGTCCAACGCATTGACATAGTTAATTTTGTTTAAAAATAAAATATGAAAAACTTATTACAAAATTTGTCAATTTTATCTATCAAATAATTCGTTAAAAGTTGAAATGACATTTTTAGTTAAATAAATTCGGTTTTTTGAGTGATGTTAATATTAATTGGATAAAATTTAAAAAGGCCAAATTTGAATTTGACGTTTGAATTAGACTCAAACTTGACTAACTTTGATCAACTCAAATTTGCTTTTCAAATTCTATTTCTATAAAATCTATTTTCAAAAAACCATAATAGCCGCCTAATTTTCTTTATTTGCTGAATTCGGTGTCAAAAAAATAATTGGTATGTCGAGCAACCTTTTGAAAAAAAAAATATATTTTTGACATGAGACAACGGTAAAGACCAAAAATTCTCAAATAATTTAAGAACAATCCGAAAAATATTTAAGAAAATAATAATATCAAAGCGGTCAGAAATGCTTGAAAATGCGAAGTAATTCAAAAATACTAATTTTTAAAAACAAATTCAATTTTTATGACTTAATAATTTTCAAACCTTCAAGAAAGTATACTTGGAATAATTTCTTTCTAGTGCACTGAACTTTTACATTTCGTCCCATTAAAGGAGCCAGGGTAGAAATTAAATTATAGAAACTGAAAAAATCAAAACATCTTTACTGTTTAAGACTAAACTTTTTAATATGTTGATTCCAGTTTTACAAATTTAAAATATAAAACAGATTTATTTGGTTTTGTATGTATATATGAACGGACATTTATTTATGTGTGTGTGTGTGAGTATGTGTGTGTGTGTGAGTATGTGTGTGTGTGTGAGTATGTGTGTGTGTGTGAGTATGTGTGTGTGTGTGAGTATGTGTGAGTGTGTGAGTATGTGTGTGTGTGTGTGTATGTGTGTGTGTGTGAGTATGTGTGTGTGTGTGAGTATGTGTGTGTGTGTGAGTATGTGTGTGTGTGTGTGTGAGTATGTGTGTGTGTGTGAGTATGTGTTTGAGTATGTGTGTGTGTGTGACTATGTGTGTGTGTGTGAGTATGTGTGTGTGTGTGAGTATGTGTGTTTGTGTGTGTGTGTGTGAGTATGTGTTTGAGTATGTGTGTGTGTGTGAGTATGTGTGTGTGAGTATGTGTGTGTGTGTGAGTATGTGTGTGTGTGTGAGTATGTGTGTGAGTATGTGTGTGTGTGTGAGTATGTGTGAGTATGTGTGTGTGTGTGAGTATGTGTGTGTGTGTGAGTCTGTGTGTGTGTGTGAGTGTGTGTGTGTGTGTGAGTATGTGTGTGTGTGAGTATGTGTGTGTGTGTGTGTTTGTGTGAGTCTGTGTGTGTGTGTGTGTATGTGTGTGTGTGTGTGTGAGTATGTGTGTGTGTGTGAGTATGTGTGTGTGTGTGAGTATGTGTGTGTGTGAGTATGTGTGTGTGTGTGAGTATGTGTGTGTGTGTGAGTATGTGTGTGTGTGTGAGTATGTGTGTGTGTGTGAGTATGTGTGTGTGTGAATATGTGTGTGTGTGTGAGTATGTGTGTGTGTGTGAGTATGTGTGTGTGTGTGAGTATGTGTGTGTATATAATAAAAATAAAAGTAGAATAGTAAATTTTTTCCTTTTTCATTTTATCGAATTTTTTAGTTATATTAACGGGGCTGGATGATAAGACCATATCTTCTGCCAGCTTCTGGTCGAAACTTTAATGTTATATTTTTATGATGTAAAAACATTGTAACAACTTATTTTTTGACGAAATAAAAAAAAAAAAAAAATTTGGAGATAAATCGCAGCAAGATTATTCTTAAAAGAAATTTAGTGTAAAAGGATTAACTTGAAAGTCAGAGTAAAAAATTTAGATCTATATGAAATATAGTGATTCGGTATTTAACTCTAGTAGTATTCATTTTTATTTAGAATATAAGTTATTAAATACCAAAATTATTTTTAAGCTTATAAAATTTTTATAAATCATTTAGCATACACTTTGAATTAATTGTTAACATTTAATATTTTTTATTATGTTCTCAGACTTTTAAGCCGGCAGTGTATGTAGTATTTGATGGAATATTTTTTCTTCAAAAATTTTCCTTTATTCTACATATAGTATTTACAACACAGTTTCACTTTACTATTATACCTATACAACTGAAGGTTTCTTAGCAACCAAAAAGTTATTTTTTTATTTTTTTTGTGAATAACAAGTTTATTTTAACTTTGACTTTTTTTCATTTGTTTTTGAAAAGCAGACTTTGAAAATATTTTTTCTTGGATCTTTTTTAATCGCGATTCTATTTTTTTTAAAGTGTTGCGCTTTCCATGTTTTTGAATCCCTATAGAGGTTCGTTTTGCTTTTATAAAATGATCTGCATGCTCTTTAATTTCGTTGGGAGCTAAAGAGGTTTCTTTGACAACATTTCGCATTTTTTTAAAAATATCCTCTGCCTGATCGAATGATTTGAATGTTGTTTCTCCATTAAACCCGCCCCCAACTATTGTATCAAACGGATCGTATTTAACTAATCTCCTTTTTCCATATTGACCAATTTGAATGTTTTGATTTGAATATGGACGATTATAGCTATTAAACTCATGTGGATATACATTTGGATTGCTTTCGTAAAACTCACCCCCTCCGTCTTTTTCACTGTTTCCAAGTAAACCATGACCTAAAAAACACCAATAAACATTCACTCAGTGTTATGCCATTCTCACTTTCGAGAGAAAGGCATAACTTGTTACTACGCTACTGTCGCTATACTAATACAGTTATTTTTTATAATTAACATTGGTTGTAAAACATAAATTGTTATTACGACGAATTTTAAATCAATAAAATCTAAATAAGTATTACTTGTTTTTACACCGTATTCTTTTGGCTCATGAAGCGCACCTATGTTAGACTTATCAAAACTTTGACGGTGACTTCTCACACCATGAGTTAAAGCTGCTTTAGGGTCAGTTAGCTGTTTCACAATTTCAACTTCATTTATGTCACCTTTATAATATTAATAAAAATAATATTGTCAATGAAAAATTTCTTTCATCAGTAACAACTGTTGTTTTATCAGTTTAGTATACGATTTTTACTTTTAGTTCTGTAAACTTTATTTGAGAACATGCACAAAATTTAAACTTTTAGTTTACAAATATTATAAAAAATTTTAAAATTTTGGTTTACAAACATTGTCGTATAACAAGTTATTCGTCTAAAACACAAAATACGTCACATACCTTGATGAGTTCTATCATTGATAATTACCTCTTCATCATCTTTTCCAAACTTCTCAATACCATCATGTGGGTGTTCAATAGCTATAAAATTATATAAAATAATTATAATTTTATATATATATATATATATATATATATATATATATATATATATATATATATATATATATATATATATATATATATATATATATATATATATATATATATATATATATATATATATATATATATATATGTATATATATATATACACACACGCACATATTTTTTGAAAAATCTTTTATGATGACTAGAAATCATAAAATATTTTTAGAACTCCAAGAGTTGACCCTAAAAACCCAGAAGGGTAAAACCCTGAAAGTCCAGAAGGTAAAGCCTAAGTAAAAAAACTCTGAAATCCCAAGAATTTATTATTGTTATTCATTTCAGTTTTTACTAAAATTGTCATTAGATAATTTTCATAATAGCAAAGTTGAAATTAAAGTTTAATAATAATAGGTAATAACCTTTATAGTGACTCTCCTTTTTATGAGAATGATTTTCTTCCTCATCTGGCGAATCATATTCATCATCATAATTACGTATTTCACCTTTTATCTAAAACAAACCAATCAATTTAAGCATTATTTTCAAATACTTTCATAAATTTTAAAACAACCTTAAGTCAGTTCATTAGGCTCAATAATTATGCTATTAGTAACAAGTAACCCATAGTAATCCAAAAAGTGCTTGATTTAAAATACACACAAATTAAAACACCATATTTTAAATACATCTTCATCTATTAGTTGGTTTAAACTAGAGTTTAATTTTTAGATGTTGAACACTAGATCTTACTGACTTCAAAAATCTTGTGTAAATGCATTTTTTTGCCTTAGCAACTGTCGCTATTGATGATATTACTATACTCTTTGTGCGGGTATAGCTTTTTAACTTATTTTAATTTTTTAAATATATATTGTGATAAAAATAGAGTGAGCAATGAGAGCCCACAAAGAAATGCGAAACACTTATAGAAAGGTTTATTTAAGAAGGATAAATAATAGATGCAGAAAAATAAACAGAAAAAGTAAGAAAAAAAAATACAGTAAAAAATTCAATAGTTATATATTCTATGTTTACTATTTTAGTAAATTAACGTTATAAAAATTAACAGTTATAACTTAACCATATAAAAATAAAAATAAAAAAATATAAAATAAAGCAAAACAAAAACAGATCCAGATCATGGTTTCAAAATGTTTTAAAGTGGAAAAGTAAGTATTACAAAAGTATGGTTTCAAAATGTTTTAAAGTGGAAAAGTAAGTATTACAAAAGTATGGCTTCAAAATGTTTTAAAGTGGAAAAGTAAGTATTACAAAAGTATGGTTTCAAAATGTTTTAAAGTGGAAAAGTAAGTATTACAAAAGTATGGTTTCAAAATGCTTTAAAGTGGAAAAGTAAGTATTAATTCAAAAACTCTCTTTAAAGCAATGATTTAAATTGTGTTGAGCTAATATTCCAATTTGTAAAACCTTACTTACCTACACCCTTACTTTTCAGAGAGATATATAAGATATATAAAATTGATATAAAACTTCACCAAATTCTTAGAATTATGAATAAAGATAAAAATAATATATTATATATACACACTCCCAGTTTTAAATCATCATTTAAAAATACAAAGAAAACACTAGTTTAAATATTTAAAGTAAAAATAATGAATACTATTTTAAATATAATTAAATTTCTAACCCATATTACTTGACTTTTATAAATAATCTGTTTGCAAGTTTCACATTAGTAATTATAAATACCAAATTTTTGAAGTTATATTTATTGTTAAATTTGATAGTTTCTTTTGTCTTCACATTATAGTGAGATGATGTGGTAGAATGATATTGAATAGTGGTAGAAAGAAATTAACATGAAGTAGTAGAATGAAATTGACATGATGTGGTAGAATGATATTGAATAGTGGTAGAAAGAAATTAACATGAAGTGGTATAATGAAATTGACATGATGTGGTAGAATGATATTGAATAGTGGTAGAAAGAAATTAACATGAAGTGGTAGAATGAAATTGACATGATGTGGTAGAATGATATTGAATAGTGGTAGAAAGAAATTAACATGAAGTGGTATAATGAAATTGACATGATGTGGTAGAATGAAATTGAATAGTGGTAGAAAGAAATTAACATGAAGTGGTAGAATGAAATTGACATGATGTGGTAGAACGATATTGAATAGTGGTAGAAAGAAACTAACATGAAGTGGTAGAATGAAACTGACATGATATGGTAGAATGAAAGTTTTGCAATTATTTTAAATTCTTTTTAATTTTAATTTATAGAATGAAATTTATAACATGAAATAAATATAAGAAAAAAAAAAAGATCAGAAAACACAAGCTTAGTAAAGAAACCAGTAAGCTTTACAAAATGAAGCTATTCTACAAAAATAACTGCTTTGAAACTAAGACTGCCTAGGCAACAGTAGTTTACACAATCTAAAGGTAACAAGAAAATTGATCGAAGCCATTTTTGAACTGAAAGACTAAAAGTTGCATGAAAAAAGAAGATAAGTTTATACAGCTACAAAGTAAGTGACAACTTGTATTACACTAGATACCTATGAGAAATTAAATTCTATTTGCCAAAAACCAATTAGGTGTCATCTCCACAAAAAAAATGAACAAATTATTAACCAATGTGCTGTACCAACAGTCAAACATGGATTGTTTGGTTCTTTGATTCTGTGACAGTTTGAGGTTTTTTTGCTAGTCACAAAGTAGGAAATTTAAACATAAAATACTTAATAATACTCTTTTTCACAGCATTTATTTGCAATATGCTTTTCCATCTGAACAAAGAATTTATCAAAGATTTATTAAAGAAAAGTTTTATTTTTTATATAGTTTTATTTTTTAGCAAAAATTGTGAAAAAATTATTATTTGCCAAATGAATTTTTATGGGTTGAACTAGACAGAAATATCAAGAACAACTCTTTGAATACTTGCAACAGCCAATCAAGAACAACTCTTTGAATACTTACAACAGCCAATCAAGAACAACTCTTTGAATACTTACAACAGTGTTGGAGTAAAATATTATCACTTACTAAAGAAAATGATACAAAGAACGCCAATGATTTGTGAAGATGTTAAATTAAGCATCCTTTGTATTTTAGAGAAAGTGTGTTTTGTGTCATTGTCTTGTTGAAACAAAAATAAAAAAGGCAAAATTATTATTCTTGTAGGCCAAACATCAAAACCATATTTGGTTCGCACAATAGAAATATTTTATATAACAATAAAAATAGAATGTGAGAAAAATTGCAATTGCATTAATAATCTGCCTGCCTATTGAGCAACAAATGTCTATCTAATAACACTGTATACCAAGCAACAGTATGTTCTAATAAACCTGAATACAAAGACAAAGTATATACTGGCTCAAGTGCAATATATATATATATATATATATATATATATATATATATATATATATATATATATATATATATATATATATATATTTGAATGAACAAATTCCTTAAAATAATTTCTGATTATTCATATTTTCTTCGTTATTAATTATTCATATTTACTCTCTTCAGAGAATCATATGATAAAAATCAATATTCAAAAAAACTGCTAGTATCAGCACAAATAACCTTTTTTAATTTGAAATCTGAACCATAAACTATGAAACTGTTTCAAATATTTTATGGCAAAAGGTTGAGAAATAAAAAGAAATAAAAAAAACTCAAACACCAAGTTATACATTTAAATAATTAAAAAAAAAACAACCCATACATGCCCATGTGAGTCATATTCATCTGGATGATTGGAAATCTTTTCTCTCTCATTTCCTTTGCGACGGTTGTGATGTTTTTTGCTCCCACCTCTTCCTAATTCACCAAACTTTGGAAATCTACTAAACTCTGAAAATTCATGAAAATGATGCCGACGATGAGCTTGATTTTTATTTTTTAAATCTTTATATGGCATATCTTTATTCCATGCTAGTTCACCTGAAAAGTTATTTATGTTTATTTTCAAGTTAAAACATTTTAATAAGTGCTGCAGTAAGAAGAGAAAGTAATACAATAGACATGTATATGAGATACTAAAATATGTATATTGAAAATCTGTTATGACAAGAAAAATATCTTCAGTTAATCTGCATAAAATGATAGTATTTCTATTTTTTTTACAGATGAATTTATACAGATTTATTACAGTTAGATATGCTATCAATATATGCAAATTTTATAGAGTTAGTATACTATTAATTTAAGTTATAGTATATTAAACTATAATAAATCTGCATAAATTGGTATTTCTTTAATGGCAGCATCCCTGCATAAATTAATAGTTATCTAAATGTAATAAATGTGTATAAATTAATAACTTATTTATGTGTATAAATTGATACTTTACCTAATTGTAGTTTACCTGTATTAATTAATAATTTACTGCAATAAATTTGCATAAATTGATTGCATAAATAAATGTGCACCTTGAATCTACATAAAATGATATTATACCTGGAGAATGTTTTTTATTTTTACTAGGAGCATCATCTGGGCCTTCATCGTCATCAACTTTTAAATCTTCAATACTACTGTAAGGATCCTGTTAAAGTTTTAAAGTTTTTATTTTAGTAACAAATTGTAAAAATTTTGTAAAAAAAGAGCAACTGTAAAAATTTTGAAATTTTTGAACTCATTGTAAACAAAAATATTTTTAATGCTAACAAAATAAAAAATTACTTTTAGAGAAATAAAAAAGTTCATTTGTCGAATTAACTAAAACCTTTTTTGCTGATTCAACTTTACTTTTCTGAACATCATATTTTCTAGTAAACTGACCACTTATTGCTTCTTCGCGCTCAATCCTTCGTCCAATGCTTTCCCCTGGGTTGTTCAAGTAATCATTATCTACTTCATGGGCTTTGTGAGATTTTTCAACAAATGATTGTATAGGATTGTAAATATTTTGATTATCTCCCTCAAACCTATTGTTATACTCCATATCTTTATTGATTCCTTCCATGCTAACTTTTTCTTCATTATTAGGTGAAGAAAAAAGTGGTTCGGCTCCATGACTTAAATAATTAACATCTTTGGGAGCAAGAAGGTTTTTAACATTTTCATTAAAATGAGGTAGATTGTGGTTTTCACTAAAATGAGGTAGATTGTGGTTTTCATTAAAATGAGGTAGATGGTGGTTTTCATATTCATTATGATGATTTTTTAGGTTTTCATGATTTCTTTTATGATGTCTTCTGTACTCATCATCCTCTCTAGGAAAATCCATGTCTTTATCTAAATCTTGTTGATGCAAGTCATCATAATGATCCTTTCCAAACCCATCATCTTCTTCATCTTCCTCAAAACCTCCTCCATGATGGTTAAACTCCTCTTTATCTTCTTCTTCAAGTTTTTTATCTTCTTCTTTGAGTTTTTCATGTACAAGGTTTCCATCATCGAAATTACGGTCTTTATCCATATCATGCAGTATCTCTTCATCTTCATCTTTTTTATTGACTTCATGACCATTATGATGAATAGGTTCATGAGATTTGTGGGAGGATTCATGTCCTTCATTTGAATTAGGAAATTGTTCATCATGTGATTTGTGAAAATGTTCATCATCTTCATGTGATTTGTGATAAGGTTCATAATCTTCATGTGATTTGTGAAAATGTTCATGATCCTCATGTGATTTGTGAAATGGTTCAGGATAATCATGTGATTTGTGAAATGATTCAGGATCTTCATGTGGTTTATGAAACGATTCATGATCCTCATGTGATTTATGAAATGGTTCATGATCTTCATGTGATTTGTGGAATAGTTCATGGTCTTCATGAGAATTGTGAAACGGTTCGTGGTCATCATGGGATTTGTGAAATGGTTCATGATTTTCATGAGATTTGTGAAATGGTTCAGAATCATCATGGGACTTGTGAAAAGATTCAGCGTCATCATCTGGTTTGTGAAAAGATCTATGCTCCTCTTCATGTTCTTCATGAACATCTTTGTGTTCGTTGTGTTCAGTTTTTTCTTCATTATCATCTTTTTCTTCAGCTTCATCTTTTTCCTTTTTACTCTTTTTTCCTTTACCTAAAAAAAAAAAATTAATTAAAAAAATAATTAACTACTTTAATAACATATATGAAAGTCATCAGCTTTATATTATAAACATTTGAATGTTTTAATACAAATATCACCCGCGTTTTATATATAAAAACCATCAGCATTTTATATATAAACATTGTCAAAATTTTATGTAAAAGGTGTCAACTTTATTTGACATTATTATTCATCAAAGTACCTAATCATTAATTATAATACCTTTATTTAAAATGCAAAAAAATTCAAAGTTAAGTACAATTTATGCAAAAACCATTAAATTAATTAAATTTTATTGATTTTTAAAAAGCCACAAAAACTCAAATTAATAGACTAGAATGTTTTTTATTTTTTTATTAAAAATAAAAACATTTTGAATGTTTTAATTTTTTTACTGTTTACATACATTGACTGACTAATAGGTAGAACATGGTAGGAGTGCTGCTACATCAACTGACAAATAGATAGAACATGCAATGAGTGCTACATCACTGTGGATTTTGGTTTGGGCAGGTCATCAATTAAAAAAAAAATATATTTTTTAATTGATGACCTGCCCAAATATTCATATATATATATATATATATATATATATATATATATATATATATATATATATATATATATATATATATATATATATATATATATATATATATATATATATTGTTAATTCACCTTCCCAAGGTCCAGAAGGGCACTACAGACAAAGAGGCTACTTATTTGTGGTTATAACCCTCTCTCAACCAGATACTTGATACATTCCCATGATAAATTAGAATGTGGTATTATCAAGATAATTGTTAATAAAAGACATGATAATTGTGGTAGTGGTGTAGTGGTAGAGCGCTTGGTTCATAAGCGAGAGGTTCCGAGTTTGATCCCCACCACATCCCTGGTAGTACCGCACTCAACTTGTTTCTCCGCACAGCGGCCTTGTTCTTCAAGGTTCATGCTTCAGAGTTATAGAGTTGAGAGAGGGTTATAATTACAATTAAGTAGCCTCCTCGTCTGTAGTGGCCTTCTGGGCCTTGGGGAGGTAAATTACCAAAAAAAAAATAATTAAAAAATACTTGATACTAGATTACTAGATACATTCTCATGATAAATACTTGATACTAGATACATTCTCATGATAAATACTTGATACTAGATACATTCTCATGATAAATACTTGATACCAGGCTTAGATTGGAATGACGTGCGATCAAGCGCTATTGCTGACCACGCAAATGATTTAATTTTTTGTTAACTTGACCACGATTGTTTATATTTTTTGATGACTTAAGCATTTCAGAAATGTGCTGAATGTAGAAACGCTTAGCTAAACTTAAACTAGGAAAAATGTTAAAAAAAAAACTAACGAAAAAAAAAAATTTACGAAAAAGAATTATATACAGTGGGTTGCATAAATATGAGTCAGTTGATTTTTAATAAGATTTTTTTATATTTTTTTAAAATTTAAAGCAAACAAAAAAATTAATAACTTAAATTGTTTTAAATTTTATTAACAGTGGTTTTATAAACAAAATAAGAAAAACATGTTTTTTTAAAAAAAAATTCAAGATATTTTTTTATGAGAAATATAGACAACCGTTAAAAAAAAAAAAAAAAAAAACAAAGCAAAAATATAGAGTCAGGGTGCATTTAAGTATTTTGTATGCGCACCATGAACTTTCACACATGCACGAACATGTCTAGGCATAGATTCAACTAGTCAGATGCATAATTCTATTGGAAATTCTTTCCAAAGCTTTTTTAACGCCTGCTGTAATTGCACAACACTGGCTATGCTCTCTTTGACCAATCTCTTTTCTATCCAAGCCCAAATGTTCTCGATGGGATTGAGATCTGGAGAACAAGGTGGCCAAGGCATGACTGTAATGTTTTTCTAATCAAGCCACTCTTTAACCGAGATTGAAGTGTGAGCAGTAAAACCATTGTGCTGAAAAATCCATTGTTGTCATCTTCCATAAAAAGCTCTGGCTGTTAGCAAAAGCTTACTTTTCATCTCTTTGTAGATGTACTGGTTAATTCTGCCATTATAAATGTTGTATAACCCTGTTCCTTTATGGGAGAAGCATCCCCATATTCCAACTGATACTCCTCTGCCTTGTATCCTTGGTACAAAAAAACGTTCTTTGAACTTTTCAGCCAGCCAGCCTCTTGATGATTAATTTTGACTTGCGATTTATCACCTCAAAATTGGATTCGTCGCTAAAAATGACTTTCTTCTACAGACCAGTGAAGTCTTTCTCTACACCACTTTAATCTTTTTAGGCAATCTGAGACACACAAAAGTGGTTTTTGAGCAGCAACATAGCAAGGCTTTCTTATTTAGGCATCTTTGTACAGTTCATCTACTAACACTAACAATACCAGGCGTATTTGTGAACTCTTCAGCAAGCTCTTGGTAAGAAATTTTAGGGCCTTGTCTAACCTTTTGATAGAGATAACTTTGGTTCTTGAAGTTAGCTTTAAAGGCCTACTAAGCCTTGGTAAATCTTTGACATCATTATGTAGCTCGCAGTTTTTCAACGTTGTTTGTACACATTCAAGCAAAACATTGCATATTCGAGCTATTTCTTGTTGGCTTTTTGTTTTATCTTTAAGCAGACCTACTATTTGCCATCATACCTTGTCTGAAACAGCTTTTCTGCCCATTTTTGTCTTTTTACTTTACCAAATAATTACCAATGCGAATAACTCAAGATATAAAAATGATAATTTTATTTCATTTTCACAAGAACATTTATGTAGTTCGAAAGAAATCAACCACTAAATTTTAGTTCGCTCAGATAACATTTCATTGAGAATTTTAACTTAAGTTATTAAATTTTAGTTGACTCTTTATTTTTGCTACATTAGAAATACAGATATGTTCTAATTAAATTAATAATTACTCAAGACTAGTTAACCTAACAAGTTCCAATTATATACCATTCGATAGAGAATCAATTAATTAAGACATTTAATACGCTTTTAATCGTATTAATCAGTTGGTTTCAAAGATAATTATGAAAAAAATAAAAACTTTACACAAACAAAGTAGTGACTCTATATTTATGCAACCCACTGTATAAGCACTAAAATAAAATAAAAATATAAACTCAAAGCAAAACTTTTTGATACGTTTTTAATTACGCTTGAAACAATGTTAAAACTTATCTTTTTAAACATTTTATCAAAGTTAGGCAAAACGCTTTTAAATTAAGTAACAAATTACTACAAATGATTGTTTAATAAATGAACAAATTTTATCAAATTTATTAAAAAGTGTCGTATATAATATTTTTAAATTGTATAAACATTTGTTTTATCAAAAAAATTAAAAAAAAAAAATTGATTAAAAAAATAATGTAGTCTTTTTAAAATAGCAATTTTTAATAATTTTACGCTCTAATTAGTAAGTCTAGTTAAAAAAAAGGATTTCAACTTTTTTATTTGTAAAAAAAGAAAAAATAGATAAATAAAATGTGCCTGCAATTTAAATAAAATTAACTGCCAACAAGCAAATTAATTTAATTTTAATTTGAGCTTTACAACTTTAGTGATAAGCGCTTCACGTAACAAATTTAAAAATTATTATAAAAGATTTAAACTCATTCATTCCTATCGTAATTAAAAATTTTTTTTTTTCAAAAAATAAAATGTTTACAAAAAAATAAAAAAAGATTTAAAAAAATCGTAGGTTTAATTGTATAAATTATTCATATGAATATTACAAAATGCTTCAAAACATTTCCATTAATCAACAAAATACATTCTTATATAAGTGAATAAAGTTTTTTATACTCTTGCATAATTCACAGAAAATGTGTAAAAGATTCTAGTCACAAAAGGTTCTGAACTTATTCATAAATTAAAGTAACTTAAAAGAATTCTTTATAAAAATAATGGTTTGAAAGATTTTTAGGAAGACATGGAAAAATAGTTTCAAACATTTAAATTTATCATGGCTACATAAAAAAATTTATATATAAATATTTTTATTAATTTACACATGCGTTTATGTAAACAATTACAGTGGTGTACACTGGATTTTTAGATGTTTGAGTTTTGACACTTACAGGCATTGTGCTAACTCCAAACTTTTGTATGTTTATGTCTATATCAAAAAAGAATGTTTTGCAAAAAATTGGGGTGATTGGAGCTTGGGAACAAAAAACCCCTAATTTTTGGGCCCACTGAGCCCTTAACGTGGGAGCAATGAGTTTATAAAATATTTTCTTTACTATTTTTGTCAAAATTTATATTCATCAAAAAATTTCAAATTTCATGCAATAATCTCTTATTTTTCAAAAACTATAGCCATATAAAGTTTTAACCCCCCTCAATTTGAGGGGGCTGTAAACATTGCAGGATCATAAAAACTGAACACTAAGAGATTATTGCATGAAACTTGAAATTTGTTGATGAATATAAATTTCATCAACAAATTTTAAGATCGCACGCCATTTCCGTCCAAGCCTGTGATACTAAATACATTCTCATGATAAATACTTGATATTAGATATTCTCATACTAAATACTTGATACTAGATGCATTCTCATGATAAATACTCGATACTAGATTCATTCTCATGATAAATACTCGATACTAGATACATTCTCATAATAAATACTTGATACTAGATATATTCTCATGATAAATACTCGATACTAGATACATTCTCATGATAAATACTTAAGACTAGATACATTCTCATAATAAATACTTGATACTAGATACATTCTCATGATAAATATATGATAATAGATACATTCTCATGGTAAATACTTGATACTAGATACATTCTCATGATAAATTTGGAACACATTTTTAACAAACAAGTAAATTGACATTATTGTTCAACCACTATACAAACACATTCAATCATTGAGGTTCATATCTGGCCAATCATCCAGATTCCATTCAACCCATTGTTTTGCTGACAATGCAAAATTTCTATAAATTTGTAAATTGATTCTGTAACTGAATTAACAGACAGCAAGTTGCCGTCATCTTGAATTGAAGGACACCATCAGACAATCATTGGCAGCTACCATCACAGAAATAGCAAAGTTTTTGGCAAAAAGTGAGAATCCCAATGAGAGATCATCAAAACTGCCAAACAAACTTCAGCAGACATTTGAAAAATGGCATCTTCTGAAGAAGAACAAAGTGCAAACATTACCAACTCAACTTACAAGAGAATTCTTTTTGTCTTCAGGTTGAAAGATCTTTTTGATGTCACTCATGCCAATGCTCTGAATATGACATCAGTATTGCAAGAAGACAAGGGTTTCTTGCTAGCCCAGTGAGAAAGAAAGAAAGGGATTGATGGCTGAAGTAGATAAAGTGCTTGTTGCTAAGGAGGAAAGGATTTCAGAGAAAGAGGAACAAATGTTTGCCAGGCAACCGCAAGCAGATCAAATGAAACAGTAGCTTCTACAGCTGAACTTATTTCATCTGGTTCTGGAAACAACTCAGCTGAAGTTTGTGACAAGTTGGAACTGGGAACTGATTCTAGTGAGGTGGATGTTAGAGGCATCACATTCCAGATACCAAAAAGAAATAGGGGGCAAAACTATTGTTATGCCAGAACTCGCAGCAGTTCTAGATCAAACAAAAGTGTAAGACCGCAAGGTTGTCTTTGTTATAGCAGAAACTGCAGAGAGCTTGAGACAGAACATTGATGAATTTTCTCTAAACAGAGACTTGATTTGCTAATACAGAGTGGAACACTGAGTTCAGAGATCTGCAGACATAAAGAGTGAGTCTCTAGGTAACATTCCCCATGTTATTCACTGGAATGGAAAGCTGATTACTGATCGAATTGGAAAAGAGAAGGTCAATTGCCTGTATTGGTTTCAGGAAAGAAGTTTCTCATCTACTCATAGTTTCAAGCTTCCATGCTGAACAAGTGAAGCTCAGGCTGCTGCTGTGATTGGAGCTTTATTGAAGACTGGGGCATAGCTGTAAGCATCCGAGCTATGTGTTTTGAACTAGTGCCTGTGTCCTCCCCGGGCAGAAGCTTGAGAAGTAGCTCTTGTCACTGGCTTGTAGGCATCACATTATGGAACTGATAATAGGTGCAGTTTTCCAAGTGCGTATGGGAGCCACATCTTCTCCAGAGGCTCCACTCTTCAAACTTTTCCAGGAATATTGGGACTCCATAAACACAGCCAAGTATGAATCAGGGATTACAGCTAATGGCATGGCAAGCCTAGTGGAAGACATAAAGCAAAGCACCATCGATTATGCCCACAAGTGTCTTGAAGTATCTTGAGTTAGCCGAGAGATAATTACGAAGAATTTTTATGATTAACTTTCTTGGTGCTGCTCCTGCCAGAGGAGTGTAATTCATGTCACCTTTAGTAATGCACCATGCCTGATGAATGCCTTAAGATCTGGATGTTCAAGACTCAAACTGACACATGCAGAAGAGAGAAGATTACATGATATGTGTTCACAGTACAGGTCAACCTGAAATCCTGGATCTCCGCACCACAAGCAGCAGGTGCTCCTTACAGTGACCTGCTGCTAAAGTCACTACTTGAATACTCATTAATACACTCAGCCATCTGGAAGTCAACATTATGCAGGTTTTCCAATCACTTGTGGTACTTGTCACAAGAACTTGTTAGCTTAGTTTTTACAACTGTCAAAAAGAATCGATTGTGAGTCAGATTTCTCATGGTTGATCCAGACTTGTGGAAGGACAACAAACAGGTGGCAGAAATAGTCCAGCCTATAAAGGTTGTTAATGACCACACAGAACATGGAGTGGCACTGATTCTTGAATACAGTAGACTAGTAATCTGAGATATAACACAGCTGCAATTCCGTCTGCAAGTTGTCAAAAAATCATTGCAGAGAGCACCCTGATAGCAGACTATATCCAGGCTAACGTCAACACAACAAATTTTGAGCTTGATGGACTTTATCAAATTGATACTATGAACACTGTCAGAAATTGAACAAATTGCTCACTATTAATGTCTTTAAAAATTAATACTGTGCTGTTAAAAAATATTTTTTAAATAAATAAAATGGAACTTGAGCTATAGCTTATATATATATATATATATATATATTATATATATATATATATATATATATATATATATATATATATATATATATATATATAACCCCTAACTGGTTGTCAAAAAGTTTTTCCGTATTTTGTTGACAAAAAGTAAAAATTAAAATGCGGAATTTTTTTTTTAATTACTTGATAGACTGCCTGCCCCAACCAAACCCTCAGTCAATGTAGCAGCACATGTGCATGATTTACAGTAAAAATAAAAACATTTTATTAAAAAAAATAAAAATAAAAACATTTTATTAAAAAAATAAAAATAAAAAAACATTGTTTATATGATTAAAAACATTCAGAATGTTTTTAAAAACATTCTGGTCAATTGAATTTGCTTTTTTGCAGTTTTTAAAAAAAAAGATCAATTTGTAATTAAATTAATGGTTTTAACTTTCTGACAACACGCAAATGTTGGACGAAAGTCAATAGAAATTAAAAGTGACGTATTTGTTGGCATAAGAATCATTTTTTTCCTTCCGTACTCCCAAATGCAACAATCAATATATATATATATATATATATATATATATATATATATATATATATATATATATATATATATATATATATATATATATATATATATATATGTATTAGTGCTGGGCAACGATTAAATATTGTAATCCTGATTAGTTGCATGTTTTTATGCGACTAATTGTAGAAATACAAAAAATTCAATAATGAAATTAAAAGTTGTGTATTGTGTAAATTTATTCTTTTATAGTTCTGCTGTATGAACAAAAGTGCAATAACATTTGGTTTGTCAAAACTTTAAACAATTTTATCTACCAACTTTACATTTACTTATTCATCTGCACTAAGCCAGCAGCACTTGCTGGGCTGTGTTTAAAATTGCCCACCATTATTCTTCATTTGTCCAGAGCATTGTCAAACAAGCTGTTGCACAGAGGTACTGTTACAGAACGCTAAAACTGTGTGCAACACAGGGGACCCGTTTAAAAGGCAGATGTCTTGCAGCAGCAACTATATTTCTTGCACCATCTGTACTAAGTGTACTGACTTTACTTGAAATGTCCCACTGTTGTGCAACATAAATAAAATGTTCTGCGCATGTTTCAGCAAAATGTCTTTCTCATGTCTTCATTACTGTCAAAGCATGTGAATCCAGTTTCCATAGTTCATCAATATAATGCACAGTAACTCTAAGGTAATTACCATTACCCAGCGATGTCCAGTAGTCTCAGGTAAAGGCAACAGTTTGTGCACGTTGTAACGCTGTTGCTATTATAGTCCTCTCTTTCATACAATTCATTTATTTTTCTTGCAATGGTGCACCTTGGCGGAAGCTCACACTTTGATAAGAAAATTCAGCTTCACAGTATTTACAAATAGCTTTAGTTCTATCAACTTGTTGTTGAAGAGGTTTAAAATAAAAAAGTTTTTAAAAATAAAATAAAAAAATTCAGTATGTTCTTAAAAACATTCACAATGTTTATAAAAAAATTTAAGTCTTTTAATTTGCGTTTTTGTGTTTTTTAAAAAAATAATAAATTTAATTAATTTCCTCAAATAATGTGTTTTGACATAATCTGTACTTAATTTTATCTTTTAGATGTCATAGACATAGTTAAGCACCGCTTTTTACCACAAAAGATAAGTTTAAGATTTTTACTATAGGAATATAGTATTTATAATCATTTCACTCTTATTTTTAGTTGGCAATTTTGTTATATTGTCAAGATTCACATTTTTTTAATTAACTGAAGTACTTTCTTATTTATCAGTTTAATAACGATGATGATGATTAGCACTTTATAACCCAATTAGTTGTAAATATGTAGACATAAAAAATTTTAATTTTTGGGACAACAATAAAAGTTAGATTTTTTCTTTTTCATTTGAACTTTGCTTGATAAGTTAAACATTTTGATGAACTAAATTCATTTCAATCTCTGATAAATTATAAATTCAGCATTATTGGATTGATGGCAACTAAATTGAAAATTTATTTACCACCAGCCATCCCAACAAATCTTGTAGTTATGAACATACTCCGTGATTCTTTTGGAGGCACTTTACTTAACTATATCTATTACTTTAATAGATCTATATTAATAATACTTTGGGTAATACTAATATAGATCTTATAAAATTTAACTTAAATAATTCTATATCTGAACTAAATACAATTGCAAATAACTTTCATGTTTTTTTCCTGTTAACTTCATTACTTCACTATCAGAACATTTGCCTAAATTTCTAATATATTTAATAATATTTTTTGTCAAAATTTAAAAAGATTTAGAAGTTATTACTTGAATATAAACATAATGTAATCAAAGTTTTCAATGATCTCATTTTTCTAATAATTCATAAAAGACATTTTCATTAATTTTAAAGCAGCATGCTCTTTTGAAAAAAAAATCAGTAATTGAAGATAAAAGGGGGATTTTTACTTTCAGGAAATTTTCAAAAGTATGTATCTGAAAAAATATGAGTTTTTTTATTAAGATTTTAGAAAACATAAGGTCGATTTCTATTTACATTTTCTGTAAGTAAAAACTGGTCTTAACTCATAGGCTTGAACCTTGGACTCATGAACCTTGATTACACTTGAACCTTGGTTTACACCAACAATCTTAACTTCAATAAAAAACACATAAAATATTTAAGAAATTTCTTATAACTTTAAAAATCTAAATAACAGACTTATTCTTGAAAAGCCTTTTAAAACTTATAGAAATGTTCTTCAACTCTAATCCGAAAAAGCAAAAATAACCAATTTTCAAAACAAAACAAAAAACGATTTTTTTTGCGAATAATGCCAATAGTTTGAAGGATGTGTGATATCAGAAATTTTATGAATATACGCTCAGAAGAAACCTTGCCAACTTCAAACAACTTTATAATAATATACTAATATAATATAATAATAAACTCTATAATAACCAATGAAACAATCTGCAAATTTTACCTCATTCTTTTCAACCATATACTTGTATGTGTATATGTATCATTAGATGTATACTAATGGGAAATGTTTTCATCATTATAAAAACCATTTTTTTACTTTGTTGTTTCCTATTTTTTGTCTATTTTTGTTTATACATATTTAAATTTAATATTTTACTATAAAAATACATTTACTTGATAAATTTTTATTATTTTTATTTAATAGGGTGGCTCTTAAAACAACATTTTTGAAAAAAACCTGTTCCTACCCCTTTACTTTGTTCTATATAATACTAAAACACTAGGTTTAAAATTTTTTTGAACAAAAAATTATTTTAGGGGTAGCTCAAGACCCTTAAAAATTTGACTGGTCCCTAAAATTTTGAAAATAAAAAGTTATTCTAAAGTATGTCAACCTGGTACTCAAAAGAAGTGAAATTATATAAAAACTTCAAAAACAGTAATCACTTAACAAAAAAAGCATGTTTAAAAAAACCATTTTTTTAAAACTTGAAAATAATGACTTTTTTTATTTTCAGCTTAAAAACAATAGTTTTTATGCATTTATTTAAGAAAAAGTTATTTTATATATTATTTTATATTATAGCCTATTTGTCAGTAGATGCTTTTTACTTTTCATAAAAGTTGCTTATGGTGACCTTTTTTTTACAAAAAAAGTATACTTACAGAGAAAAAAAATTATTGGGTACATAAAAATGTTTTTTTAATTTTTTGTTTCCATGAGTATATGTTTTTTCATAAACTTGTAAGTGGAACTATAGGTATAGGTATATATATATATATATATATATATATATATATATATATATATATATATATATATATATATATATATATATACATATATATATATATATACATATATATATATATATACATATATATATATATATATATATATATATATATATGTACACATGTACTGATTAATCATATAAATATAATATATATATATATATATATATATATATATATATATATATATATATATATATATATATATATATATATATATATATATATATATATATATATATATATGTACACATGTACTGATTAATCATATAAATATATATATATATATATATATATATATATATATATATATATATATATATATATATATATATATATATATATATATATATATATACACATGTACCGATTAATCGGCATCGGCTTAATTAGCCACTTTTTGCACAATTGGAATCAGTATCGACATCAGCCTTTTTTTATTAATTTATCGATTTGTATTACCGATGGAATTTTAATATTTTTATCCTGCATTATGATAATAACTAAATAATAAATAATCTAAACTTTATGCATTACTTTGAATTTTTTTGAGACATTGTTTATTTTGACTTTATTTACAGGCAAATTTGTTTATTCTTAAAATGATATTTATAAGCTTTAATTTAACAGCTGAATGTATTTATACTTTTATTATTATAATGTTATTTTTAGAACTATTTTATATTATATTATTTTATTGTTATACTTAAAAGTAACCTATTTAAGCATTTTTATCTATATGTATTCAAGAATTGCCTTCTATAATTCTAAATGATTGTTATTTAGGTATCTAAATTACTAATAAATTAATAATCACAGGTCTAAATTAATTAATAAATATATTGCAGAAATGATTGTGGTTGATATTCAACCTTTTTCTATAGTAGAAGACATAGGATTTCAAAGATTGCTAAACCATTGATGTCCTAACTATTGCGTTCAAAGTAGAAAATACATTAAAAACTCTGTTTTTCAAAATATATACAACAAAGTCAGATAAAATATCCAAAAAGAAATAAATGATGCTTCATGCATTTCAATTACAATTGATGGATAGATATAAGTGAAGCAATTCAAAGTTCTATGAATAACTTTCTTATTCCAACTTCAAAGGTACATCTAGTCACTAGAGGTAATGCAGCTAATATGGTAGCGGGAATAAGTGAGACAGGTTACAACAGTTTGCCGTGTTTTTTACATACTTTGCAATTTGTGTTAAATGACGCTGTATTTGCCCAGATATATATTAAAAATATATCAACAGCTTGTAAAAACATAGTAACCCATTTTAATCATTCGCCATCTTCTTTTGAAGCTTATCAAAAGTATCCAACTCATTATCAAGTGCCAGAAAATAGGTTCAAACGAGACATTACAACAAGATGGAATAGTCAATATATTGTGTTTGAAAGAATTGTTGAACAGAAGCGTGCTTTGATCCCATTTTTTGTGATAATGACAAATCTAACTGAAGTCACTGGAAAACAATGAATGGATAATTTTAGAAAAATTACGACTTTTAAAAATGTTTAATGATATAACAAATTTGTTAAGTGAGCGTGAAGCAATTGCATCTGCTATAATTCCAACTGTACAAGTTATAAAAACCATGCTGGTTCAAGCTGAAAAGTTTCCCTTGTTTTTAGGATTAGGGACAACTTTAAAAGAATGTAAAAAATCAGCAAATGAAAGATTTGAAAAATATCTCAATGATAAAAATCTCATTTTAGTCACATTTTTAGATCTAAAGTCTAAAAATAATTAGCTGATAGCTATTTTGAAAATATTATTAAATGGCTTGTAGATTGCTCAAAAAGCCTTCAACAAAAAAATCATATGGAGTTTCAACCTGAGGTCAGTTTGTCATCAAGTACAATAAATCTAGATTTTGATTTTTCAAAATGCTTTGAAAATTTTATTAAAAATTAAAACACTTTAATTGAAAACACATCAATATATAAAGTTCTGCAAGAAACAGAAACCAAGCATTATTTAAAATTGAAAAATGAAGTTTTAAAATATTTGAGCCAAGACATTATCATGCAACAAGATAGTCCTATAGTATGGTGGAGAGCAAATAGAAATAACTTCAAGCAATTAGCTCCAATAGCTCAGATGTATTTATCATACCCTCCATCTTCTGTTGAAAATGAATGATTGTTCAGTTGTGAAGTACAAGTTTACTTTTCACGACAAAATAGGTTTACTCTGGAAACAGGAGAAATGTTTTTACATTACAATATTTGTATATACATTTTAAATACTAAACATTGTTACAACTGCTATTGGTGCTTTCTTTGGAATCTTAAAGTTATTATTTTTTTGGTATTTGATTTTAAAGTCTCTTATTTTAGTTTATTTTGAATATATATATACATATATATATATATATATATATATATATATATATATATATATATATATATATACATATATATATATATATATATATATATATATATATATATATATATATATATATATATATATATATATATATATATATATATATATATATATATATATATATATATACAGTACTGTGATTAAGTTTTAGACCACTTACATTTTTTCAAAAAATCCTGGAGAATTCTTCTCTAATATTTAAGTTTGTAGTTCTAAATTATAAACTTATTAAAACACATGTATTTGACACAAAATATGGAACAATTACAAACTTTTTAATGTCAAACTTCATAAAAAACTCTTAATATTCACTATGTTCTCCTTTTGCCTCAATCCCAGCCAATATTTGCCGCGGAATAGTTTCATACGTTAGTTATAAAATCCTGGGGTATGTTGTGCCATTCTCTTTGAAGTACTTCAAAACGTTCTTCAGCATTTCAGGGAGAATGCTCGACCTTCTTTCTGTCCAGGTAATCCCAAATATGCTCAATTATATTCAAAACTGGACTCTGGGGAGGCCAGGTCATCAATTCCAGTACTCATTCCTCTGCCATTTCATTTAAATAATTTTTTGCCACTCGGGAACAATGTTTTGGGTCATTGTCCTGCTGCAGAATAAAATTATGACCTATTAGTCTCATTCCGGATGATATAGCATGGTGCCTTAGGATATCCACATAATATTCCCCGATGAGTCGCCCCCCTATTTTGATCAAATCACCTACTCCAGATGAAGATAAACAGCCCCATTTGTAAAGAGCCTCCTCTGTGTTTAACAGTAGGGTCTAAACACTTGGGCTAATAGGCTTCTTCAATTCTTCTTCAAACATATTGGCGTCCTTTCGTTCCAAAGATTTCAAATTTGGACTCATCGGTGTACAGAACCCGATTAAACATTTCCTGGGCCAAATCTTTATGGTGTTTTGCTTATGTAAGTCGTTTTTCTTTATTGTCACACCGTAATAACGGTTTTCGAATTGCAACACACCCTCTTAATCTGGATTTAAGTAGGTGCCATCGAATAAAAGAAGAGCTGACATTTTTTCCAGTTGCTGTGTTAATGTCTTTTGCCAGCTTGGTTGATGCTTTTTTTGTATTTCTTAAAGTTTAGGGTTTTTAAATAGTTATTGTCATCTTTTGTTAGCTTAGGAGGTTGTCACTGTCACCACCTTTATTTCTATCTTCAAGGGAGCTAGTTTCTCTAAACTTTTTAATCATTTCTGTAACAGCATTCTTCGAATATCCTGTTTTGGATGTAGTTGTTATGACACATTGTTTTAATAAATAAACAAACAAATCCCTCATGTTTCCTCATCAATTTTGTTTATTTATTCAAAATAATATATTCTTTCAACTTTTCTTATATATTATTAAACTTAAGTACGCTTTAAAAATAACATAGAAAAAAAATGTAATTATACAAGTGGGCTAAAACTTATTCACAGTACTGTGTATATATATATATATATATATATATATATATATATATATATATATATATATATATATATATATATATATATATACATATACATACACTCACACATTTATATAAGTATAATTCATAAAGAAAAAAAATATTCACTGTGCGTGCTTTTTTCTTCATCATCACTTTTTACTTTTTTCCCTTCTTCTTCTTTGTCTAACAAATAAAATTTTATAAGAAATGTGAAATTAAAATTAAACAAATAAAATAAAAAATCATATAATATATCAAATAATATATTATATATAATATACTTAACAAAAAGATTGACAAAATTGTATTACTGTAAATTGTATTAATTGTATTTTAAATTCCTCATTATCATTCAGTAGCTATGATAATGACTTAATTTGAAACAAATGGCTATAATAGTATAAAATACAGCTTGAAATCTGTTCCTTATATTACCATGAACTAAAAAAGGGTCTGGAACTCTAAAGAGACCTTGTTTCCTTGTCAACCCATTACAACCCATGATCACCTATAATAAAGTAGAATTTATAGAAATAATGCTTTAAAATTAATTTAGATATTGAGATATTAAGTATCTTAATATCTAAATTGATTTAGAGACCTTCATTTGAACAGCAATGAAGGTTTATATTTGTTACTGCCCCCTTAATTTGTGCCTCTATCCACTATAAAAACTACACCAAGGAGGGAGTAACCAACCATAACTTTCTTTTTGTCAAGAAAAGACTTATAACTGGTTGCACCGCTCACATGGGCCAGTAGACAGGTTAGAGGGGCATTGGTTTTTATTTAATTAAAAAATAGGGTTATTTGAAAATGCTGGCATTTTTGGTGTGAATTTGACAAGTTTATAATGTTTGCATTTTCAGATAGTTAGATCTAATGGTTTATATGCTGTTAATCTTAGATCAAAACATAGTGTTAAAAAAATTTACAAGCATTTTTAAGAGAGAACTATCTGGAATATAGTTCTTGACAAAATAAGAAAGTGAGAAAAAAGTTATGAGGCTAAAGTAGTCTATTTTGACCATTTGCAAATCAAAGGGAGTTACTGTGTTGTGTTTATAAGGTTATAATTTTTAAACCATTATTTAAACTATCTACATAATGAACATAAAATGTAAAAATCAGTAATATCAGAGATGGCGTCTGACAAAGTTTTCTTTAAACTTGTTGAAATATAATGAATTGACCCATAACTAGTATAGTAAAAATTAATTTATTTTTCAACCATACAGAGTCTGTATGGTTGAAACCAGAACAATAACCAACCTGAATCCTGTTCTGGTAAGAAAATACAAAAAACCATACAAGTCCTGTATGCTAATATTAAATGCTTTTTAAGTAAATGTGTTGTATGCTAATGTTAAATGCTGTTTTAGTAAATGTCCTGTATGCTAATGTTAAATGTTGGTTAAGTAGATTTATTAAACTTATAACTTTTGAATTTGAATTTGAAAATTATTTACATTAGATTTTAGATTGTACCTTTTCTACAAAAAACACACACACATATGTATGATAAAAACAATTATATGATAGATAACGATGGGCATCAGTTAAAAAAAAAAACATATATATAATAGATAACAATAGAGCTCTATTTTATTGACATTACTAATAAATTGATAGATTTATTACTTTATAATTTACTGGTAAATCAATGGTAAAACTCAACCGTAAGACATAGCGATTTATGATAAGGATTAAAATCGAAAGACAGACTCAAGAAGTGGATACTTTTCTATACAAAATTTTTTTTTTGACAATCTAAATTTTTAAAATGCAACTTTAACAAAATTCTCATAAAAACAAACTTAGATAGATTTTATATGTACCTTTATTTAAAAAAACAAACAAACAAGCACTTATATATGATAAAAAAGAAATAACTGATAGATAATGATGGAGCTCAGTTTAAAAAACATATATACATATATATGATAGATGATTTAATATAAATATAAAACATTAAATTTAAAATATCTTATATGTAAAATAAAGAAAAAATATACCTTCATCTCTCCATTTATGTTTTATATCACCTACAATTGATCCACTAAAAGGTTTAATCATCATCTGACGATTTGTTGCATTTGACGTTATATTATGTCTTCTTTTCAATTCTTTATAACTACTTCTAAGATTTCTAAGGTCATAATTATGATTAGAAGATAGTTCGGCTTCAGAATGTGCTTGATCTTGATCTTGGGAATTATTTTCATCATAATGACTTCTAATTAAATCTTTTTTTTGATCATGACAATCTACAATAAAAATGTAGACTTGTATTTTCAACTTATTTTTAAAATTAGACAGGTTTCAAACCAATTAAAACAAGTTTCGCTGGAAAATTAAGTCAATATGACAAAGCACTTAATTATATTTATATGTAAATATATATTTTAATTAAATTTTTTTACAATTCTACATAATGTGAAATCTATTATATATACATATTTTGGAAAGCAATGCAGAGAAAATCGAGAACATTTGGGATGATATGCTGTTAATTATCAGAAAGCTTATAGTTAGGGGTGGTAAACGATTAACAATTATTCAATTCATAAAAAGTAATCGTTAATTGATAAATTATAAACAATGAATCAATTAATTTTTTGTTTTAAAATTATAACATTATTATAATTTATTTATTTTTGGTTGCTATGATAACAACTTAGCATTTTTTTAAGAAACAATAAAAATTGTTTTCTATGAAGAATATACTATAAATAATTTCCAGTACCAGTGAGAAATGTAAACAAATAATACATTTACAGTGCAGCAGTTCAGTATCATGACCGCCATTTACAATGTCATCTGGAAAAAGTGGTTCTGATATTTGGAAGCATTTTTTATTTTAAGTGCAAACATTGTTTAGTTAAACTTTTTTTTTGTTTGTTTTTAAAGTTTCTAATATCATTTATTCTGATATAAACGAAACAATTTCTTTTACAAATCGTACAAACGAAAAATTTTTTAGACTAAAATTGTTTCAGAAAAGACAAAAAACATACAGCCAAGTGTTGCTACCTACTGTAATAAAATAGGTAAGAAAGCTGAAGTATCGTTTAAGAGCTGTAGATCCTATTCCTTTTGCAACTTTGGCTCATGACAAAGATATTTAAAATCTTTAGAAATATGGAAAGCAAAAAATAATAAATAAAAAAAACTGGAGAAAAGTATTCAATTTTCCTTGATAAGTGGACTTCTGGTGGAATTATAAGGTATTTGTGTCTTAATATACATTGTTCAGACAAATGATCATTATTATGATCCTGGAATGATTAGATTAATGATGATGAATTAATTCAATAATGTTGATACTCCTACTTTAATAAATGGCAACTCTTTTACTGAGTCATTTATTATTATAAACCTTATATACAATGGATTGCAAAATTAGCACCTGGTAAAATTGACCCTCTATACTGTGCTTACTTTTTTTTTACTCCAGAGTCTATTCTGTATCTCTTTAAATCTCTTTTTTCACACTGCATTGAATAATGTTATTTGGATTGGTTTTTTAAATGAGTCCCCTTCTTTTTTAGACAGGTCCAAAAACATATTTATAAATAAATATGCAAATACAAAATAAGTAATCAATATTATATTAATAAAATTCAAAATACCTGCACATTTAAGTAAATTTGATACAATTTTTAGCTTATCTTCTGTTGCTAGGTGTATATTGAGATCATCATCTTCTTTATTTAACTAAAACCAAACCTATTTATTTTAACTTTATTTTCATCATTTTTTTAAAATCATTTGATCACAAAATAGATTACAATATCAAAGAGATTCTCAACTAAATGTATATTCATTGATAAACTTTAAATTTTATACAATAATCTCTTAGCATTTAAAAATCATGACCATATAAAGTTTAAAGCAACTTATCTTGAGGGGTTACATATTTTATATGGTCATAATTTTTGAACGCTAAAGATTATTGTATGAAATTTAAAATTTACTGATGAATATAAACTTAGTTGGAAATAGTAAAAAAAATAAATATTTCATCAACTTGTTGCTCTCACTTTTGGTGTGGCCAAAATTACGTAATTTTTGTAAATTTACAAAAAGCCTATTACAGTTAGTTACAACTTGCAAGTACAAGGTTTAGTTACAAAAAGCCCTGGTTTAGTTCAACTAATCCTATGATTAGGGTATATTAAGCTCTTTAGCCATGTTGAAGGCAACTTACCTAGGAGAAGAAAAAACCTGATGTAAATCGGTATCTTGGAAACCTATCCAAACCAAGTAAGGAAACCAAGGAAGGTAAACAAACAAACAAAATACATTTAAAAGTAAAAAAATAGAATACACTAAAACAAGTCAGGTACAAATTATGTTTACCAATTCGAAGAAAAACTTTTAATTAAAAAAATAATCATTTTGATAGTTATAAATTGCTGTTATTTAACTTAACTAAAAAAAACCTTCTCTGATAATATTTTTAAAAGTAAATGTTGATTTTAACAACAAATCTTTAACATAAAATAAATATTTAAAAGTAATAGTAATAATAATAATAATAATAATAATAATAATAATATATATATATATATATATATATATATATATATATATGTATATATATATGTATATATATATGTATATATATATATGTATATGTATATGTATATATATATATATATACATATATATATATATATATACATATATATATATATATATATATATATATATATATATATATATATATATATATATATATATATATATATATATATATATATATATATATATATAATAACCCAGTAAACATGTTTTATACGTCTAAAAAACGCATTAATGCGTGTTTTAAACATCTAAAACATGTCTTGTGTTTAATGGAAATAATAATAATAACATCAATAATAATAATAATAGTAGTAATAATAATAATAATAATAATAATAATAATAATAATAATAATAATAATAATAATAACAGCAACAATATAAATAATAAAATTACATTTTTACTAGACACAACTACATTTGTAAAAACTGTAAAACATGTTTAAAATGTAGTTGTTTTTATAAAAACTTATGCCGATCAAATAACAAAGTCAAATTTTCATTTTCTATTAAAATGTATTATAAAAACTATTATACACATGTTTAGAAACAAATGCAGAACAAGTTTTAACAAGCTAAACATACAAAACTTGTTATAAAATGATAAACAGCTACTATGTTTTGCACCTCCTAAATTTATTATACTGTTAATAACTGATTTTTATTAATGTTGCTATTAATGATGCAGAAAATTATATTGATACCTTTAAGTACTACATTTGCATTACTGGAACATAAATTGAAAATCTTCTAACATTTTCTTTGATTTTATTTATGATTAATAAAGCATGCAGTAATTTTGAACATTGTTAAAATCCACTTAATTACAACTAATTAACCATTCCTTATATATAAATCTGACTAAAACATCTTACTAACAGCCTCCTTTTTGTAATTTATCTAAAACAAGAAATTATTTCTATAGTCATGCATGAAAAAAACAAAAAACGTTTGTTTATAAAAATATAATTTTATAACAAAAAAAAAATTATATCTGATTATACATTACATTAGTATAAAAATATAATATTATACATAACATATCAATTACATTATTATTACACCTTGGATAAAAATGCTTACTTTATTAATAGAAAGATTACTGTTATCAGCCAGGTAGGTATTTGTTTTCACTAATAACAATAACAAAATTATATGTATTTCTTTTGCCATTGTTTAGAACCTAAGTTCATTTGCGCACTTTTTGTTACGCTTTAACCTTAAAGGATTAAAAATATTATTGTATATCATCGGAAAGGAATGATAATTTTTCACTAATTTGAGTAAAAAAACCAATATACGAGGTGCCGTCCGCTGTATTTGGAACATCAAGAACGACGTTAAAATACACTTCGCATGAGTAAATCACTAATCGTAAATTTAACTCACACTCAGCACATCTTACAACAAGCTGATTTTGGCTATGCTGAGGAAATTTAGCAAAACTTTTGAGAGCGTTTTAATTGAAAAATGACTAGGAAAAGTTTTTTTTGTTCATACCAAACCATTTCATAAATTCTGCATTGCGATTTACAATTTAGATTCCATACAAACTATTCAACATCATTTGCATTACTTAATTTGACTAAAAACATTAAGATAGCATTTGATGGAGGAATCCATCAAATGCTATCTTAATGTTTTCATGTTTTTTAATCCAATCTCCAAACGAAATATGTTAGTAATTCGAGAACCATTAAATATTTTGAAATTATTTTTTCACACATAAATTTATTTTTGCGCATATTTAAAAAAAGAAAATTTTAAGTTTTTTTGTTCTTCATCGGATTATTTTAGTTTACCGGTAATAAAGTTTTTTATAACTATAATTAACAATTCTCTATACAGCTCACACCCGTAAAAATGAATTGAAATATCTTACTTTAGAGGTAGCCAAACATTTTTTTTCTAATTAAAAGTCAATTCGTTGCATTAAATTTGTGTCAAATAAAAAACTTGCTATCCATAGGTAGCCAATTGCATTGAATCATGTTACTACAGAGGTAGACCTCTGTTATCATGTTACTACAGAGAGAGACCTCTGTAGTAACATAATTAAATCGTAACTTTATTCTTTGTGGACTGAATTAATTAAGAAAAAACTATTATGTAAAAAATATTTTTACTTATTTTTACTTGGTTTTTAATTAATTTAATATATCGTTAAGTAGAAAATACATAAGTATAAAGCAAAAGTTTGATTTTTGTCATAAGCAATTCAAAAACATAATTTTTGGAGATGTGGGACATCTCCAAAAATCTAATTAAGAGAGGTCTCCAATCAACGTTATCTAATGTAAACAATGAGATTTTCCCCTATCTATTTAGCAAACATCGCTTTGTCTTTCGCGTGGTAAAAAGTACCTTTTTGATAAGTACCCCAACGTTCTTTATAAGACTTTTTTGAAAGGTGAAGTTGGACTAAGAAAATTAATTAATCTCCTGTTTTTACCACTTTTTTGTAAATATTTTGTAAAAAATCTCTTTAATATTTTGATAAGGAGAACGTATTTTACGAATTTAATAGTTTTTAATTAATTTTGTTAATTTTTGATCTCGATATCGATACTGTAAGGTATCGCATCAATAACAAACAACACCAACATAACCGATACTTTCAATGTCAGTATCGCGTGATCTCGATATCGATATTGTATGGTATCGCACCAATACCAGATGATAAACCGAGACTCGATGCCAATTATCTAGAGTCCCGAACTTCGTGTAAATAAGTTAGACATCGTTTTTTTTTTTGTGTGCAAAAAGTCAGACATGCCGTTTACAACATAGACTGTAAACTGGAGTAGGAGTAAACAAAAAAAAAAGTGAACGGTTTAGCAATTTTATTTATTTTGCAAGTGCAATATTCAAGAGACAAGACAGAGACAAGATAAAGACATCACGAGGTGCAAAAAGTGTCGCAGAGTTTGGGAAGAAGCATTGCCAACTCAAAACAAAATGTGGTACCAATGTGAAGTTTTTAGTTGCAAGTCTTGGGTTTGTCGATCGTGTTTACCCAAAAAATACAAAATTGGTGAAGAGTTTTTTTTTGCATGAAAAAATGCCGCGAACCTGCTGCTAACGATGAAACAACTCAAGTTTAATTAATTATTTTTTCGTATATTTGATTAAAGTAGTTTTTTTGTAAACTTAACTTCTGGTAAGATTATTTTTATTTTTATTTAGTTTAGCTTCATTTTCATAATATCTTAATTTAGTTTTAATTTTCCTAATATCTTTATCGATTGTTATTTAAATTTAACTAGTTTACCCAATTATAAGGGGAAAAATTTTCATTACCCAATTATAAGGGGAAAAATAAACGTTTTCTTCATAAAAATTGATTTTTTAAAAATTTTCAAAGTATTTTTATATATTTATATAATGTAAAAAACCTCCATAAGACAACAACAACAACAAAAAGAAACATAAAAATATTTTTTCTTGAAAAAAATAATTGAATTTGAGGCTCAACTATTACCCCAGTATTACCTATCGTTTACAGTTTCTAAAAAAAAGTTTCGCGGTTTTTTATTTAAATTTTTTACGTTAAATACGCTCTTAAATATGCGAGACATTTACTTTAAAAATAATAACAAAATAGTATTATTAATAAATAACAAAATAGTATTATTAATAAACAGTTATTTTTTTTCCATGTTTATATATTTAAAAAAAAAATATAAATATTTATAATATAATTTCACTATAAAAATAGTGTTGCAATTTACTTATTGTATTTAATTTAATATTAAATAATATAGTATGTTATTTAATTTTTAATTAAGTACGATAAATAAAATTTTTAATATAGTCTATATTAGCTAATATAATCTATATTACAGTTTTAATATAGTCTATATTGAAACTGTTGACGTATTGGATGTCTCTTATATTATATAAGGGACATCTATTAATTATGTCAACAGTTTTTAGGCAATTTCTTATCTCCCCTTTCTTAATTGTCATTTACTGTCAAATTTCTGTGATCCTCAAATAAAATTATGTCAAAAATTTGATCCTTCTTTCCTTACAAGCTAATAATATTTTATATGGCTGGTGTTTATGCTAAAAATAGAATTTCAGAAACTAAAAATTCTACTATCAAATAAATTTTTTTACCTTGTTTGTATTTAAAACTAGCTATAACACTTTAAATTCATATATATATCAAGACTTTATATTTTTGATTCTATCATCTTCCAAAGGGAAAACAAATATTCATCAATTGTTATGGTGGGTATAATCATTACACCCACCATAATGAATCAGCCATTATACTATAATGGCTGATTCATTTTGTGGAACCAATACACCCCACAAGTCAACATCTTCATCAAACCATTCTGGGTTTAACACCTCTCCATGTCATGGAGAGGTGTTGAACCAAGAATGGTTTGATGAAGATGTTGACTTGTGGGGTGTGACTCATGGACCATGATGTGACTGCCATCAGCTCTCTCATTCTTGTGGCAGGCGCTCGCACAATGGTATTATTCTTTCAGATTAATACCATATGTGGTTAATCTGTCAAAAATAAGAACTTAGTCATTATTTTGATACTACCCAAAAAATGGTTTATTTCCTATTTATAAGTTATTAAACTGTTAGACATCAATTTATTTTGAACTCTCCCCCTCCCCAATGTCAACAATTGTCATACTTAGTCAATATTAATGGTTAACATTACTAAAAAATTATGTTGTTGCTTTTGTTTGATAAATGTCTAAATTCTTATATATTTATACATGTAGTTTATAGTTTTTCCATAATTATTAAAGAACAAAGGAATCAATATTTTTTTTAAAAAAGAACAACAACTTTATAGTTCAGCTTTTTTTTAAAGTTTTAATGATATGCCCTTACTATCTCAGATTAGCTTCATTATTTTAGATTTGTATTTTGTTTTGCTCTTGGTAATGTCTTGAAAAATATGAAAAAATGAGAGCCTGATTGTATGTGGAGACAATTATATATTCTGAAAAATGGTTGTTTCAAGGATATATTTAAAAATAGTAATGTTTAAGTAAACACCTAAAACACTAATATTTTAGAGAGCATTCAAGCAAAGGTAGAAATCAAATCTGAATTAAATCTTGAAATTATGTAAAAAAAAATAGAAGAAAGCTTTTTTAAAGTATCTGATGTAGTGTATGGAAGAACAAACAGTCCTCAGAGACTTCAAGTGTAAAGTTATCGAAGAAAAAAAATAGAAGGAAAAAAAAGAAGGAAAAAAAGGGCACTAAAACAATTATGATGATGGTAATAATGATGAATATGATGATGATGATGATGATGATGATGATGATGATGATGATGATGATGATGATGATGATGATGATGATGATGATGATGATGATGATGATGATGATGATGATGATGATGATGATGATGATGATGATGATGATGATGATGATGATGATGATGATGATGATGATGATGATGATGATGATGATGATGATGATGATGATGATAATGATGATGATGATGTTTTAAATATAAGTAAATTTTTCATATTTCTGTGAATAATTTTTAATCACTGCTAAAGAAATTTCTAATAGGTAATAAAAGTTTAGTAGGTTTAAAAAAAACTAAAACTAAAACTAAAGTAATTTTAAAAATATCCTTTGAAAATGTTGAAAATTAAAATTGGAGCTCTAAATTACTTTCGCTATTAAATGATTTTTTTTAGTGGGAAATTTCAACCTTTTTTTTTTTAAAACTTTTTTTTTATAGTTTTAAAGATGGAATTTAATGTAAATATAGTTTTGTTGATGTCTATTAATACACCCATCATCATACATCATCATATCTATTATACACCCATGAGTTATAAATATTAATATGAATCTATTAATACACCCATTTTTTTTATTTTTTTATTAATAATTTTTATTTAAAAAAGTTTTTTTCAATTTAATATAGAAAATGATGTTAAAGATTGATTGAAATTGCTGAAGATTTTAAATGACAGAGTTAAATAAATTTAACTTAAATCAGCTAGAAGAGAAACAAGATAAAATTTCTAACAGTATTAATGATGGCTCAATATTCAGACCTGACTCTTCTTCAAGGTTTAATATTTTTTGTAAATTAAAATACATGGATATGCAAATCAGAAACTTAAACAATTGACATAGGATGCTAACTAAACTACCTGACAACACAATTTTTTTACATTATAAAACACCTGAACAAGAAAAATAGGTAAACATTCAAACATAATTACCTGACTTAAATAAACAAAATTGTTTAAAAAATGGTTAAAAGTCAAAGGTTCTTTTTTAGCAAAATTAAAAATACCATAAAAGAATCTACCTCTTTTCAAGATGAATTTGTAATGAATAACATGGTATCAAAAAGAAAATTGACAGCAGATATTCCATTTTATATGAAAGCATTTGATACATTTCAAAGCAAAGTAGCTATTGAATCATCAAAAGATTTTTCTTTGCCACTTTTGAGTGATAAGCAAAGAAAAAGGTAAAAATATATACTTTATTTTAGGAAAAAATATAATAAATAAGAAAAAACTAGTGCCACACTGTACCTAGGCTATTGTTTTAAACAATTGTTACTTCTAAGTTTTGTTAATCAGTAAATTGATTGAGCAGGTGACACTTATTGTTATTTTTTCAGTTGTTTTGTTTAGTTAAATTTAGTTACTTAGTAAATTTGGTTGTTTTTAATTTTTAAAATATTTTTAATATTTTAATTTAAAATTTTTTTTAATGTAAAAAATAATTTATTTTTAAAACTTTTTAAATACAGTCGTCCCCCGGTTAATGAACCCCCCTCTTAGCGAACTTTCGGTTAACGAACCGAAAGTTTGCCCAAAATCCTCCCCCGGTTAACGAACCAGAACTCGGTTAACCAAATGGCGTGCACACCCGCGTGAAGATCGGGCGCGCCGTCCAGCATTTCCCCCTCAGTTTTGTGAGTGTCATGGAAGCCTGGGAGGTGAATGGTTGTGCTGGGTGTGCTTTTGTTGTTTCATTTTTTTCTTTTCTTGTTTCACTAATATTTTTCATGCATTTTTGTGCTTTTTTCTAGGTTTTTTTCCCACTTGCGATTTTTTCGATTTTGCGATTTTTCAAAATGTCGAACCCTGCGAAAAAAAGCAGAAAAGTTTTCACTCTTGAAGAGAAAAAGACAATCATTCAAAGAGTGCAAAAAGGTGAAAAGCAAAGTGACCTGGCTAAGGAGTTTGGTGTGAATAAATCAACCATTTTTTGATAAGCAATGTTCATGTTCAATTTTTAGTTTTTTCTAAAACTTTGACAAGCAATTTTCATGCACAATTTCAATTTGTTTCAATTTTTAAAAGTGCATAAATCTCAGGTTTCAATCATTTCACCTTTGCCTATTTTATTTATCAAGTTGGACAATTTTTTGAATTTTTTCCCCCATTATTTCGGCAAAATCCACCAATTAAAAATTTTTTAATGGCGGCCTATGGGAAAATGCGTTTCGGTTAACGAACTTTTCGGATAACGAACTAGTTCGTACTCCGAATTAAGTTCGTTAACCGGGGGACGACTGTATTTGAAATATAATACTTTAGGTTCTGCCATTTTTTATTGTTTTTAGTATTAAGAATTAAATACAATATTAAAAGATTTTCATTTCAATATGAATTTTTTAGTAGATGATATTTTGTTTGTTTACTAGTCTTGTACTTCAGACATCGTCTTTGTCTTTAGGGTCATTTCTTTAGGTACAACTACAGTTATTTTCTTTTTGATTTTAATTTACTGAAAATATTTTTTGTAGTGAGTGTAGAAAAAGAAAATTTGTATGAATTTTTTTGTAAATTCACCTCCTCAAGGCCATGAAGAACACTTTAACTTCAAACACAAACCTTGATAAACAAAGCTGCTACACAGAGAAACAATTTAAGTGCAGTACTATCACGAACGAGGTGCGGATCAAACTAAGAACTTTTTGCTTAAGAAGCAAGCGCTCTACTATTACACCACTACCGCATTAATTACTTTAAGTTATTTAGATTTAAAAAAAAAAAAAAAAAATAACGGGATAGTTGCAATGCAACTGTTGCATATCTTGTTTTGGAATTTTGTGACTTATTGTTTTTTTATACAAATAATAATTATTAATTTAATATTACAAATATTTAAATAGTTTAGATTTATAAGTATGCCTTAAGCCAAACTGGTTTTAGTTACTCAGGTCTACCTTATCAGGGGTTATTCTAGACCATTTTTGACAGCATCAACCGTATTTAGGCACCAACCAAACTAAAATTTAAGGACTTTTTTTTTATGGCAAGTATTGTTTTTTTTGTGAAAAAAGCACAGGTATTTTGCTAAATTTTGACAGGGAGGGGGGTTGGGGTACTGCCAACCAATTTTTTTTCCTAGAATAGGCCCTGCTCATATTATATATATGAGCAGGGCCTAGATATTATAAATATTAATTTTATGTTTTTATTTCTCTAGCTGTTCAACCATTACATCAACATGTGCATCAACATCACTTTCTCAATCATCATCTTTAGCTGGTGCTTCATCCAATATAAATGTTGTTGTCAGGTATTGTTTTTATAATTTTTTTTTTTTTTTAATTCTTATTAATGGTTTAGCTTATTAATTAAATAGCTAATTAATATTGCTAGAGTAAGACCAATGGTGAAAAAAGCAGGAAAAAAAGAAAGAAGTATTATTGATTATCCTGGTGAAGGAGTGTTATGGGTAATTTTTAGATTTTTTTTACAACTATTTGATTCAGTTATCTAATTTTATGCTGTGCAATTATATTCATAAATTAGTGATGAATTTGTTATCAAAGCGTTAATGTTAAATTATCTTGACAGAATCTTGAAAAATGTATTAACTTATTTATTTTTATACTTAGTTTATTTTGAAAAAAGGAAAAATTTAATGCAGTATTGTTAACAACAGCACTATGCTCTGTGTATACATGTTTAGAAATAAAAAACCCTTTTTATATTTTATTATATGTACAATTTCTGCACAATGTAAATTAAAAAAAATTACCATTTATTAGTCATGATCTCATAAAGTAACCTTGTAGAAATAAATAATATAATTGACTCTATTGTGAAATAGAGTCAATTATATTATTTATTTATATACCAATTTTTCTGTAAGAAAAATTTCTTTTGACAGTTTGGCAATTTACACATCATTGTCTTTCCAATGTCATAGAAAATATTTCCAAACAGCTGATTTACTTGTAAAATCATGTCATCATTTTAATTTTTATATCATGTTAATTTTTATACTTTATATAATCTAAAATATATAAGAAGCAAGTATTATACAGGGCTTGTGATGAAGCGAGCGCGTTAGCGTTCCGCTCGTAAAACGCGCCCGTAAACGTTATTTTTAAACGTTCTAGGCGCGATAAACAACGCTCGTTCAGCTTATAACGAGCGTATAAAATAACACTCGTCCAATAGTTCGGGATTATTTTTTCATTTTCATAAAATATTTAACAAAGATTTTTTATTAAAGATATTCTATTATTAAAGCACTGATATAAAATTTAAAAAGCACTACGTCATTCTCTTTTGCACTAATGTAATGAATGAGCAGTTTGAAGTCGTTAATAGTCACTAATTTCAATAATGGAATGCGCACGTGGAAACGCAATGTGAATACAAAAATTCGCAAATAAAGTAAGAATAGAAAATTAGAAAACCATTATAAGAAAATTGAAACCGCAGAGTATTTTTAATCTTGTTAAAATATCAAGTAAGATTTATTTGATTTATTATTTGTAATATTCTACACATCGTTTATAATAAAAATAAATATAATAATAGAGTAAATTTTAAAATTAGTTTTTGTTCATAGTATAGGTTTTTTATCAACTATTTTTTATTTTAACTCAAATTTAAAACGATTCTGTTGTTTAGAATGTTCGCAATCAAGGACATTTGAAAAGGAAACAAAGTAATGATGTCAATATTTATGTCAATATTTATGTCAATATTTTGAATGACAGGCAGATGGACAAGCGAAAAACCACATGTGAAATGTTGCTGTTACGACACGAAAGAAAGTCAGTATTGCATCGAATTGTGACTGGTGATGAAAAATGGATTTATTTTAAGAATCCTAAACGCAAAAGATCATGGATGAATCCAGGAGAAGCATCAACATTGACTGCAAAGCCTTAATTGTTCGGAAAAAAGAGAATGCTCTGTGTTTGGTGGGACCAGAAGGTAGTGGTGTATCATGAACTTCTGAAACCTGGCGAAACTGTTGATACGCAATGCTACTGACAACAAATGATCAATTTGAACCATGCATTGATCGAAAAATGACCAGAATGGGCCAGAAGACACGGAAAGGTAATTTTGTTGCATGATAATGCTCCGAGTCATACAGCAAAAGCGGTCAAGGAAACGATAACATCACTTGGGTGATAAGAGTTACCTCATCTGCCGTACTCACCAGACTTGGCTCCTTCCAACTACCATTTTTTTTCATCAATAAGACACGCATTGAATGAGCAACACTTCAATACCTACGAAGAAGTCGAAAAATGGGTCTCCGAATTGTTTGCCTCAAAAAACGATCAGTTTTATTGGCGTGGTATCCACAAATTGCCAGAAAGGTGGTCAAAATGTGTAGAAAGCAATGGCAAATACTTTGAATAAAATATTTTTTACTTTTCCATTAGAAAATAGTGTTTTATTATGAAAAAAAAATGCTCATTTCATACTTATAGACCTGGTATATATATATGTGTGTATATTATATATATACAGGGCTTGTAATAAAGCGGGCGCAACCTTCTAAGCACGATAAACAATGCTCGCTCAGCTTATGACGAGAGCATATAAATATACATATGAATATACATATAAATCATGCTTGTTCAAAAGTTTGTGAGGAAAAAAGTAATAAGCTTTTATATGGTTTTTTTATAAAATATTTGTAATTAATTTTTTTAAGTAATGATAAAACTTGTTGATTTAACAGTAAAACTCTGTCTTCCTTATACTTATATGATGTACTTATATAAAATATAAGTATTACGTCACTCACTTTCTGCATGTTTCTGTTTTGTTGTTTTGTCAGCATTTTTCCGTTTTGCACTAACATAACAGATGAACAGTTTAAAGTCGTTACAGCTAATTTCAATAATGGAATGTTAACTATTTTACCCAAGTGCGCGTGGAAACACAATGTGAATATAAAAATGTGCAAATGAAATGGGAATAGAAAATTAGGAAATAACTATAAGAAAGTTAAAGCTTCTGAATACTTTTAATTTTGTAAAAACGTCAATTAAGATTTATTTGATTTGTTAATAATATTCCACACATTGTTTACACATTTGCTTGTTGATAAGGTTTATGTTAATATTATATATATATATATATATATATATATATATATATATATATATATGTGAATGTGTGTCTATTATTTGTTTATGTATATCTATATATATATATATATATATATATATATATATATATATATATATATATATATATATATATATATATATATATATATATATATATACATATATATATATATATATATATATATATATATATATATATATATATATATATATATATATATATATACATAATTTAGATAGAAGCAGGTTTTAACCAATCAAAATCCTTTACATTTAATAGCGTTTTCAATGAAAGTTTTGATCAAGAAACAGTAGGTATTATTATTTTTAAAATCAAAATTTTTCTTAAAAAGAAAATTTTAAAAATTGTTTATTTTTAGTTCTTTGAAAGAAGTGGTATAATAGAACTGATTGACAAAGCATTATGCGGGTAAAATCCTTAAATAGACTTATATAATGCATAGCTAGTAACTAACTTGAATTTCTAATTTTACATAAAACTGAAATAAATAGTATTTTGTAAAAAACGTTTTTAGTCTTTTATATATTTTTTATCTTTTATTACTATGTTTTATATATTTTTATCTTTTTATATTAATGTGTTTTTGTTATTTGGTTGTATATATTTAGAAAAATTATTCTGGTCTTTGCAGTTGGAGTTTAATGTATCACTCTACCACCATATTTGTGTTGTATTTTCCACCATGTCTTGTGGCAAATACATCATGTATGTTGGTTTTGTTTCATTCATCACCATGTGTTGTTCCATTAAAATTTATTTAAATGTGTATGTATGTATGTATCACTAGTTTTTATATTTCAATTAATCATTTTTTTACATGTGGGACAAGTGACATTAACACTCAATATGTTGTACATTACAAATTATAAAGTAGTAAAATAAAATGATATAGTACTACAATTAGCTATACAATTAGATTTAAATAAAGATAATAAAAATTCTGTACCAAATCAAATCAAATGTATTCTAAAATAGATTTTACATTTCATGGAATACTTACATATAGTACAGGTACTAATTTAGTAATAATTTAATAATAATTAAGTAAGAAGTTAGATATATTTAGGACAAAATTTAATTTACTTGTATACATATATCTAGATTATAAGACTTTTACATACCTAATTAAATTATAGCAATATAAGAGAAGTTTTAATAATAAACAAAAAGTTTATTATTAGTTGAAAGTACTGTTCCTATGTTACATTTTTTTTATACTGGTGCATAATATTATCCAAAGAAATCTTTATACAATTTTATTTTGAAAATATTTTTAAAAGTATAATTGTTTAAATAAAGTGTATTAATATAATATAATATTAATATTATAAATTAATATTATAAATATAATATTATATTAAATATAATATTATATATATAATTATTATAATATAATATATAATATACTATACTTTAAAACAAAGACAATTTTAAAAATGGTTTGAAGAAAGAAATACAAATGAATCTAAACTAATTAATCATATAAAATAATAGTAAAGTGAATAATTAAAAAAGAAGAAATAAAATTATGAAAAATGCATATTTTTCATTAGTTTATTTGTCAAGTATTATAAAAAAATTCATGTCGGTAATCATCATCCATGATGAGTTTATTAAATAAACTCATCATGGGTGATGATTACCAATAAATATTTGTTTGTCTCTTTAAATCTATTTAATAAAACAGCACAGTACTGTCAATAATTACTTTTATATGAAGATTTATAAATAATGTTTTACAATACATCTCCCAATTTCTCTAATAATTTCATGCTTCTTTAGGTTGCCACAAGTATAAGTTCAGTTTCTGAAAATATTTATCTACATTTTTAGCCTCTCTTTCATGTTATTAAATTGTTTTTACTAATTAAGAATATGCTACAAAATTCTTAGTTTTAAATGCACAATAGAAATACTAACTTTACATTGTAACTGTTATAACCTGCATATCATGTTGCTTTTTTAAATAGATGATAACTATATAGCTGGACTGTTTTCAAATTAAATTAAGCATATCTAGGCATATGAAAATTACAAAATAAAATATTTGTTCCATATTTTAGCTAGAAATCAATAAAATATTCATGTGATTCTACTTAAATGGTGAAAATAATTCAAGAGGTTTTAGGTGCAAGAGTGTAGAACTTATATTTTAAAAACATATATCCCGATGAAAAATTTAAACATATGCCCATTTTATAGGTAAACATATTTCAAAATATACCATACATTTTTTTTTTAAATTAAATTTACTTCTAACATTGCTGCAAGCAAACACTATTAAGTTAGGAGTTACTGGAAAACAAAGAATAGAGTTAAAGAGCATAAAAACGGTTTACAAAAGACTTAAAAAATTGATTGTTGTTTGAGTCATCAAAACATGAAAATGGCAGAGAGTTCCAAAGAATTTTTTTTTTTTTAACATCTTTGCTTCCAACTTCCAAGGCTGCAGGCAACCACTAATTAGAGTTGGAAGTTACTGGAAGAGAAAAGATGAAGATTGTAGAGCAAGATAATGATTGACAAACGACTTAAAAGATTGTAAATTGTATGAATCAGGAAAGCAAGATCAAGGAAGCGAATTCCAAAGAACTGATGTTCGAGGAAAAAAACTAGACAAGAATTTTTGGAGCACTTACAAAGAGTCACAAAAAAAGGTTGAGACTTAATTGAATGATGAGTAGCATGAGAATGAATTTTAGTAGATGGTACATAAGACACTAGCTCTTCAGAGCAATGTCCATTTTAGTATTTGTAGAAAAGAGAAAGAGAAGCAACATTACAATGATGTAATAATGGTTGGAAGTTGGCTGCAAGAGCAGGTCCAACTATGTTTACAACGCGTTTTTGCACCTTGTCTAAAAGAGAAAGGGCATCATTAGAGGATCCGCCCCAGATATGGCAACAATATTTCATACAAGGCCGGATTTGAGATTTATAGAGATAGAGAATAGAATCCGGTGTAAGAAAGTGTCAAGCTAAATAAAGAGATGCAACCTTAGCAGATGCTATTTTTGCAATGGGTTTGATAAATGGTTTCCAAGAAAGATCGGAAGTAAGAGTTGATCCTAGAAGATGAAGGTTAGATGACTCATCGAGTACATTACCGTTCATAAATATAGGAAGATCTAAATTATTGCGATAATGATTAGCTGAAAAAAATTGAGTTTTATTTGAATTAAAGTTCACCAGCCACTGTGAGCCCCATGCTGTAGCAGAAGTGAGATCCTTTTCAAGCTCAAATGCCCCCTCTAAGCAATCAGAGAGTGTTGGCTTCTTATCATGACAAAAGTAAACGGTAATATCATCAGCAAACAATGCCACCTAAGATTTGAGAATATCTGGAAAATTGTTAATGTAAATTAAAAAGAGTATAGGGCCAAGGATAGAACCTTGAGGAACCCCTGAAGTTACAGAATAAGAAAAAGAGTGCTACCCATCGAGGACAATTTTTATACTACGATTGGAAAGGAAGGATTCAATAATCTTAAAGATGTTGCCAGATACACCATAAGAAGAAAGCTTATGGAGAAGACCTGCATGCCAAACTTTATCAAAAGCTTTAGATATGTTAAAAGCCTTAACATGATGGCCTTAACATCTTCACCTTTATCTAATGCGCGATAAAACCTATTGGTTATTACTGTTAGCAAATCAACTGTAGAACGAGAAGATCGAAATCCCTATTGATGATCAGAAAGTAAGTTATTAGATTCAAGATGAGAGATTAAGTGTTTGTTAATTAAAGATTCAAAAACCTTGCTTATGATAGGAAGAAGACTAATGGGATGGTAGTTAGGGATAACAGATGCCGCTATACTTTCAAAACTATTCAACAAGTGCCTATCAAAGTCTTGTTTTCCAGCAGGCTGGAACGACAGCTCCGGAGAACACTTCTGCAAGACTATAACAGGTATGTTGTCCGGGCCGCAAGTTGTAGAAGAGTCTAAGCATCACTTTAGATACAGAAGCTGGAGTGATACAAATGTCAAGCAATGGATCAACCTGTTTGATGGCTATATCAGGTAGAACGCAACTAGTGAAATCAAGAGATGATATTAAAGTTCTTAGCAAACAATTCAGTTTTGTCTTTTGGTGAGGTGACAAAGTCTGAACCATACAAGAGAGGTGGAATAACAGATTTGCCCTTATTATTGATACTATTAAAGATTCTCCAGAAGTCACGAGAGCCTGATTTTTGTGATGAAATACAAGATTTCATGACCTGAGAATAGCGGGCTTTGGCATTAGACAAAACCTTTTTACAATGGTCTCTAGCAGTAATAAACAGATGTCTGTTTTCAGGAGAATTGTTTTGCTGATAGATATGGAAGTAACGGTTTCAATTGGAAGTTGCAGCAGCACAATGTGAGGAAAACCATGGAGAAGAGTGAGGCTTGACCTGGAATTGTCGAGAGGGAGTAAAAGATTATATACCAGCCTGAACCCATAAAGTTATGTGAGAAGCACATTTGTCAGCAGGAAGATGAAAGATTTCTAACCAAGAACCATCACAAAGAAAATCACGGAAAAAGTCCCAGTCAGCTTTCAGGTAGTTGTAAGAGGTACGATGATAAGGGGATTCAGATGATGAAGAAAAATGAAATCAAACCATGATCAGAAGCACCTAAGGGTGAATGTGGAGAAACTGAGCACTGACTAGGATCAGAAACAAGACATAAGTCGAGTAGAGAAGGTAAATTATTCGTGTTATCTGGAAAGCAAGTTGGAAAGTTGACTATTTGAGTTAGGGATTGAGAAAGGCAGAAGTTGCGAGCTTAAACGGCTGCAGAGTCACTGACACTAGAGCCAAGCCATTCAGTGTGATGAGCATTAAAGTCACCAACAACAATAATATTGGCTCATAGGTAAAGAGAGAGGGCTTGGTCAATTTGATCAGAAAGAATATCAAAAAGAGTGCAGTCTTGAGATGAAGGAGAGCGATATGGAACAAAGAGAAAGGGGAATGAGTGAAGTGGTGCTAAATGAAAGCACATAAAAGAATAGTCTGTGGATTCAAACCTAGTTTCCCAACAAATGGGTAAATTCATGTGACTATTGGAGTCTTTACAAATTAAAGGAAGATAACCATTAACACTAAGATCAAAGATGAGACAGGTGAACTCAAATTAGTCTCATAAAGAGCAAGTAGGTCACGTGAACTTTGCAAGAGATAAGAATTAACAGAAGAAAAGTTACTTCGAAGACCGCGAATATATGAATGAATGATAGGTTTAGAGAACTTGGTGAAGAAGATGGTATTTTGTGTTTTATAGTTTTTGGTATTCATTTTTAAATTTGTTAAAGAACTTGACTCAAAGCATATATAGTACTCAGTACAGTTTAATAGCGCAAGCAATTGCCTCATAACACAAATAGTCAAGTTTCCAACTCGCATTCCAGACAATCTGAAACATTTACTTTTTCTACTTGACTTTTGTCTGGTTTCTGATCCTAGTCAGTGCTCAGTTTCTACACGTTCACTATTAAGTGCATCTGATCATGGTTTGATCTTTCTAAAAAAAAAAGATCAAGGTTTTATTTTAGAGATCAATTTTCATGAAGAAAATCACCGAAAGAGTCTCAATCACCTTAAAGGTGATTGAGACTCTTTCGGTGATTTTCTTCATGATGGCTCTTGGGTAGAAATCTTTCATCATCCTGCTGACAAATATGCTTCTTATATAACTTCTTGGATTCAGGCTGGCATGGAATCTTTTATTCCCTCGACAATTCCAATTCAAGCCTCAATCTTGTCCATAGTTTTCAATGGATCACAAATTAGGCTCCCAAGACTTCTGAAAAATCTTTAACGGTGTCTATAATAAGGGTAAATCTGTTATTCCACCTCTCTTGGATGGTTCAGATTTTGCTACCTCACCTTAAAACAAAGCTGAATCCTACCTGATATAACCGAAAAGGTTGATCTATTGCTAGAAATTTTGTATTTTGTATCACTCCAGCTTCTGTATTTAGAGTAATTTCTTGCTTAGACTCTTCTACAGCTTGTGGTCCGAACAACCTACCTGTTATAGTCTTGCAGAAGTGTTCTCAGTAGCTGTCGTTTATACTTTTAAAACTATTTAACAATGATACTAAAAATAATAAAAGTGCTGATCAGAGTCTTATTTTCCAGCCTGTTTGAAAGTGGTATTTTTATTATTTTAAGCGGTATTACATTTTTAGAACTTTTGATAAAGTTTGATATACTGGTCTTCTCCATAAGCTCTTTTCTTATGGTGTATCAGGTAACATCTTTAAGATCATTTACCTTACCAATCATAGTATAAAAGTTGTCCTGGATGAACAGTACTCTTCTTCATTTCCTGTAACTTCAGGGGTTCCTCAAGGTTCTATTCTTGGTCCTATACTTTTTTGATTTAAATTACCTTCTCCCAGAAATTCTTACGTGTTTATTCTAAGGTGGCTAATTCTTGTCTTGATAAGAAGCCAACACTCTCTGATTGCTTAGAGGGGGCATATGAGCTTGAAGAGGATCTCACTTCTGCTAAAGCATGGGGGTCTCATTGGCTGGTTTACTTTAACTCAGATAAAACTTTTTTTCAGCTAATTGTTATCACAATAATCTTGGTCTTCCTATATTTATAAATGGTAATGTACTTGATGAGTCATCTACCCGTTGTCTTCTAGGATTAACTCTTACTTCTGATTTTTCTTGGAAGCCATATATCAAATCCATTGCAAAATTAGCATTTGCTAAGGTTGCCTCTCTTTATTGTGCTCACCACTTTCTTAATTTGGATTCTATTCTTTATCAATCAATCTCTAATCCATTCTTGTATGAAATACTGTTGCCATATCTGTAGCAGATCTTCAAATGGCCTCCTTTCTCTCTTAGACAAGATGCAAAAATGCATTGTAATCATAGTTGGACCTGCTCTTGCAGGCAACCTTCAACCATTGTCACATCGTATTCTTGCTTCTCTTTCTCTTCTCTATAAATACTATTATGGGCGCTGCTCTAAAAAGCTAGCGTCTCTTGAGTCATCTACTGAAATTCAATCTCATGTTACTCGTCATTTAATTAAGTGTCATTCTTTTTCTGTGACTGTTTCTAAGTGCTCCAAGTATTCTTATTTATCTATTTTTTTTCCTTGAACATCAGTTCTTTAGAATTTGTTCTCTTCATCATGTTTTCCTTATTCTTATAAATTGGAATCTTTTAATTCCTCTGTTAATAGTTATCTTGTTTTATAAACTTTTTTCTTCCAGTTACTTCCAACTCTAATAGTAGTTGCTTGCAGCTTTGTACCCCACAAAAAGAAAAGAAAGAAAAAACCTCTACAAATTTCTTATTCCTCCCTATATGTAATATTGTTCTCATAACAGGGCTGGTACTTCTCATGATGTTCTTTCTCCTTAGACACTTAGACTTAGGCTTCTCCTCTCAAGAATTTTCTAAGCCATGTTTTACTCCATGGTTATTGATCAACATATTAAAATGATTACTAAGCTAAGAGTTCTTAGATTGCTTAGCTAAGGGTTCTGACAGTCAATAACATTTATATACGTTTATTATGTTATGTTTAATTCTTTTACAAAATCTGTTTTCAAAAGAAAAAACCATGTTTTTAAATGATAAAAATAATGGGTGATAACTAATAATCCGGACAAAGTTTAAAGGAAAAAGTCCTCGTATTTTAATGTTTTATAAAAGTAAAAAAAGTATTTTACAGAGAATTATTTAATTTATTCAATATAATATAATATTCAATTTGATTCAATCACTCCATTTCGTCTGACACGGTCAATCAACTCTTGGTGCGACTAACTGTTTCTTGGATAACATTAGGATCAACTTTGGTCAAACAATATTTAATTCTTTCTTTAAGTTGTGAAGGTTTTCTTGCTTGCCAATTATTCTTATACACAAGACCATTCAATATTGACCAAAAATTTTCAATGGGCCTGCATTCGGGTAAATTTAACGGGGTTTTTTTTTTTGGTACAATTTTAATATTTTTAGCCTTTAAATATTCCAATAAGCTTTTGGTATAATGAGCAGATGCAAGATCTGGCTAGAACACAAAATTATCATTTAAATGATGCTCTTCTATAAACGGGATAAGTCTCTTTTGAACACAATGCTCTAAATAAATAAACTGGTTGATAGCGTTGCTAGATTCTTGAAAATATGGTTTTGAGGTACCTTTGGCCGAAATAGCGATCCAGACCATTATTTTTTCTGGAAACTTCTCTTTTTGGCTGTATTTTACATTCGGTGGAATCAATAAAGTATCACTGGAGTAGTAACTAGCATTTCCATTTATCGAACTGTGATTTAAAGTAAAATACGATTCATCGTCAATGATCCATTCAAACTCTTGGTAATTTTGGTAAAGCCGACTGCAGCATGGTCGAATTCTTAGCATCATTTGCTCATCTTGCTTCGGAATCGTTTGTTTTTTATAGCACTTGATAGCAGACTGATTTCTGAGTATTTTATTCCCATACGGTTGCAAAATACTGAATTTACGAGCTATTTGCCTCTGTTAAATACCATCTTTATGGTCAAACATGGTTTTAAGCTTAGAAACCTTACTTTTTGGCATTTTTTTGGCTATACGACCACTTCCAGGCTTTCTTTCATGTCCAAATTTGTTTTCAGCACGTTTTATTATGTCATAAATGGTAGTTCTTGGAATATTTTCATCAAGAAAATGCTTTACTGTGTATGTTTTGCCGAGATTTGTATTTTCAAAATAAAACTCATAACTATATTTCTGCTGCTCATCTTCGTTTTTTTGGTTCACCTTCATTTTTAAATGATTGATTCAAATACTTTTTATGTTTTTCTAAAAAAAGAATATGTGAGCTAAATAAATATATTTTAATTATTATGTATACTTATTATTTAACACGAAGCAAAATTAACTTTAACTTTGTCCGGATTTTTAGTTATCACCCGTTATCAATTATGTTGATTAGAAAGTAAACCCTCCAAATGTTCCCGAATGCAGACCAATTGAAAACTTTTGATGTATTTTGAAATATTGATTTTTCAAAATTATCTCACTAGTAATATTCCACTATAATTGTCTACTATTATTTTTTTTTAATTTACTAATTAATAATATTAATTTTTTATTTACCTAATAGTAAAATAATAATTTATATCTTTAAAAAACCTAAAAAAAAAATAAAGAAATATTAAAATAATAAAATTATAATTTCTTCACATTTTTCATTTAACAAATTTTCTTTTCTTTATTTTTTATATATATAAAAAATAAATAAAAGTTGTAGAAAATTTGTAGATATCTACTATCTGACTGATTGTAATTGTATATCTAGCAGTCAACTGTGTTATTAGAACCAGTAAGTCCCAATAACACAGATATTGGAGTTATTGAAACCAGTAGGCCTTAATAACACAGTTATAGGTGTTGTTGGAACCAGTAGATCCCAATAACAGTTATTGTGATCAGTGTACTGAAAACTGCTTACATATTTTTAATTACATTTTTCACTATATAAAATATATTTTTTTTAAAAAGAAAATTTTAAATAAACTTTTATAATTTATTACTGTAAGTTATGCTAGTTATGTATTTATTTAAATAGATTGTAATTGAATTAATACATTATAGTTATAATCAAACTTATTATGTTATAACATTTATTACTGTAAATTATTTTTTTTATTGTTTTTAGTTTGAAATTGTTTAATTTTTTTCACAAGTTTTATTTTTTATTTCAGTTACTCTTGTACTGTATTTGCTTTTGGCGCAACAGGTTCTGGGAAGACGCACACTATTACTGGCCCCCAAGATCAGGTAAATTCTATTTATATCTTTTTTTCAAAATTTCTTATTCTCTTATGCTGTTTCAGCTAAATATTTTTTATGAGTTTTAACATTTTTAACATTTTAACAGTTTATTTAACATCTAGAATTAAGTTGAGAAGCACATTTAATAAAAAAAAAAAGAAACAGAAACTTAATTTTTAAAGTCATACATTTTAAAAATTTAAATAAAAGTTCAAGTAATTAAAAGATCAGTTTGTTTGAGGATTAAGAAAGCAGCAGTGCTCCCAATATTGTGAGTCATGTAGAACTGAAGCACTATATATCATGTGGCTAATAGCATAACACCTGTAAACTTGTAGAGAGTTAAGCTGAGAGTGGCCTATTTACTTAAGGCTCTCATTGATTTTATAGTGTTGTGCACATTTATCGATTATTCATCTCAATCAAGATTCTCATTAAGTAGGATGGCAAGGTACTTGCAACTGTTGACAAATTTGAGCTCATTACTATGAGAATGGGTGATGGTAGAGTACAATTATTGGAGCACCTGGCATTAATTCTAATGGCTTTATATTTTGAGCTGTTGAGTTTCAAACCATTGACCTCAGACACCATCAACAATGGGTTGAGGTATTTTGGTGGGAACCTTATTGTAGATAATGTTGGTCAGGGTAGGTTAAATAAAGAGAATGAACAAGATTGGGCCTATATTTTTATATATTTCCAATCAGTGGTGTGATCACATGTTTTTACTTTTTGGTGGCAATTAGATAAATAAACTGCAATCCAGGATGTGAACCAGCTAAAAAAAACATTCATTAACTTTTGCAGTAACTTGTCATGTTCAATAAGATCAAATGCTTCAGCAAAATCTATTTCAAAATATTTCAAAAATCAATATATTACTATCATTAACATAACTCCACTTCACTATAACTTGAATAATAGTATCCATTGTACTATCTTGGACTGGGTGGAAACCAAACTTTTTATTGGATAAACATATGTGCTTGGTGTGGTGAACAATAAATTTAGCAATAATGCTTGACATGCTTGACTGCTTCCTTTGTTCTGTTAAGACTTGACCAAATTGTGGCAAAGAATTTGGCTTCTTTATGAAAGTACTACTCCAGCATTGTTTGTTTGAACTTCCTTGAGTGGCTGATTGAGTAGAAATTATTTTTTCTAAATGATGTTAAAATATTTTTTAAATGATGTTTATGAGCTACATTATTCAGGTATCAAAGGTGGGTTATTGATGGGGCTAAGTTTTTGACAGCTGAGTAACCATTAGCATTAATTTTGTTAACCATATTGTTTTGTATTATACACCGATTTCATAGTTGTATGCACTAATTCAGATTGTTTGATAGGAAGTCTACCACCCTATAACAGTGAATTATCTAGTTTTTTATATCATGTTACCACAAATAGAACTAAAGTTTAGATGTGTTTTTTCCACACACACACAGATCCTTTGGCATTTTTTTGGGTAAAAAAACGTGTTCTTTTGTGTGTTTTTGGCGTAGTTTAGGTTTTCATGGTGTTTTTCTGCTTTTTTTTAAGCAATTTTTTGGTTTTGTTTGGCATATTTAATTTATATTTTTGATAAAAAATTAAATTAGCAATAAGTTAGTTATATATTTAGGCATATTGTATGAGAATATTTATTTGTCGTGGCGTACTTCTGTATGGGAATGTTTATTTGTCATGGTGATACTCTTATTATATATAAAAACTATTCTTATACTATAAGAAAGTGACCATTTTAATTTTGATAATGTAAGTATATTAGAATATAATATACAACACTTGCAAAAATTTTGAACATGTTTTGTTTTTCAAGCCAATTTTTAGACATGTTTATGGCAAAAGGAATATTTAACTTGTTCCATTTTGCTAATTTGGTTCAGAGGTTTAAATAAATGGGTTTTACTTCTGCCCCCTGGAGAGTTTAATCATAATTGATTACCAACAAGAAAAAATATTCATTCAATAGGAGTTAACTTCAAATATTCATCCAATAGGAGTTAATTCTATTAAACCTAAATGCCAATTCGAGTAAAATTTATGAAAAAATATAGAATGTCATAATGATAATGAAGCATGCAGTAGTTTTTTCAAAAAAATGTTTAACATATATAATGAAATGTTAAGAAATCAACCAATAAGAAATCACTCAATAATTTAAAGACATCCTTTTTCTCTGTAATATATGTATGTATATATAGATATTATTGTGCCTTAAAAGCTCTTTAGATAGTAAAACTCTGTGTTTTTAATATGGTGTGGTTATCTATTCTGTTAATCCTTTTTTTTATTATTCTACTACAGAAAAACTTCAGTTTTTATATCAAAAATAAAATAAATTGCTATAAGTTTTTTTATAACTTTCAAAAAAAAAATTTCTTTGGATTTTTATGAAATTTCCCTTTATTTGAGTACTAAGTTGATCTATTTTCAAAGAAATTTTTTAAAACCAATATTAGGAACCTGTTGAATAGAAAATGATCTTGATTATGAACTAATTAGTGGACAATTGAACTTTAATTAGACTTAAATTAAAATCTGAAAACGCCGTATGCTATAAAGATAAGCAAAACTAGTGAGCAAATGCTTATCTAAACAAGCCATAGAAGATATATATACAGGCCTTGTTTTAGATAAAAAAATTCTTGGCGCAAAAGCCTAATGTAAATTTGAGGTCATAAAATTCTCTTTATTTTTTTTTTTTTTAATGACATTAACTTTTTTAAATTACTGCAATAATATTAAACTGCGAAACAAGTTAAATATAATTTAACTTTTTAACTATTATTACTATAAGGGAATGTTTATTTTTTTTTTTTAATATTAAAAAATTAAATTTAATATTACATTTTTAAAAATGTTTGATATTATTAAATTTCTTTCTTTTCTCGATATTTGGATAAATGAATTAAAATATGTTAAATTTTTGAATTTTTAAATAATTATATTACTTAAATTTCTAATTGCGGCTTTGCAACTACAAATGATTTTTTTATTTAAAAAAAAGTTAGTGAGTAGCAAATAAAAAAATTACTTTTTAATTTATTTACTTTATTTATTAAGTTATGTTAATTTATTTACTTTATTTATTAAGTTATGTTAATTTATTTACTTTATTTATTAAGTTTATTATTTTATTAGCAATTTTGTAGAGAAAGCAAAGAACATTTTTCCAAACATTATTCATATAAGTTATATCGCTGTATATATGGTTTATTAAAAAATAATTTCTGCGATTTAACTTGAGTTATATAAAAAAAAGTTTAATTTACGTTTTGCACAAATTTTTGATGCAGCCGTTTATTTAAAATTTAATTTTGAGTAACGGGTGATGCGGAAGTTATCGGACAAAATAAAAACGTCAATAACTTATTTATAAATAAATAAAAAAATACTATTATATTTTTTTTAAATAAAGCATTTATCTTTTAATAAAAATATATTATTTTTTATATGAAAAAACACCACCATTTGCAATTTATCTCAAATTTGCTCTGACGCCTTTCATATGCGACTGTAAAAAGTTTAAATCAATTTCTTGTAGTTTTAGTTTAATGCGATCAATCAAAACTTGCTCTGTTGAAACTTGTCAATCTCCCTCGTAAACCTTCTGTGCCAAATGTCCCCAAAATTTTTCAATTGGTCGTGCTTGAGGCACATTGGATTCTTTATCAACGGAATAGACAAATTAATCCATCCAATTTAGAGAATCTTTAGAATAATGAGAACTTGCTAAATCTGGTCAAAATAAATAGTTAAAGTCTCCATGATACTTGTGAATAAATGGAAGAAGTCGTTTTTCTAAACATTCATTAATATAGATTGATGAATTGATCGATACAGCCTTGGAAGTGCGAAACAATGGCTCGGACATACCACGGTCAGATATGGCTATCCACATTAATAATTTTTTTGGAAATTTCTCTTTTCCTATAAAACGAACACTTTCTGGGCAAGTCTTTTTGTTGTTTGTGTAGTATCCAGAATTTCCAGGCATGTTGTCCCCTGCAAAACAAAAGTATTTTTCGTCATCGATGACTAGAAGCGATTTTGTGTTATAGAGTTGGTTAACTAGTTTCTTTTCTTTGCCTTTATTTGTTGTTCTATAGTGTATTTTGGAGTCTTTTCACGTTTTCTATATTTAATATTCATTTTTTTTTAACTGACGACCAATTGTCGATTGATTTACACCGAATTTAATACCTATTTTTCTCTGACTGACCCCTTTTCGATTGACAAGTCTCGTTAATTCGGCTTTTTTTTCTCTAGTCCAGGATGTCGGACGACCAGGGTGCTTTCTATCAGAAAACGATTGAACAGTTTCAAGTCTTTTTAGGTTATCATATATTGTACTTTGAGCAAATCCTTCCTTTTTTAAAATGATTTTCGATTTTTTTTTTTTTTATATTAGGTTTATTTACAAAAAACATTTTTAGTCGCTTTCGAAAAGATTCTCGTTCAGCTGCATTTAACCTCATTTTAAATAATTGTGTTTCAAATAATAAAGTTTATATTTTATAGAACGTTTATGCCTACGCATAAAACCCCAAAAACTAATTATTATGCTCAAATAATGAAATTAGGATTTGTCAGATAACTTCCGCATCACCCGTTAAAAAAAAATGATTAGGAAGGAAAACCAAAAAAACAATTGCAATAAAAATGAGCTAATTTTTTTCTTTAAGAACAAATAAAACTTCATTATTGAGTAATTTTTAGTAATATTTTAAAATAAATTTGACAGTTAAGTTAAACCCAAGCATTGCCTTTAATTTTAATAAACTTATATATTTTTTAAATCTAATTTAAATTATAAGTTTTTTTAATCTAAATTAAATTATATATATTTTTTATCAGAATAAAATTATGTATTTTTATTAAATTTTTATTAGTTTTAAATTAAATCATATATTTTTTATCAGAATTAACTTATATTATTATGATATTTGCTTCAAGCCTAAAGTATTAGCATTTTTCAAATAAAAAAATCAGTCATTACAATAAAATCAAAACAAAATAAAAATAAATTTTTAACTTTATTTGAGTTTTTTTCATTAGTAAACAGCACTTATATCTAACATAATTGTCATTTAAACTTTTGTAGCAAATGTTTTATCGTCATTCAAAAGTTAATGCGTTTTTTTTCAAATTAATTTCTTCTTTTATCTTACTGCTCATAGAATAATTTAAAAGTTAAAAAATGATAAAAAGTCGCTTAACCAAAATTGTTTACTGCTAACGTAAAATCGCTTAAGGGGTACATAAATCGCTCTTCGCGTAACGTAGAGCAATCACTTAAAGAAAACATTTTTGCGATTTGTTTGTTTAGTTTGTTTTTTTTCCTTTTTTTTTTCTTTTCTACTTTAGCGTTTTTTATGGCCATTTAAAAAGTAAAGTTTTTGTCTAAGTTTTTTATTAAGGGTCATAAAGTACATCATGCTAAGTTTATCTTTTGAATAGAGGTGTTATCTTTGCTCTTTTGCGCAGAGATTTTACTCAACATAAAGCGCTTTTGAATTTAAATTACTTGAATTTAAATTACTCTGCATGAAGCCAGTATTATTATAAAGTTATATTTAGTTAGATTTACTGAGTGGATAAAGTACATCACAGTAAATTTACCTTAAAATTAAATCAAAACAACCAGTTAAGTTACTACAGTAACTTACAGTTACTCAACTGTTAAATTTACTTAATATACTCAAAGAATCGCAAAAATTAGCCATATAAATGTTTCTATTTATATCTTATATGTTGTTAACACATAATATAGGCTTCTAACTAAAAATTATTTTAACAAATAAATCTTGAGTAGAATATAAAAAATGCGATACCATTTTTTAATATTTTATTTAAAGCAATATCAAGATCAAACATTTTCTATAAATATGCAAGTTGTTTATAGTAATTTTTATTGAAAAAGAAATCTTTTTGAACAAAATAATTTTATTCCTCTAAATTTCTCTTATTCAAATAATTTTGCAATTAAAGTTTAAAATTAAAAAAAAATTGGTAAAAATTTAAAAAATTTTAACGCTCAATAATTATAAATTTAATTCAGCGGCGTCATTTATTACCATGGAAGTATAAAACAGATGGAAATTCAACTGCATTAAAATGCTTCAGAAATATACTCGTAATCTTTTGTTTCATAAGCAAAAAGAAAACCTCATCAAGACAGTACTTAAATCTTTATGCGTTGTCTTAAATAGGTACGTTAAAAATAATTTAAAAATATAGTATTATATAAAACTTTAGGCTTTAGTAATTTAGAAAACATATTTTTAGACTTTTTAAAAATTGTTTTAGTTTTAATTCAAATGTTTTGTTATGATTTGAAATAAGAAAAGAAGTTTAAACTAACATATGCTTTTTAAAATAAAGTGGTTCTATTTAATTACTGAATTTTAATAAACTTCTTGTTGAATAATTACAATTACTAATGGTTAAAACTATGTAGCATATCCTTAGAGTAATTTTTTTTTTAATGTTTTAATAAAAATCATTTCAGTGAATTTTGTTGTTTTTTGTCCAGTGAAACTTGTTGTTTTTTAATTGTCGGTTACAAGCATACTCCTTGTAACCGACAATTAAAAAACAACACTCCTTAAGTTTAACAAACTCCTTAAGTTTAAGAATATGCTTAAATTTTTTTAAGATAAAGAAATTTTTATCTTAAAAAAATTTAAGCATATTCTTAAACTTAAGGAAATATAATTGGATTTATTAAACCAAATTTTTTTGCTTCGCTTTTTATTGCAAAACAATTTGAATGAAAAAATTTAATAAAAACATCAACTTAAAAACCATTTGAATGAAAAACTTAATTATACTTTTAATAGTACGCTAGATCAAAAAACAATAAATTGGAAAAAAACGTGTTATCCAATGTTTTAAAGCTTTGATCTTACTTGTTTGTTCTATAGATTATAGACTTGTATGGTCTAGATGCATGTTTTTGTGTAAATATAAAGTTAAAAATTTTATGAAGATAATGTTTTATTAATTAGAAAAATTCAATATATTTACTTGGTTTTATTTTGAACACGTGTTATGTTATTAAGGTTATAAATTGTAGATATATACATATATATATATATATATATATATATATATATATATATATATATATATATATACATATATATATATATATATATATATATATATATATATATATATATATATATATGTATATATATATATATATATATATATATATATATATATATGTATATATATATATATATATATATATATATATATATATATGTATGTATATGTATATATGTATATATATATATATATGTATATATATATATGTGCATATATATATACATAGCTTATGGAGAAAACCAGTACGCCAAACTTGCCGTACTGGTTTTCTCCATAAGCTTGCTTGTTTCTTTTTAACCGTATATTAAATATCGAAGGTCAACACTATTCTTCATTTCCAGTAATTTCTGGGGTACCTCAAGGTTCTATCATTGGTCCTGTTTTGTTTCTTATTTACATTAATGATCTTTCAGACAACCTTATATCCAAAGTAGCTCTTTTTGCTGATTTTTGAGCTCAACTTTATATTCCTGTCTTGACAAAAGTCTTCTCTTTTTAATTGCTTAAAACAGTCAGTCGGTCTTGAATCTGATCTCACTTCTGTAACAGATTGGGGCTTGCAGTGGCTTGTAAATTTTAACTCAAACAAAACTCAGTTATTTGCTGTAAGCAACTATCACAATACTGTCGACATTCTTATATTAATGGCAACCCTTCCATTGAGTCTTCTTCATTACGTCTTCTTAGTAGTGAGTGATCGGGGCCGCAGTCCCATTCACTTCCTCGGCTAAAAATGAGACTTTTTGCAAACCCAGCCCCGGCCCCAGTAAAATGATAAGATTTCTAGCCGGGGTTAGAAAAAAATTTATAATACTTTATATATTATAATTTTATGCTTACATTTACTATTTATTAAATACTGGAATACATTTATATATTTTTAAACTCTAATTTACTTTCAACAAGATTGCAACCATCCACTATTAAGTTTTGAGTTACTTTAAAATAGATAATAAGTTAAAATACAAGTAAACTTATAATTGAAGACTTGAAAAGTTTTAAGTTGTATAAAAAAAGGAAACATGAAGATGGATAAGAGTTATAAATTTTTTTTTGATGTTCAAGGAAAAAAACTTAAAAACCTTAAAAAGGTTAATAAAAGCTTTTATAGCATGAATAGACATATACAGTAAAAGGATGCAACTTATTGCATCATTTTACTGTATTTGTCTCTTCATGATTTTACTGTATAAAAAGCCAAGCAGGAATGAGTTTTGGTTTATCGTTATAAAGATGATAGCTTGTTTGAGCATTGGCCATGATTGTATATGTAGAAAAAGAAAAAAATGCAACCTTACAACAATGGAAGAGTGGCTCAAGCTTGGAAGATAAAACAGGTCTAATGACATTTAAAATGTGATTTTAGACTTTGTCTGAGAGTAAGAGGGTTGTTATTCGTCAATATAGGAATGCCAACAATATTGCAATATTTTTTTGCAGTAAGTTAATGAGTTTTGTTGCCTAACAAAAAATGTGGATTTTAAGGCCAGAAATTAAATCCATAAGCCACTGCAAGCCTTAGGCTGTTACAGAAGAGAGATAAGATTTAAAATCGGCTGCTTGTTCTAAGCCATTAAAAAGTGAAGATTTATTGTCAAGACAAGAGTATAAAGTTGAGTCGTCAGCAAATAAAACCACTTTAGATTTCATGAACATCATTATTGTAGATAAGAAACAATACAGGAGCAAAGATAAAACTTTGTGGTACCCTTAAAGTTACTTGAAATAAAGAAGAATGTAGGCCTTTAAAATTAAATTTACTACTGCAGTTAGAAAGAAATAATTTAATAACCTCAAAACTTTTATATAAGGAAACTAATTTCAGAGTGAAAAACTTTGATCTCTCTAACTATTACTTTTCCAACTCACTTCTCTAAATATTACTTTCCAAAACACTTTGACCTCTCAAGATAATTGGAGATATGGATAGTTGGAGGGGTCAAAGTGACTATCCGTAGGATAGTTGGAGAGGTCAATGTGTTTTCTAGAGTTTTGAAAAATTGGAACCAATTATTTAGCACTTTTTAAAAGTTTAGCAAAAACTGAAGAGAGTTCTGGAGAACACTTTTTTAAGACTATGCTTGATATCTTGCCTGGAGCACAAACTGAAGAATTGTTTAATTAAGAATTAACTTTAGCATTGAAAGTCAGAGTGATTTCGATGTTTAACAATGGGTTAATCTGTTTAACTGTCGGGAGGAGTATGGCCATTACATTCAAGAGTCATATTAGAGTAAGATTTCTTTGCTTTACTCCGAAGAGAAATAACAAGATCAGACCCATGAATTAGAGATTAAATGTTAAACTTACTTTAGTTAATAGCAATGTTGAAGACTAACCAAAAGTCTCTAGAACCTAACATCTAAGATAAGATAGAAGATTTAGTAAACTGAGAATAACAGAGTTTAGCATCAGACAGGGCTTTTTTACATTGGCTTCTTTTTAGCATCAGACAGGACTTTTTTACATTGGCAATAGTAAAAGGACATTAGTTCTTAAGAGAAATAGTTTTGTAAAAAAGTTTAAAAAAATGGTTAATGTTTAATGTTGCAACTGCTCAAGATGGTGAAAAATGTGGAGTAGAAAAGCTTCCAAACTTTTATTCCTATAGGAATAAAAGCTTTTTGTTTTACTTTTTATCAACAACATACTTTTCTTTTGTTAAGAAAGTATGTTGTTGTTGATAAAAAGCTGTGACTCTAGCAAGACAAGAAAAGGAGGCACAATCAGATTAGAACAGTAGATAGACAGATCAGAAAAAATGTTGTATTGAATGTTTGTTAGAAAAGATTAGCATGTAGAGAGGTAGTAACATGTAGAGAGGTAGCAGCTTTAGTAGAAAATGGTAGTGGTAGAAGTAGGAAAGCTTAAAAAGAGTGGCTTACATATTGTATGAATGAGCTTTAGTTAAGAAAAAAAATGCTCTAGATTGTTTATATTAGAGAAACAGCATAAAAGAGGAAGGTTGAAGCCTGATGATGATTATCATCATCATCATTGTCATCATCATGATCATGATGATGGTAATGATGATTATGATTATCATGTTGATTATAATGATGTTTAGATATGCATATATATATACAAAATATAACATGAATTTTGAATTTAAAAAATGTACTTTAGGATGTATAAATATTTATGCAGCCCCAGTCACAAACCCAGACTCTGGCCCCGACTATATTTTTTTAAACCAGGCCCAGGTCAAATATCAACCCCAGTCACTTACTACTTCTTGGATTATCATTTACTATTGACCTTTTATGTAGAATATATATTCACTCGATTGCTAATTTAGCCTATCCTAAGGTTGCTTCTTTTTATCGTGCTTGCAATTTTCTTACTCCTGATTCCATTCTCTACCTCTACAAATCCTTATTCTAGGTATGTGTGCAAAAATTTTAAACTATTCAAATATTCAATTATTATACATCATTGTAAAGAGCTTTAAATCAGTAATACAATGGTGAAAATTTCATAAAAAACAAATGGTTCTACTAAAACAGTGAGCTGAGAGAAAATAATAACCTCTTTAGTTATATCCTTTTTTTGCAAGCAAAATATGACTTGAAGAAAAAGTCGGAAAAGGATTTGATTTGTGTAAGAGCAATTGTTTTGGGGAAAAACAAGGCCTGTTTTCCCCACCGTACCATTGTTATTACTCAAGCCACATAATTTTTCCACTTAATCCATTATAGATACTAAAAAATACTATAATAAAAATTGTTTATTATTAAAAATTGTTTGTTAATTTGCTTGTGTTTGTCCAAAAAGGCTACAAAACTCTTTGGGTCACCTTTAAATAACATAAAGTAATTGTTTTAAAGGCCATAAGGAGCATGTGAAATAAGAAACATTTATATGCTAATAAAAAAGATATTTTAGATTTATGTATCATAATTCACAAAATTATGTTGTGTTAAAGTAAAAAAGTGGGATTAAGATTATACATGTACCTTTTGCATCCTTGTAGTGAAGTTTGCTTAGCTGTAAAACAATATTTGTTGCAATGCAGTCTCTTCCAAAAAGTTTTCCTTTAGAGGTCTCTAATGCTTTGAGTGAAGACTTGCACCAACTGGTGATTGTGTCCAAGGGGTTGTTTAGTTCATTTAATGATTTAGGTGACAGTTTAGTTCATTTAATGATTTCTGTCAAACAATTTAGTAACTGTCACTTGGTTTGTTGCTACTCTGTCACTCATCGTGTTAGTTATGTTTCCAATAATAGTACTTCGTGCATCAGTGAATTGTAGTTGGTAGAAGTCACTATATAACTTGGCAAGATTATCAACAGATTTTGTAATGTGACTCTGATAGTCGTAAGCTGTACCTCCAGGAAGTTGATCAATAGCTACAACCATGCATATTGATTCTGCAGTATGCATGGTTGTAGCTATTGATCAACTTCCTGGAGGTACAGCTTACGACTATCAGAGTCACATTACAAAATCTGTTGATAATCTTGTCATTTTGCAGTACAAGAATTTCAGAATTTTTGTCAGCAAGTTGTTGGCTTAACATAGCCTTTTGATAAGATAAGTTGCTTTGGGTAAATGTTAACTGTTGTTTTAAAATAAAAATGTCATTTTGAAGTTTCTTTAACTGTAAATTCAAATACTTTTCCTTTAATTTTTTTCGAAGATTAAGGGTTGTCTTTTCTTTGCAAGCAAAAACCTGATTTAAATATTTCAGTTGGTATGGTCGGGCCTTTGCCTTTTCTCTTAATTCTTTTAGATCCTCTTTATGCTTTCGTTTTTTACTTGCCATTTCATTTGCCAAAATGGTTAATCTCTTTTGCAAAACTTTTTTCCTAGGACTCAACTGATCAGCTCTCAACCTGGGTAATAGTGGTTCATGAGAAGAGGTTATTAAAGTGGGACCAGATAAGAAGGAGATAAGTGATTACTATTTGATACAGATAAAACACTGTTGTGTTGAGAAGATAAAATAGAAGAACACGAAACAATGTTACTTGAGCTTGTGGTTGAATGCAATGGTTGTGGCATAGCAAATATTGATTTTTAGTATGCAAAGAGCATGTTGCAGATATTAATAAATTGTTCAGAATCCCTTGAAAAATTATGTAATAGAATTGGGGCTTATTTACTAGTTGCACTATCTAACTTTTACATATTTTAATTTAAAAAGTTAATTGACTATTTCGACAGTTGTTTTAAATGATTCATTGTTGGATATGAATATATTTAATATATGTCCATTTCTACATTCAATATTTAAATGAGTTGGCATTGTAAAGTTACAAGCTAAATAATTTTTGGCTTCACGCTAAAATAGATGATTCTTTTTAGGTCTCATAATGCTCAAAAAAAGTTTTAATAATCATAATTATTATTTTATTGAAACAGCTTTAATCATTATTACACTTTTTTTAAATAAAAAAAGCTATAATACATGCAACAGAAAAAAAAATCAATTGAATCTTAAATAAAAACATATAAATAAATAGCATAGTGTGTGTGTAAATCATGTTTTGAATACTTTAAAAAAATCACCAATATTTTTAATAAAGTTTCATTTTTCTTTTAATTAAACCCTTTTAATTAAAGCATGATCTTATTAAGTACTATTTTTATTATTACTTTTTTTTTTGAATTTCTCATCAAGTATAATTTGATTAACATTAATAATCATATTAAAACAAAATAAAGTGTCAAGTATTAAGAACATTAAGTTTTTTGCCATTATTATGAAATAATATATTTGATCTTTGAATTCTAAAGTAATAAAGGTGCATAGTACTTGCCAATTCCATAAATTAAATAATTTCATTAGATTCCTTATGATTTTTTCAGGTTCTAAATGGTTTTTTAGAATTATGATATCTGGGATTCTTTTTTGGAAAATTTGTAACTGAAAACACAGTGCAAAAGCGATTTTGGATAAAATGCTTGCATTGTGTTTTTGCATAAAATGCGTAAAATGCTTAGGCACAGATAGCTGTGTAAAGATGGTTGTGTGTGATTAAATGTTGCATTTAAATAGTTTTTGAATAAATTTTTTAAAAAAATGTATAAAAAGCAGCTACACAAAAATAATTTATTTATATTATATATTTATAATATAGTCATTAAAAGTAGAATTGAATTCTTAGAATGAAATGAATTTAATAGAACTTGATTAATATTTTTGTTGATTGGTTCCTTTAACCCAGATTAAGATATCATGCATGTTAAACCTAAACCAATAGTGTCAAGTTTTTTGAATTAATAGGTAGATTGTTTTAAAGGTTTATTTTATTTTGAAAATTTATTTTTATTATAACTTTAAATAAATTTTTATTTAAAAATTATTTTATAATTTGAATTTTAACTTTAATATATATGTTGAAATAAAAACAATAACTTTAAAAATAAAGTGTATTTTTATAATATATCAAGATATTATCATCTTTTTCTTTTGTCTTTAGAAGTTAGAAATTATGTTAAAAGATAACGAAAAGTACGGAATTATACCGAGGTTTGAACTTTCTTTTTAACTCAAACACAATAGTCATTGGTGTTCCTAAATAATGAAGTTTAGAAGAATGAGTTTAGAACTTCTGTTTTCTGCAAGGCTCATCTTGTTTCGTATAATTGTTCAACTGTTCAATGTTTATTTAATTTTAAAAACAGCAACAACTCTTTTTAAAATTCTATTAACTTCTAAAATTTCTAAAATCAGTCCAACGTGTTTTTATTCCTTACAAATACTAGAATTGAAAAAATAAAAAAAATAATTTTTTTTTTTTAAACAACGATTTTACCTTCTTAAATAATAATTCACTTTTTTAAATAAAAAGTATTTTATATTTTTTATTGTATCTGTTTTTGTTGTATCAGGTGCATTATTATTTTAATTTGAATGTATTTAATTATCTGTTATATTGAATTATCTACAAAAAATATGAAATTAATTTAAAAAATAAAATTAATTTACTAGTAATCTACCAATTAATTAGCATGGAAATGAGATTATTCTATGGATTTTTCAGCGTATCAATATTATTTTTTTAATAAATGTTAGGTTTAAATTAATAATAAAATTTCAAAGAACACATTTTATACTGTTTCTTTTTAAAAATTAATCTGGGTTGTCAGATCTAATTCCTGCATATTAACAGTACTGTTGGTTGATCAGGTCCTAACATATAGAAATCCATTTTAGCAGGTTTTGCCAAAAATTTTTAAGAGAGATCCTATTCATAACATAACATAAATATTGTAAAACTTTTTAATCCCAAATCCATTGAAATTCTCTATTAATTTCCTAAATTTTTTCCTGCAATTAAGTTCCTAATTTTGGTAAGTTATAAATAGTAATCGGCTAAAGTGCCATTAATACCTACAGTTAATTAAAAATTAATGAACAGTTTTTCTGTTTCTCAATTTTTTTGTATTTTTTAAAATAAAGCTAATTTTATTTTAAGACTTGAGCATGATCAGATCAGAGCATGATCATGATTTTAGCATGATCAGATATTTTTAATATGATAAATAATCTTTTAAATATTTTTTTACTTTGATTTGAACTCATCTTTAATATATATATATTATGATATTATTATTGATATAAATCAATAATAATTTTCCTTCAAAATTAAATCTCATCTTATATTCACAAATATTTAAAAATTCCTCAAAACTTTAACTATAGTTAGTCCTTATAATAAGCAAATTTAAAAACATTAAAAAGTTTTAATAAATATTATTAAAGCTTGTATTAAAATATATTTAAAATAAAACATCAAATTAATTTAACTAAAATTAAAGTATTCCTTTTAAATTAATAATCATATTATTAACATACTAAGTATGAGAATTAAACATAATTTTTCCTCTTTTTTTTTGTAATCAATATATTTAATATTTTTTTTTTTTTTTTTAGGTCTTTTAAATATTTATTTGAGCAAATCAAGTTGAAAACTGATATAGAATATTCTATTAAAGCTTCATTTCTCGAAATATACAATGAAAAAGTATTATATTTTATTAATGATGATGATGATGATGATAATGGTGAGGATGATGATGATGATAATGATAATGGTGATAATGATGATGACAATGATAATGTAATGTTTTTATAAGGTTAAAGATTTGATAAACACTTCCAATCAAAATTCATTACCTGTTAGATGGTGTTCAAAGGACGGATTTTATGCTGAGAACCTGACTAAAGTAGAATGTCGTGAACTAAACCATCTTTTTGATGTATTATCTGAAGGTAACTAATTTCTATATGTATATCTTAAGTATGCCAGTTTCATTCTTAAAAGAAACTGCAAGTTAAAGAATAATTTTTTTAAATTTAATTTAAGTTAATAATAGTTTTATAGTATTTTTGTAATAAACAAAAAAAATTTATTAATAAACTAAAATATTTTTCTATCATTTAAATGAGTTATTAATTTTTTCTACTAGGAAGTGCAATGCGTCAAGTGGGCCAGCACTTGTTAAATGACTATTCCAGTCGTAGTCATAGTATGCTGATACTATTTTTAGATGGAGTTGAGGTATGAGTAAAACGTCATTTAAACTTTTTACTTGTATTTAAATGTATTTTATGAATAACTAATATTTTTTATCAATAAATGTATTAATTATCAATAATATATATTTTTAATTTTTATTCTGGTTCACTCCCAACAAGGCTGCAAGCAACCACTATTAAGTTGGGAGTTAGTAGAAAAAAATAATAGAGTTTAGAGCAAGAAAACAGTTGACAGAAGACTTAAAAGTTGTATGAGTCAGGAAAACATGAAGAGTTCCAAAGAGTTGCGGTAAAAAAAGCTAGAAAAATAAAAGTTTTTGGACAGGTAAAAGAATGAGACTTGGATGAATGACCAGTCAAGCGAGAATGAGTTTTGGTTGATGGAACTAGAGATGAAAGCTCCTTTGAGCAGCGGCCATGATAGTATTTGTAGAAAAGAGAAAAAGATTTGATTTAATTATAAGATAAATATAATATTATGTATAGATATATAATATTAAAGTTGTTGGAGTTACAAATATTTGAGTTAAGTTTACTAAAAGTATTTAAAGTTTAGATTAAAATTTAAATATATTAGAATTTAAATTAAGGATAATAGTAAAATAAAATTAGTTTTTTTAAATTTAATTTTATCTAATCTTAAGTATTTTTTTTTTTTCATAAAACTTTTTTTTGAATAGTTTTTGAGTAATATATTTTCATAAATATTTACAAAGTATTTAAAAACTAAAGATTTTAAAAATTTCAATAACTTTAAAACGTGTCATTAGAAACCTGAATCAACAACTACAATACAAAATTAATTTCTGGCTTGAGTTGTCTGAAAAAGTTTGCATTCTTATGTGCTATGAAGATCATAAATCCCATATTGAATTGTCATAGAAATAGCTAATTTAATGTCAACATACTGCAAAAAAGTTATCTGTAAGAATTAAGTTTATTTTGTGCGACACTATGTATTCATATTTTCTGTAATTTTTGTTAAATTTAACTAGTAAATATTTCAAATTTATCATGAAGTGAAAGATCACAAATTTAGTAGTAATAAATTTGATTGGTTAAAATTATATGAAAATTATTTTAGAGAATTTGACTAACAAATACTTCTTATTGAATTAGTGACCTTGTTTGTCAAGGTTCGTGTTTCACAGTTATAGAGAGGGTGATAACCTCAATTAAGTAGCCTCCTCGTCTGTAATGGATTTCTCAGCCTTAGGGAGGTGAATATATATTTAAAAAAAAAAAAAAAGTGAAAATTTGACTTCTCAATTTATAATGGTGACAATTTCAAGTATAAAAACAAAGTTTATTCAAAATTATTACAACAGTTGTTATTTTTATTATTATTATTATTTACATTATGATTTAACTGTTATCTATATATCTATATTATTTAGAATATAAAATAACTATTAATAATAATTATAATTTTTGAAATAATAACTTTAATAATAAATTTTTGTAATGACTTTTTTACAGCATAATTCTAATGTTATAAAACATGGAAAAATAAACTTTGTTGATTTAGCAGGTATGTTAATTTTGTAATACTATTTATAAAAAAATTATTTTTATAATTGAAAATTTAGCATTTACAGTTTCATTGTATAATTAATATAAATGAATATATAAAATATAATTATTTATAATATATTTATTATATTCTATAAATATTTTGTATATATTATTAAAATAAAGTTGTCTGATCTCTGTAAATCTGTTTTTAAACACACTTGTTTAAGTCCTATTAGATATTTCTTAAATGACAACTTAGAGCTTACAGTTTGTTGGTGTTTTTTATTCTGATAATAGTTATTAAATTAATGGCAACACTCTTATTATGTCCTCTAATTTAAATACTCTACTTTAAGTCTTCTCACGTTATCATTTACCTCTAATCACTCATAGAAACCATATATGCAATCCAGAGTTAGCATCTGCTAACGTTGTCTCGTTTTATCATGCTTTCCATTTCTTAATTCTGATTCCATTTTCTACCTCTGTAAATCTCCTATTCGTTCTTGTGTGGAAAGATGTTTTCATATTTAGGCTGGTTCTTCTAATCTTTTATTTCAGGACTTCTAATGAGGCCCTCTTAGACTTTTTAGACCCTTTTATGGAAGGTCTAATAATTTTTTTTTGTTCTACAAATATGCATGTTTTTTTTACTACAAATATACATGTTTTTTCTACAAATCTTCTACAAATTATTATAGGTGGAAACAATTAAGTCCTTGAAGGAGTTAACTGTAGGAAATTTATAACTTCTTGTGATAAAGCTTTTTTAATGACTGTTGAAGAAATGTCCATGTAATATTTATTTTTTCTTTATTGTTCAATATTTTAAACTGTAAAATGAAGTCTCCATGTGTTTATCTTTATTCTTGGGTGGTAATCACGAGTTGTAGTAGTCTCTCCTGATATGATAAATGTTTGATTGCTGCAATAGTTTTTGTCACTAATTTCTGTACTTATTCAAGGATTGCAATGTCAGCTTTCAGAAATGGTGAGCATAATTGTGCGGCAAATTGAAGAAGAAGAGGGTGGATATATGTTAAGTAGAGAGTATCCCATAGTATGAAATCATGATTGCATAAAGCCTTTTTAAGCTGGCCAAGCATACTGTTTGCAGTTGAGGCGGCAGTTTCTGTTTGACCTTAAGCAATTAGGTTATCCAATACAAAAGTTCTTAATTTCGTTTTGTGGTTGTTACCTAGTTGCCTACTTCTGCCATCAACATTCGCCATTGGAAACTCTTGCTTGGACTTTCTTGCAAGAACCAGCATGCATTACTTTACATTTTTCAGTTATAAATGCATTTGCCATTATTATTATTGTTATTAAAATCATATTTATACAGGATATACACTGTCAGTTATAAAAACTGTTATCAACATGTATCCTGTTTAAAAACTAAAACTCAAAACAGAAATTGTAATTATCAAAATTAACAAAAAGTATAGAAAGTATTAAAATTAGTAAAGTGTACGTCAATGCTGTTTTAAAAAAACGTGGTTGTTTAGTTTTTTTTTAAATGATGTTAGTTCTGCTGTATTTCTAATGTTCGAAGTTAAAAAGTGCTCAAAGGTTCGAAGGTAACTTGTTAAAAAGTTTTGCTCCTGTAAAGTAAAAAGAGTTTTCATTCTGAGTTTTAATTAAGTCTCAGCAATGTTCTTTGTCTGGTATATTTCTTGTGTTTAATGGTTTTGAGTGATTAGTAAAATTTTCATAATGTTCATTATTTAAAATTTTTTTTACAAATAATCATGAGTCTCGAATTATATCGTTTTCTCTTCTGTCAAATGAACTTAGTTTGGCTTTGTGTGTTGCTGTAAAATTACGATTGATGTTGGAATTGTATGTTAATATTGCAACAATCATTTGTTGATAAATTTGGAGAGCTGCCTTTGCAGGAAGGAAGATCTTTAATTTACTCAGCAATTTTAAACAACTGCACGCCATTCATGGGACCAATCGACTGCAGCATCAATATCTGCTTGAAAAGTCTGCGCATTGAGATTCAACTTAATAATGGCTATAATTTTATTTTTATCTGTGTACAATTTACTGTGGTGATTAATTTTATTAGAGGAATTGCCAAAGGCTTTGGCAAAATTAATGTGTCAGGTCTGCTGCCCAGCCAAGATGGAAAGTTTCTGTAAGAATATCACATGTTTCGAAATATCACACGTTTTATTGTGCTTTGTTGGTTAACTTATGTGTTGTCGCAAATGTCATTATCCAATCGTGCATTTAACTCTCCATAACCTTGCACAGCACAGATGTTGGTCTGTAGTTTCTTGCCTTAAATCTGCTGCTTTGTTTGAAAATTGGTTTGATATTGGATTTTTTCCACAGTTAGAGAATGACGCTAGTTCGTTAACTTGCTTTTTACAGCAGACAAATGCATGTAACTTCTTTGGATCAGATTTTGAATTACAAACTTCTCAAATGTTTATTATAAATGTGTATATAGTCTGTTTAATGATTTTTTTTACTTCTTTACATGCGGCTTTGTATTTTTTTTTTGTAACAATTTGTGAGAGTGGTGCCCTGAGGCTTTATTTTTGTTCAATAACTTGTTATCTTTTTACAGCTACTTTGACTTCTGAGGTGAATCATAACTCTTTTTTAACCATTATTGGATCAGTTGTTGATGGGATATGCAACTTTATAGCTTATTTTATATTTAAATATATTATATATGCAATATATATATATATATATATATATATATATATATATATATATATATATATATATATATATATATATATATATATATATATACATATATGTATATACTTTATAAATATTTTGAATTATAAAAAAAATGAAAAAGTGATTAAATACTATAAAAGTTAATAAACACTTTGAAGTAAATGAAGCAAAAAGTTAATGAAATACATTAAAGTTTTTTTTTTGCTTTTTTTTAACATTTAAGGTTGTAATGTATGTATTTTAGGTATCTGTATTTTATAACATACAATATGAAAATATAATCAAGTTTTTCAATTTTTTCATTTCAATTTGTCTTTTACAACACTTTTTTTTTACCTTCAAATTTTTATTTTCATGTGTTAAAAAATAACTTAATCTGTGTTTTAGGTAGTGAAAGAGTGAAAATATCCAAAAGCGCTGGTAAAGCTTTTGTGGAGTCAAGTAATATTAACAAAAGTTTACTTACATTAGGTAAAAGAATTTTTATGTACATTTATTACATACTATATTAAATAGCATATATATATACTTAGGTCATTAGAAAAGAATCCCCTATAAAATAAAATAAGTTTTTTAAATTTCATTTTATTAAATTTTTTAATAATGTCCAGTTAGTTAAACAAAGTTGCTTCCTTTCAGGCCATTTATCAAAAATGTTTTTATAATCTTATATATATCTTTATCTTTAGTTATACTTTGAAGTAGCTTGGTTATGTGGTTTTTTTAAGTTTCGACATCAGTATATTTATCCAGATTTTTTTGTATTAAATTGAATAGCCAAAAGTTGGATGGAGCTAAGACTGGCAAGTGCATCAGAACTAGTTTCACTGTAATGGTAGTTTGGTTAAGATAATTTGTGATTTGAATAACATGGGGTCAAGCTTTATCATGGAGATATTTAAAGTTTTGAGTGCATTTTACAGGACTTTGCTTAGTTATTTCCTGCATAACAAGTTTTAAACAATTTCTCAAATAATATTGACTAGTAGTGTTATCACCCATTCCAACACAACCCAAATGAACAATACCTGTTATGAAAAAGTGTAGAACATGTTTTTCCGCTCAAACCTGTTGCATCTTACTATAGTTCTTGAACTTTGACCTTCACCAAACTAACTAGTGTTAACAGGCTTGTGTCCAACAAAAATTTTCCTTGCATTTCTCATCTAGTAGGTTCTACTCAAGATGGTGCAGCAATCAACATGACGCTCATGCAGTTAACGGACATTGTTGATCAGTTTTGCTTTAATCATGCAGTTAATCTTGGTGTATATGACACGTACAAGAAAAATAAAGACACAAATGTACCAGTTCCCAAGGAAGTGGACAGTGATTCAGAAGAAGATGAAAATGAAATTTACAATTTCATTTTCATCTTCTTCTGAATAATTTTAGTTTTGAATCAGTAAACAATGAAACTAATGTCGACTACTCTGAAATTTTGATGAATATACAAAAAGTAGGGAAGTTCATAAAAAATTCATCAGTTTGCAATCAAATTTTCCAGAAGATAGTTGAGGAATTCAGTAAAGAAATTGAACTGCATCTAGATGTTCGTTACCGTTGGAATTCACTTTTTTCAATGACTGCATTTTTGTTAAAAACTAAGAAATGTTTATTCCAGACATTTACTGAATTAAATGCTCTTGATGAATCAACAAGCTAGATTTTGAGTCATTAACTTTATTACATCCCACTTTTAAGCCAGCAAAACCAGCAGTGGAATTCCTTAGCAGAGAAGATGCAATGTTATTGACAACAGATACTGTTCTTAAATTCATGCTTGCAAAACTATTTGTCATGGATACAGAAATTGCATCTTTATTACATTCAAATTTAAAAAAGCGCATCGATGAAAGAATTAGTGGAAATGTTATGCAGTTGTTAAAGTGCCTAAAAGATCCTTCAGTTGATCTATTAAAAAATACTTTAAATTTTGCTGAAAAACTTGCGTGTAGGTTTTTTGGATTTACTTCTAATCATGAGGAACCACTACTAGCTGAAGCACCATGTACAGCATTTAAAAGTTCACCTGTTTCTCTTAAGGATGAATTAAATGCACTTCTAAATAAAGATAGCATCAAATACTTGCCAAAATTTACTGATCAATTCAAATGGCTTAAGCAAAAGTTTTTGTTGTACCGAAATACGGGCAAAAGAACAAAAAATCTTAAAAAAATTTTCAATGCAATACTCTCTATAGAGCCCCACCTCAACAAATGTCAAACGCGTTTTTTCTAGCTGCACTAGTTTCTGCACAAAGATCAGATCACAATATTCTGATGCATTGTTCAATTCTTTAGTTTTCTTAAAAATTTTTTACAATAAAAATAAGGCATTGTAAGTTGTTTTTCGAAATATAAACATGTTAGAACACTTTGTTTAAATAATTTTTTTAATAAATAATGCAAGATAAACTTACATAAGTTTTATTATTTAACAAGAAAAATTGAAAGCCAGGGTTAACCACATTTTTTTTTAAATTAAAACCAAAACCGCATTTTTTTATAAACGCGATTTTTTGGAAACCCTAAACTATATCATGTGTTTCATGAATTATGAGAATAAGAATTCATGGGTCATGAGAGTAATAGCATACACACATTCAATATTCTCAGCTCTGAAACAGCAGAGAGCTACGGAAGCTTCAGTACATACATTGACTGACTAAATAGCAAGAACGTGCAATGGCATCGACAAGGGGTTTGGGTTGCAAACTTTTTTTTTTATTCATGTTACGATTCAGAGTTCACAAAATGTATTAGAAAATTGCGTTTAAAGGTTTTCAGTGTTTTTTTTTTAAACTGTATTAAGATTAATTTTGTTTTAAAATAAATTATATAATTACTTGAAGTTATAATTTTTTAACTTATTCATAATAAATTTAAGGTCATTAAGGAATCACTAAGCGTTTGATTTTTTCGTCTGGTAAATCCTTCTGTTACCGTTAACGTCCGTTACGTTAAAAAATTTTAACGAACAGTATTAACAGAAAATATCTGTTAAAATTTTTTAAAGGATTGATATTTTTTCATGAATTTCCGTTGATTCTGTTAATTTCTGTTAATTTATTAGTTTTATATATAAAAAAAATTTTTTAAGTTGTTTAAAAATAAAAATTAATTGATCATTTAATTGACGTTCAGTTGAATGAACGACAAGGAGCAAAAAAAGTTTCGAAATATACAGTTCGATTATCGAACTAAAGGTTTTGAAATTTTTAGCAAAAATTTTATATAACAGAAAATTTTATAAAGTTTTTTTCAAAAGAAATTTTATAAATATATTAATAAAAATTTATCAAAATATTATCTTACAGCTTTAATGAAAAATTTAAAACATTTTTGTACACTTGTTAAACTTATAAATTGAGTTTAAATATATAATTTAAAATTTAAATAATTAAAAAAAAAAAAAAGTTTCTAACTAATAAATTTCAGTTAGTTGACTTTATTAAATTTATTTCATTTTCCAAATGTCATTTTATTATTATAATAAATAAAGCATATTATCGGTATTGTTTAATGACATTTTTTTTATATATTAGTTTTTTTATTGTATGTAAAATGCCAATAACATGTTCTGTTATTTGGGATTGTTTTAAAAAAGAACTAACTAATAAAGATGGAGAAGTAGTTGCCAACGCAATTTGCAAAAAATGTCAAAAAGTTTACAATCTTGCTAAGGGTTCAACATCTAGTATGAGATACCACTTAAAAATAACTCATTCATCTTTGTATAAATTATTAGTTGAAAAAGAATTAAAAAATTCAGTTGATCAAAATGATGGTTTTGATCCCCGTGCTAATATAAAAAGTAGGACAACATTTTCTAAGTACAAGTTACCTATGATGTATCGGAATATGAAGGCAACATTAGATAAAAAGTTGACAATTGAACTAAAAAATGTAGATGGGGTAGGATTTACCATTGACTGCTTGACCTCTAGAGCAGTAGATTCATTTATTACTTTAACTCTACATTACTTTGCTGATGATTACACTTTGAGAAAGTTTATTGTTAGCTGTGAAGAGTTTTCAGAACGCCATACTGCACAACATATTGCTAATGGAATAGACAAAATGATTGAGTCAGTCGGCTTGAAAGCAAAACAAAAGTGATGATAACTGATGCTGCAAGCAACATGATAAAAGCAATGACGCTTTCAAAGCATGTAACTTATGCTAAATTGTGTTACGATCATAGGATTAATACTTGTTTAGGTAGAGCAATAAAAACAATGAAACAAAATTTATTTGAAAAGGTTAATGAAATTTAAGATGCTCTTGACATCTGCATAAAACTTTTTTCTAAAACTCATCAATCATTCTTAACCTGTAAAGAAATTTAAAAAGAATGCAATAAACTTGATGGTTGGTTTTTTTTACTTACTTTGTGCCTAAATTTCTATCATAATATTCAATTAGTTGTAATATAACATGATATTTGCTTCTTTTATACTACCTTATGTTAAAGTAATCGCTCCCGCTAAAACGCGATGGAACAGCCACAGCATGATGGTGGAATCGGTATTGAAATTAAGATCAGCTCTAGAGTCTATTAGAGACTCAAAAGTTGTCTCAGAGTTACAAAAAATAATTCCTGATGCTAGACACCTTGTTATATTGAATCAACTTTTACCGATCTTGACAGAATTTTAAAAAATAAGTGATATGCTTTCAGCTGATAACGCTCTGACGATTCAAAATGTTATAGCAGCTTTTTATAATATTACCGTGCACCTTACAAATAAAAAAATGAAGATGTTACTTTATTACCGAGCTTTTATTGAATCCTTGTTTACTGAAATTGAAAATAAAGCACTAAAATGCGGTTCAGAGGATTTTAGTAACAGAGTTGCACATTTTCTACACCCATATTATCGAGGAGCTGTTTTAGAAAAATTTAATTTTTTCTTTTAAAAATTAAAGTTTAATTTTTAAAAGTTAACACCTTAGATAAGTTTTTATAAAATTTAATTAAGTTGAAACATTTGGTATAGTATGTAAACTTATCCTTATAAATTTTTTTCTTGCGTCTTAAATAAGAAAAATAAGGTTTCCAAAATGACGATGGAACGTAATCACCGTTGTCTTAATTCAAAGCGCCTTCATTTGGAGAACACTGGTGAAACTGTATTTCCAAGGACTCTCTCACTTTTCTCTTAAAATAGTCTACCTCTACTTTAACCGTGTTGTTTTTATTCCAGCCAAAGGTACCATAGCAATTTCTGGAATGCCCCGCTACGGCCAAATTTTTCCATTTTTCCTCAAAAGTATGTTTTTGATTTCGGCAAATGCGAGTTGAAATCTTGAGTTTTGTTTCACCTACATAGAACTTCCTACACGAACACTCCAGTTTGTAGACTCCTGGGTAAGAGTTGTCGGGAAGTCGAGGCTTGTTTTTTTGAGTTATTAATTGTTGAAGGTTTTTTGGTGATTTAAAAACTGGAGTATAGCCTGCATTTTCAGATATCTTTTTTAATTGATTATACTCCGGTTTTCAGTTTGTCAGGAAATATTGCAACTTTTAGCAGAGAAAACCTTTGCACTGACACAATAAGACAATAGGCTGGGTGAATAAAAATGAGCAATTACGTTTTTTCAGTAATTGGTCAGCTTTACGTGAATAAAAATTTCAGTATTTTTTTTAAGATTTTATTCACGTAAAGCTGAGCAATTACTGAGTAAATTGCTTACATGAATAAAAGTTTGACCAAATTACTGAGTAAATTGCTTTACTTAAATAAAAGTTTGACCAAAACTGCTGAAGTTTTTATTTGCGTAAAGCTGACCAATTACTGAGTAAAAGCAATTGCTTATTTTTATTCACCCCGCCTAATTGGTGTTTTGCAATAACAACTTTGAGAGTATTAAAGTGAAAAACTGGAAATTGATCGATTCTGTGAATGAAAAAGAAGAAGAGTGATAGCTTTTATTTTTTTACAATGGACAACTCGGTCAAGGTGTTTTAATATTATTTTGTTTGCTTTTAAAAGTATAGATTTTATCTGATTTGCGACTTTTAATTTTCAATATTACTTTGTTTACATTTAAAAATATACATATGTGTTTTGTTGTATCTTTTAAAAAAACGGAAAAAACGAAAAAAAATGGGGTTTAATATCCGTTTTTTTAAAAGATACATCAACGAGTTAACTTATTTTAACGAGTTAAAACAAGTTAATGGCCGTTGACGGAAAATTACCATTAAAAAATTTTAACATAATGGATTTTAACGGAAATTTCGTTAATTTTTTTAACACAACAGAAATTAAATGTTTTTAACGGACCATCTAATGCCCATGCTTAGAAATCACAAGATTTAAGGCTCGTCTATTTTCAAATGCACTGGTAGATAATAGAATGCTAACATACTTATAAGTTTTATAAGATGTTACATTATTATTTTTCCATTATTAGTATTTTCATACATTATTAGTATTATATAAGATGTTACATTATATTATTTTTCTATTATTAGTATTTTCAGTAGAGGATTTTAGTTTTCCTATTTGTGAAAATTTTTTTTATAGAAGCTTAAGTGAGTTTTTATTAAAGTGAGTGAGTTTAAGTGAGTTTTTATTAAAGTGAGTGAAGTTCAAGTGAGTTTTTATTAAAGTGAGTGAGAAGAAGTTTAAGTTTTGATTAAATGAGTCAAAAACAAAAACTTTTTATACTGTAAAAGTTGCAATATAATGAAAAGTTATTTTTTAAAAGACCATGTTTTTTTTAGATTTTTTTTTAAAAGACGCATAGACACTAGAAGACTTTTTGTGTCTTTCTATGGTGTCTTTCTTCGATGGTGTCTATCTGTGACTTTCTGTGTTAGTATGAAAAATAAAAATATAACAGTCAATACACTGATTTTTAATTACCAAGGATATTAATTGTTTTTTTTTATTACTGTTTATCATTAGTTCTAACTTTTTAACATTTCTTAAGATTTTTAGTTTTTTCAAAGTTTTTCTGGAAAATGGATATGGATTAGTTTCTTTTTTTTCTGTGTTTTTGATTGATTGGCTTAAAATGTACTTCAACAGATATTGAAAATTATGAATCTGCAGATTTATGTCATAAATCTACAGGACCAGATTGGTGAATACTCTATGTAAATTGTACATAAATTTGTCACCAATGACATTGTAGTGAAGTAAGTTAAAGCTTTGCATTCATGGTTAACCAAGTTTTTCAATTAATAATTAAACTTGTGAATATTATCCTTGTGAAGAAATTTTTTATATCGATCATGAAAAATTGTAAAAGTGTGAAATTAATAATATTAAAACTACTGCAGAGTTTCAGGTCTCAATTTGATGTAATTATAAACCAAATGATAAAATTTTTGAAAGAAAATGATTCAATTTTAGATATTTATTTAAAATATATTTAAAGCATAAAACAACAGCTGCATACAAACTAAACTTTTCTTTGTAATATTTTGACCTGTTTTTGCACAGATTGTCATCAGACGTAAAATAAAATACAAAAACTGTTACACATATCACATAAAAATGCCAAAGAAGACATTAAAAAGAAATGGTTTGAAAAGACATCTGTCCCACATTGCGCAAGCTAGAAGGATCCAAAGTCCTTTTTCAAGATGGCCATGTCTCACATGTAATGCTGGAACTAATTCACTTAGCAAAAGAGAAGAGTATTATTATTTTTAAGCTACCAGCTACAGCTCCTGAACAAACATTTCATTCAAAACAGTTTCAAAGGTTTCACAAAACCTAGCTATCTTGGGTTGTTCAAACAGCTTATTGACCAAAGCTTCTTCGGCGAAAATGTGCGTTCTGGCTTCAAAGCAACAAGTATTTTTCTTTGTGTTTGGAGAAAATAACTAATGAAAAATTAGCTATTGGATCAATTTTGTGCAAAGTACTCAAGCCTTACCAACACTGCCTATACCAGAAACCACAGTTCCAGAAATACCCTTCAAGTATACAAAAGCATAGAACTTCAACCACACTAACTTTTTTAAGCTCATTAAAACAAAAGACCTCCTTTAACATGATGCACAACTGCTTGTGAGCATTTAAGGTCATCAAAACTTTTTGGCAAAGGAAGCTGGTTTGTTTAACAAACCTTCTATTAAACAATAGAAACAACAATAGTGGATGTAATCAAAATTCCGACTATATCAGAATCCAAAGCGACTTCCATATATCCACGCTGTAAATCTGACGGCTCTTTGAATTCAAAAAAATGTCAACCTTGTTTTATTCTTTTTGGAGATAAAATTACAGCTCAACAACAGTTATGGATTCATTGCAAATCCTGTGATGATTGGTTGTGTAGATCTTGCTGTTCTACTTTGGTCAACGATATGTACAAGAATTGCCAATAAACATACAAAGCTTATTTAAAGCAAATTTGTAATTTTTTTTTGTTAATTGAAAAATTTCTTTTTAACTTAATTGAAAATAATATTTTTAATTTTATTAACCAGCGGTATAGCAAAAGTCAGCTCTGTGATAAGACTGTAAAGACTTCTTGGGGCAGCTGGAAAAAAAAAGTGAAAAGTGAAGGCCAGTGTGATAAAATATTTGACTAATTATAATTAAAAAAAAAATAATATTATTTATATTTAAAAAGGCATTTTTTTATGCGCTCCTTGTTGTTTTCTTTGGCACCTTAAAAAACTTTTCTTTTAGAACCAAGGACAACGCCCTTCTTTGTTATTGGTATTACCTGATATTATATGATCATTAAACAATAAAATAACATTTAAAAATTAGTTTTCATTATTTGTGGCGTGATGCATTATTATGATTTATATAGTGATCTTACTTATGAAATGGTGTTGGAAGTTTGCTCAAAGTAGATGTTCTTATTTGAAATTAAATATTGAGTAGCAGTTTTTATTTTTTATTTTTTTATTTTTGCAATATCAATTATCATGTTTCAGAAAAAAAAATTGAAATTTTTATGTTTATGCATGGTAAATGAATGTTCAAAGACTAAGTGACCGATCTTAGGCGATTTTATGGTATATTGGTTTATTGGTATAGTATATAATATTGCTATTATTACTGTTAAACATAAAATGATAAAAAAGTAAAAGCATTTTTGTATGAATTTAATTAAGACAGTCCTGCTACTCCAGAAGGTGATGCTGTGGAGGCAAAAAAAGAAAAAAAAGCCTGTAGCTAGAAAAAACTTTAAAACTTTTTTTTGATAATTAAAAGTTTGATAAATAAAACTTTTTTTTGTTACATTAAATTTTTTACTATAAATACATGCTGCAGCCGTTTTTCAAAACACCCTAATAATAAATGCTTATTACATATTTCAAGAAAAACGCAATTAAAAATAAATTATTAGGAGAAACTCTTTGTAAAACGTTTTTTAATCAAATAATTTTTATGCATTTTTTTAGAACTCTTTGAAAATATGTATTCAATAACATTTGTTCACATAATAAACTAGCTTATTTTGTTAAAAAGTCAAAATTGATTTTCTTTACGTTAAGGCTTTTTGAAAAACAGCTGCAGTATGGATAATACAACAAATATGTTGAAATGAGATAGTTAGACATAAAATTTAAAAGCTCTCTACAAAAGCCACTAAACCAAAAAAATTAAAAGTAATTGTAGTTCAGTGCACTTAAAAATTTTAAGTATAGTATATTTGTGTTTGCAAAGAAGCATATAAATCATTTTTTAATATAAACTAATTTTTTTTAAACTTAAATATCCATATATAAACAATATATAAAACAAATATGTTATTTGTTTAAATATATTGTTTATAAAATGTAAAAAAATACACTTATATAACATTTTATTCAGGATCGTATGTAATATATAGTAAAACTTTCTAATAATTACAAGTCTTTTTCGCTCAAGCTGTTTTGTTTTGAATTCTAGTAGGTATGTTATTATATTTTAAAAAATTGACAAGATTGAAAAAACACAAAATATATTGACAAGTGGAAAATTTGAATCTTCAATTTTAGATTTGCCCCTCTCTTGATAATTTCTGATTGCTAAAATTATGTCATTTGCTTCTTAGACCATTAAAAATGATAGGCGCGGCTTTTCCGTAAATCGCTATAAAAGATATATAGAAAATATTTTTATGGGATATATTCTAATAAAGACAAAAACTTTATTTATTACTATTGTAATTAATACAAACTCCGTGAAATGATATATCGGTACCGGTTTTATATCTTTTTGTGCAATTTTATGCAACATAATTAAATTAATCAAAAAAATGTAAGATAAATGCAAAAGGAAACTTGATGCATTAAGATTTATTTTGCCACAAAATGACATCAATGCGCAAAAAAACTTTTGCTTGACTTTTGGATTAGCGTTTAATATTATACTTTCGTTTTTAATCATAATCAATGAAATTTTTTTATGACTATGTTTTAGTGGTTTAAGATTTTCTTAGTTCCATTTGTATCGCATTATGCACAAGTGTCTGTAAGTGTAAACGTCTTGAGCATATGTTGAGTTTGCAGGCATTACAGGTATACATACCGCAAAAACAACCATACCGCAAAAACCAAAATGTTGGCTTAAGTGACCTAGCATGTAGAAAAAAATTCAGGATTCAAAAAACTTGATAATTATGATAGCTAATATGTCAGCCTATAAATTAAAACAGCTTTAGTGGGTTTTTTATTTGTTAAATCCTTTGGTATTTGCACTAGAGTAAAATTTCAGTTATAAAAGTGTGTAGTTTTCTTTGTTTTGTAGGAGCCTAGAAGCCATATCAGAGAATAAGTTTGCAAAATATAGTTTTTCTTTTACCTATGGATTATAACTAGATACTAAAAAAGTTTTTTTTTGTCAAGTAGTTATAAATCTTTATAACACCCTCAAAAAGAAAGGAAGTATTATTGTTGTTTTTGGGGTACATTTTATAGAATTCACTTTATAGACTATGTTTTGAAATTAAAAGCAACAACAATAAATTATCATTGTATTTGATTTTTTTTGGTGTGTTCAAACAATATTTGAACACAGCAGTAATAACACTGACATCTGAAATGGCCGCAGACTTTATTGAATTATTATAACAATAGGTTACTACAACAATGTTAAGATAATGTACATAAATAAAATAATACTTTAAATGATTACTTTAATTCAAAAAAAGATTATTGATTGTTGTTGCATTCGTTATAATGGTCGTATATCAGTCTTTTAGATGTGGAGAAGTGCTGGTTTGCTGGTAAAAGCATAACCAGTTTAACACCATCAACTCTGCAACTCACTTTGCTGCAAATTGAATGAAGAACATCAAGACAATTAGGACATTGCTTTAGGCCTAAAGCTTGACATTTCCTTTGGTTGCAAAAACATTCAACTTTACATTTAATAAATTTTTCTTTAGTTTCTTCTTTCTTTCTTTTGACTTCCTTCTTATGCTATATCTATGTTATTTTTTTCTAACTCTATTTGATTAAAAAAATTATCGTTAAACATTTTAGAGTACATTAGTTGCTTACAGAACATATCTAAATACTAAAAAACAACTTTCAAGTGGAAATTTAGATTTTGCTCTAGGTTCAAACTCAAAGAAAGTTTCAATAAATTCTTGCAATTATTATGTTCTAAAAATGTTATTGATTTTTAATACATAAAAAACACGATGCAAACTTTGTTTAAAACACTGCAATTATATCTTTAGAGTCAAGAGGTTACATAGAATCAAATATAATCATAGTAAAAAGCGAGAACACATGTATAGCCTATAAAATGTTATTTTAAAAACAATGTTGTTTTTAGGTATACCTAACTTGTGGTTTTTGGTGGTGCATCGAGTATTTTCTCCAAGATTAAGTTAGCAGTAACTAGTTTTATTTAAAGCAGATCAAATAATATTAGGATACGCCAAATTTCAGCTTCATAGGTTCATTAGCTGCAGAGATACAATTGATATATTGAATGCTGTTTTTGGGGTACACATACAAAAAACAACTAAAGTTCACTTAACAATAACAACAAAACTATTTCTTAAAAATTAATCAAACTAGCTGGGAAGAACTTTAAGCAACTCTAAACACATTCAAAACAGTTTTTCTCAAAAGCAAATAATAAAAAAGTTATTGAGATGTGCTTTTTTTGGTGTTTTTGCGGTAAGTATACCGTAATCGCATATAATATATCTATAAAATGAGAAAACTTGAAATTTTATTTTAAATTTTAAAAATCATTTTTTCTATATTATTTTTTGCTATAGATATATAAGCAAGATTGAAAAATTTCAAAATTTATTATGCTAAGAGGAGGTCATAAACCCCCCCCCCCCCCCCCCAAAAAAAAAAAAAAAAAAAACACTAATGACAGCGCATTTGATCACTGAGCTGTCAATGAAGTGAATTTAGCAGAAAAACAAACCTAGTTATAGGTCTCTTATAAGCTCTATGTATGCGGAAAAGGTGCGCTTGTTAAGTTTTTTGCTCTTAAAGGTTTTTTGAAATGAATAAATTTTCTAAAAAATATTGAAATAAACAAGGAATAGGTATAGAAATAATTGGTGTGGGATAGATATGTATAAAAATGGTAGGCTTGGTAAAGACCCGTATTTTACAGATCCGGAAGGCTAGGATATATAAGGAAAAAGTATAAAAAAGTTCGATTTGGAATAGGCTTACAAAGACCCGTATTTTTGCGGGTCTGATCTCAGCTAGTTATAATTAATATTTAAAATATATAATTCATTACATAATATAAAAATTATTACAAAATAATTTAGTGTGTAATAATTTGATATTGTATATATGAGCTATATATGAGTAACAAAATGCACAAAATATCGGAAATAAAGTTTGAAATATTGAGTAGTTGAGATATGGAGAGTCAACTGTATTTATATTCACATCTATAATACTAAAATTCTGCTTTACTAAAAACAAAGCAACTGTTGTAGTATAAAATATCTCATATCAAGTCAACAAGTTGTTAGTTAACAAGTTGTTATAAGTTGTTACGGTTTTTGTAGTGCTTAAGCTTATATTTTTGAAGTTAAAATTTTTAGCACTACAAAATATTTTAACTTTGTATTATGTAATATTGATATTCACATTTATTATACTAAATACTAAAATTCTGCACTAAAATAAAGCGACTGTTGCAGTATAAAAATACTTATATTATATAAGTTATATAATATAAGTTATATTATATAGTCAATAATTTTTGTATGCCATTTGTATAGCTAGCATACACAAGCACCACAAAAAAAAAATTGTGAAAATTAGTGTTATACAAAAAACAATCCCATCATGTAAGCAAAAAAAAGTCTGATTCTGAAACTTTGTCTTTTTTATTCTATGTAGTTTGTACAAGAATTTTTAATTTTCTGATCAATATCTAAAAATGAAGAAAAAAAGTTTTGCTCATGCTTTTTACGTTTAGCAGTTTGATTACAATCACCATCATTTTCTTCTAACTCCTTGCGAACTTTAAGAACAAAAGATCGACTTTAAGAAGTTGTGCAATTTGTAAATTGCTATGCTCTGCCTTTAATGCTACAAATACAGCATGTCTTTTCATTTCTTGTGTTAGAGTTTATTATCTGTCATTTTTAATTATCTGCAAAAAATTAAAAAAAATAATGTAACATAAAGAAATGATGACCCTACGCGATGATCTCAAATAGCTGACACACCCTGTATATATATATATATATATACACGGGACATTAAAGTTGCTCCAGTGTTAAAGTCAGAGCTATCTAAAGCTGGTTATTTTACATAGAGCTGAGTAGGATCTTAAGTTAAAATACTTCTGAGCAGAGCTGGCTCGGGAGTCACCTCCATATCTCCTTTGATATTTTGAAATATCAAAGTATGAGTATTTTTTTGTTAATGGTATTTTTAAGTAAGTTTTTGTTTTATATAAAAAGATTGTTTCAAAAAAGTTAAACAATACCATGTCATTAAAAACCTAGTCATTAAAAATGTCATGAAAAAATTTATGATTTTTAAATGCAGTATTTCTTTATATGCTTTATTAAAAAAAAAAACTTGAGGCACAAAGGATTTTCATATTTTAAAAATTATTCTTGAGCTGTTGTTTTTCTTTCATTTCAAAAAATTGTCATGTGGTTCATATTGCTGAGTATGATAAGTAACCTTTAAACAAGGCCAATGATTGGTTAACAGAAATTTACTTTGTCCGTTTATTAAGTCACATGATTTGTTTTCACCTTTTTAATTAGTTGAAACGTTTTTAATATTGATTTTAAATGTTGGTTTTAAATAAGATTAAGAAAGAATTGAGAAAGATCTTTTTGAGATTATCTAGTTTTTATTATACTTTATTGATATTATTTTTATTTTTTAAACTATTTATATTATTTATATTATTATTTTTTTAATCATTATTGAATTTTTTTTACTTATTTGTGTTTTTTTTTAATTTTTTTTATTATACTATTTTTACTTATTTTTTAATAATGAATATTATTTTTATTATATATTTTTTTGCTTTTATTTTTATCTAAAATGTTTTTTTAATTAAATGTTTGTTAGTGAAATTAATGTTTGAGTTGGTTATCCCCATCCATAAAGTTATGTGTTGATTTCCATATCCATAAAGTTAAGTTAGATATCCATATCCATAAAGTTATGTGTTGATTTTTATTATTTAATCAAAATTAGACTATAGTCAATGAAAAATAAAGTTTTTAAAAAAAAATTTTAAAACTTGAAAAAAAAATATAAACCAAAACATTGCATCCAATTCAATCTAAGTAGATATTTTTTTGGTGGTGAAGTTGATTTCATAAAAAATCAAAACTAAAATAAAAGAAAAATTGTTACAAAAATTTATTTATGTAAAAATTGGTGCAGCCACTTGACACCAAATAAACTATTTGGGAATAAATATTCAATATTATTAAAAAATTCAAGTTAAAACTTTGGCACTAATAGATACAGAAGGAAAACACAACTCAGCTGCTATCAAAAAAATGGTGGAAGATACTTTATATGGATTTGGTATTAGCAAAGGTCAAATAGTGTGTGCAAGTGTAGACAATATATGATATAGAGGCCATATATATATGACTAGAGCAATCACACTTTTAAATTAATATTCAGGTGATGAAAATTTTCTAGATAAAACTTTACGAGATGAAGAACAAGAGGAGTGTTTGTAACAGAACAGGAGGATGAAAGTGCAGCTGTTTAGGAAGGAAATCTAATCTTTTTTCTTGCAGATTGGTGTTAATAATTGTCTAGTGACATTGAGCTGATGTGCTGTGTTGTTCAAACTTTGCAGCTATTTGTGATACTTTAAAAAAAACGTACAGTGCCCAACTTTTGACAAAAGTCCATTATGTTGTGAAGAAACTAAGTAATTCACAATATGTTTAGCAAAGAAGCAATACAGGTTTGTTATAATTTTGGATAATGAGAAATGCTGTGCTTCTATTAAACGTTTATTACATTTGTGTCCACTGTGAGCAATTTGCTGCAGTTGATCTTTTTTTTACTCTTTTTACACCTTGAAATATGGAATGAGTTGAGTCATCTTTGTGATCTTTTAAAAAAGCCTTTCATGTGACAGTTAAACTTCAAGGAATCGACATTACTCCTGGAGAATTTTTAAAGGAGCAGTTGAAATTAAAAAATAACTAGAGAAAAATCATGGACTAATTGTGGAAGACATCACAAAATAGATGCAGAAATGAGAAGAAAAACTTTGATAATGATTCACTGCACTTAATTTTGATGCTAGATATAGAATACTGAATAGAACCAGATAATACAAGCAAAACAAGGTCTAAAAACAGTAGCAGAAAAAATTTTGAAAAAATATCAAAAATATATTAGTCAAGAAATAAGAGAAAAATACAATCTCGATAGAGAATTTGAAAAAGATTAAAAAGAAAAAAAGAGAAGTGTGACCAAAATTAATTTTAATGATAAAAATACTTTTAAAATAAATTTTATGAGCAACTCTGAAATAATGGAAGTAATAGGACGTTTAAAAACAAATTATCAGAGAAAAATTCAAAAATAACCAAAAAGAATACAAGAAGTGTGCAGAGTGGTCATTTGTATAACTGTCTCGCAAATAAGTGTAGAGAGGTTATTTCCTCCACTTAAGTTTATATCATTCTTCATTATAGCATTCTTCACTTAAACCTGGTATTTTAGATAATTTATTTTTAAGGATGAATCAAGATTTTGATTAATAAAATGTTGATAGTACTTGAGTTACTCTAATATAACAAAAAGAAAATTCTTTTGATTTTTTTTTTACCCCGAAATGCTCCAGAGCCAGAGTTGGAGTCAAAAATTTCAATGAAGTTAGAGCCAGAGTCAATTTTTAGACCTTGACTTAAAAATCTTGTATATATATATATATATATATATATATATATATATATATATATTATATATATATATATATTATATATATTATATATATATATATTATATATATATTATATATATATATATATATTATATATATATATATATATATATATATATATATATATATATATATATATATATATATATATATATATATATATATATATATATATATATATATATATATATATAAGTATGTATGTATGTATATACTAACATACAATCAATGTTAATAAATTTTTGATCTATTTTAGGAAATTGTATTTCTGCACTTGGTGATTTGAAAAATAGTCAAAGACACATTCCTTATCGTGACAGTAAACTTACTAAACTATTAACAGATGCACTTGGTGGAGATGGTTATACTCTTATGGTGAAGTTTCTTTACTTTTTCTGTTGATTTTATTGTTCTGAAACTATTTTAGTTGTCTTGGATTGATCTTATTTTAAATTTTACTACCTAGCTTGTTACGTTATAAAAATTGATGTTTTTAGATAGCTTGTATTTCTCCTGCTTTTAAAGACTTTCATGATTCAATTAACACGCTAAGGTACGCAAATCGTGCAAAGAATATAAAAAGTAAACCCATCATCAAAATGGTAAGATTTTATGAAAATTTTACATGTTACTTAATTGGTTGTCAAATAAATTTTTTTAATAAAAGTTTTCATTTTTTTTTAATTTTTACGAAAACTTGAAGCTATATAAAAAAAATATTTGTTCAGTTTATTTTTTTTTCAAAAGTATTTCTAAAAAATTGTTTAAAAAAAAGAACAAACAAAATAACAAAAAAGTTGTAAAAAATTTTTTATTTTGTATAATTTTTTGCATAAATAAAAACATTTTTTTTTTGAATTTTGCTTAACACTCATTGTCATTATCATTGTTTAAGCATTTTTGCGCTTACATAGGATGGACCTAAGAATATAGGACTCCGAATGCATAATCTTGAGCATCTAACTGAAGTTCATGTCATTTGTAACACTCTCTCTACACTACACTACTCTCTCTAAGTTTACCTATCTTTATTTTTTTCTCCTGAAACTGCCAACTCTCCACATACTGATACACAATTATCTAGATCTTTATGCTGTTCATACTCTAACCATCTTAATCTTCCTTAATGCACCCTATCTATTATGTATCAGATATATGATGTACCCTATCTATTATACATCAGATATATGATGTACCCTATCTATTTATGTATCACCCTATTTATTGTGTATTATCTACCTATATATCAGATACGCTCATTATTCCTAATCTCTGATATGATCATGGTTTTTTTTTCTTATCTTTTAGAGTCCCATCATTTAACTGTTATCTTCTCTGATCAACACTAAACCAAAAATTCACAAAAAACTAAAAATGTTCAAATACTTGTCATACATTTTACTTAATAGATACAATTTATAACAAAGGAGATTTTACAAATATGAAAAAATGAAATATAATGGAATAGGTTTGCTTAAGCACTGGTGTTACCACAATCCAATTATGTGATAAGTTTTGATAATGATTTTCAGATAAGGACTCAAGGGTGATTAGTTACAATTGCAATATTTAGTTAAGTAACTGTAATGCGTTTTTTGTGATTAGCCTGCTAACAATTTATCGCAAGCTGACTTTTATAAAAAAAATCAATATTCAATATGATTTTTTATCGCTTATTATTGCATAATTGAAAAATATTGATATATCATTATATATCAATATTTTTCAATTATGCAATAATAAGCGATAATTATTTTTGATAGGTTCAACATTATATCATTATACACTCAACAGAGTACTGTTGAATGTATAATGATATAATGTTGAACCTATCAAAAATCAATATAAGAGTACTGTTGAATGTATAATAATATAATTTATATATATATATATATATATATATATATATATATATATATATATATATATATATATATATATATATATTTTACTGTATTTACTTCTTTAAGGTTACAGGGCCACTAATTGAAGAGGCTTATAGTTTCTTTTTTTTTAATGATGCAAAATGTAATCATTAAAAAAAAAAAAAAAAAGGAATGAAGAAAAAAAGAAGAAAAAAAATAAATAAATAAAAGAAAAAAAAAACATTATTTTATTTTTAAAATTTTAAAATAAGTCTAACTGACACAAAAGTAATGCAATGACACAAAGGTTTTAAAATCAAAATCTAATAGGGTACCGTTTGGCTTTTGTCACGGATATATTGAATAAATTAAAACTAAGGATTCTAGGATGGAAATGTGGACAAACAACTCAAAAATGTATAACAACAATGCAAGTTATTCAGTTTTCAATAAATTTTTTTGTTTAGTGTTTGTGAATTTTTAAAAGCTGGTTACAATGAAAGTTTTTATTTTGATCATTTAGTTTAAATTTTTCATTTTAAAGCCTGATTACACCAAGTTTTTATTTTTATCAATAGATGGTTTTCTTTGGCAATAAGTGAAATTTAATAAATGAATGAATTTGATAAATTTTAATACGCTCAAGGTGAGTATATATAACTAGCTACCCCTCCTTCGTATTAAGCACCTGAGAGTAAAAGCTTGAACAAAAAGAATTTGACAAGGTCAGAAAAATATTAACCAGCTCTCTAAACATTGACTGTTAAAATGATATTTCTAAAATAAAAATATTAAAAATATATTTAGTTAATAAGTATATAAATTTCTTTTTAAAAGTTACCATCAAATAAAATAAGTACATATTTACAAAAATATTTATAAGTTTTAATTCATAATTTTTAAGAGAGCTTAAATTTCAACTCCAAAAAATTTGTTTAAAATAGTTTTTAATATTTTTAAATTTACTTTTTTTTTGTAATAATAATTGTATAAGGATTACACAAAGGAATCTCTATATACACATAGAAAAAAAAGTGAAAATTAGGGGAAAAAATAGCAAAATAAATGAACAATCAAATTTGTAAAAACAAAATTTTACAAATATATTTAAGCACACAAGTATTGTTAAGAGTTTACCAATTATGAAGTAACATAAACTAATTAAGGTGCTAGTGCTAATAAATAAAGCATTACTTCATCAAATAACTTTTCATTGAGTTGTTTATTTTAATTTGAATCTAAATAAATATGTTCATTGAACCATTCAAAATAAACTTGTGCTTTTATAATTCTTTCCTTTTGTAAACTTTTCACACACATAAAAATAGTGCTATATAAATAGTTGCTTGTTTCTGTAAAAGCATTGTTTCTGTGAAAGCTTGTTTCTGTAATAGCAAATAAATATGTTCATTGAACCGTTCAAAACAAACTTGTGCTTTATATGATTCTTTTCTTTTGTAAACTTTTCACACTTAAAAGTAGTGCTATATAAATAGTTGCTTGTTTCTGTAAAAGTAAGTCTTTTTATAGACAAACAGTCTTGAAAGTTAACTCCATAGTTCCACAGTTTTGAAATGAAGCCACATGACTAATGCTACACTGATATAAAATTTGGTTCATGCTTATGCTTTTTTACAGATAACTATGAAGACTTTGTTTTAACTCTCACACTCCTTGAGCTGAAATATGAAAGTTGATAATTTGCTGGTCCAAGAAAGTCATGATAATTTGCTGAAAGTTGACAATTTGCTGGTCCAAGAAAGTCCAATAAAACTAGAAAATGATATTCATTGAAGCAATAAAATTATATTTTTCATGTTCGTATAATAAAGAACTAAATGATACAGAAAATCAACAATAAAATCATGGTTATTTCTAGTATTAAAATCATGCTGCATTCTTTATATCAGAACTAAGAAAGAGTTTACAAATTTCTTCTGATGACTATACATATTCTTTTTAGTTTAAATATATAATTTCGAAGGCTTTATTTTTTCTTTATCTTTATTTTTTTTAAATTACATCAGCTGGAAAATATTCAAGGTAGCAAGAATCTAATGAGAATAAATCCTAATAACATTGTTTTATTACACATTTATACACATTTTCTTTAGAGTTGGTATTAGGCTTCTTTGCATTTTGTTTTGTTTGTCTGCATTTTAATCCCAGAAAGCTTTGCAAAATGTTAAATCAAATCTATTTTTAGAACCGCAATGGCACCCTATTAAAGAGTTCTGTTTAAAAATTTATTCCAAAAATATAAATGATGAACGCTCTAATCAAGATTCCAGTAAATTTTAAAAAACTTTTTTTTTGATTTCAAAAAAAAAGTTTTTTAAAATCTAAAAAAAAAGTAAAGATTTTATTTAACTTAAAAAAAAAGAAAGTTTGAAAGTTTTCAATTCTAAATTATAATTAAAGTTTTTGTGAACATTACTTTGTGAACATTTTATTTAACTTTATTGTGAACATTACTTTGTGAACATTTTATTTAACTTTATTGTGAACATTGGCATTTAAGCCAAGACATTTCATTTAAGACTTAAGATCCAAACTTTTAAGTTTTTAATCAAAAATTTTTCAAAATTATGTGCACTTAAGTTTTAATGACACTAATTACTAATGAATTGTTTAAATCAATCATAACTTGAGATCTATGAGACTCCTATATATTTTATAAATGTATTTTGTTTAGTGTTGTTTTTATAGTTTGTTTAGATTTTTGCAAAAAAATTAGTTTCTTGTATGTATTTCTTTTTTTTTTCTGCTGGCCAAATATGTTATTGTATTTTATTATCAGAAATCTCTTCAATAGGATCCTAAAGAACAACTTATTTTAGAGCTAAAAGAGAAAGTGAAAAGTCTGAAAGCTGAAAATGCATGCTTAAGGGAACAGGTAATTATGAATTTTTGTTGTTGCAAATATAACAGTTCTCAAAACAACATTGTTGCTATCACAACAGTCAAGTTGAACAAAAATTGTATAGTGTAAATGTGGTTTTCTTATGATTTAATCTATAAATCTGAGATACTGACCTTTTCTTCTTTTCTTATTGTTTTTAGTTCAGTGAAACAACTTCTGATTTTAAAATGATGACAAATCCAATGCAAATCAAAGAGTTTTGCTGTGACGATTTGCTGAAGCCATCAGTAGGAAGTGACTCTTTTTCTTCATTTAATTCCTCAGGTATATAAGTATAATAACCTTTAACAACTTTCAACTTTCTTTACATGAGTATTAAATATATTGTTTACCAATTTATTTAAAATGAGTATTAAATTTATTTGTTTGCCAATGCATTTAAATGTAATATTTGTTATCAGGAGCAAATCATGCATTTAAATATGATATTTGGTATTTATTTTGGCATTTATTTAGTATCAAGAGAAAAATAGCAAAATGCATTAATATAAATTTTTGAAACAAAAATCAGCAAGTTTTTAAAATAAATAAAATGTTATTATGTTATATGTTTTCAGAATTTTATATTATTATTGCTTTCTTTATTATTATTATTATTTGATTATTTTTTATGTTATTGTTTTCTATAACACTTTAGTTATTGTAATTTTTCTTATTATTATTACTTAACAATCATTATTGTTATTTTCTGCTTATTATCTTTTTCTATATTACTGTAATTTTTTGTATTTTTTCATTTATTTTTTCTATTATTTTAATATTAGTAGTTATTATTAGTTATTATTTGACCTTATTATTAACCTTAGTTTTATTTTGCTTTAATTTACTTTAAAGCTTTTTATGTTTTTCTTGAATAGTAATCAAAATGGCAGATGCTATGATGAGCAACTCATCAACTGCAATCTGAGCCTTTTAGGGTCAATTTCAGCTATATAAAAATTTCATATAAAAATATTTGGTATAAATTACTATAGGTATAAATTAATTTTTGAGATGGTATAAATTACTAACTGTAAACTACTTTTTTGACATCTTTATCTAAGAAAATAAACTTAATTTTTTAACTTAATTTTAACATTAACTTAATTTTTGCTCAAACTAAGGCAGTGATATTTATGTACATACACGTGATATAAGGCAGTGATATTTATGTACATACACGTGATATAAGGCAGTGATATTTATGTACATACACGTGATATAAGGCAGTGATATTTATGTACATACACGTGATATAAGGCAGTGATATTGGTCATAAAGTTGTACTTGTACCATGTATCACAGAATGTAATACTATGTTTCATCTGTTCAAAGTACAAATAAAATGCACTAAGTGTCTTTATACTGTTTGGTATGCTCATACTTTCCCACTATCATTAAATACTTTACTAGTAAAGATGATACACATTGAAATAGCTACCAAATATGTATCTGCATTTTTAAAAAGTAATCATGAAAACTAAAATTAAAAAACTTTTAATTATTATTATTTTAAATTTAAATTTTTATTTTACTTTTTAAAAGTAACTAATAAGATAAATTAAAAAAATAATGTTTTGTATTTTTTTAAAAAAATCTAAACACTGAAAAGTCTCTCTCTATATATATAAACAATTTTAAAATGTATTCTACAAAATAAAGTGCTCAAAAGAACAGAGCAATTATAAGTTAGTAGATAGTCACTTAACAAAATTTTTTTTCATATAACACTGTGTTTATCAATAAAGACTCATCAGAAATCTGATTTTCACTGTTTCATCAACAAAGACTCATCAGAAAGATTTCTGATGAGTCTTTGTTGATGAAAAACAGTTTTGAATAAAAAAATTTTTTGTTAAGTGATTTTCTACTACTTTATAATTTTTCTGTTCTTTTAAGAACATTGAGCACTCTATTTTTTAGAATACATTTTAAAATTGTTTATATATATATATATATATATATATATATATATATATATATATATATATATATATATATATATATATATGCATACTCTTGCTTGATCATTTTTAATTTTAATTATCAGGTCAGTTTTATTTTATGTTTTTTTTAATTGTTTTAAAAAATGGAAAAAGTTTAAAAAGTTTTTTTTTATTATATGATATACCATTTGTCCCAATCAAACCCTCAGTCAATATAGTAGCACTTTCTTGTAGCAGCAGGCTATAAGATAGTGGATGTGGCATTACTTTCTTGTAGCAGCAGGCTATAGGATAGTTGTTGTTTTTTTGTTTTTTTTTTTAGATTATTCACCTCCCCAAGGCCCGAGGGGGGCCACTACAGTCGAGGAGGCTACTCATATATTTTTTTTTTTGTGTTTTTTTTTTTTTTTTTAATTTTTTTTTTTTAGTTGTTATTCGTGGTGTAACCCTCTTTCAACTCTTTAACTCCGAAACACGAACCTTGCCGAGCAAGGCCGCTGCGCGGAGAAACTAAGTTGAGCGCAGTACTTCCAGGGACGTGGTGGGAGTCGAACTCCAAACCTCTCGCTTACAAAGCGAGCGCTCTTACCACTACACCACTACCGCTGTTGACAATGACATAGTTGACGTAGCAGCACTCCCTTGTAGTAGCAGGCTATAAGATGGTTGATATAGCAACACTCTGCCCATGCTTTACAGTAAAAAAAACAAATGTTCAGAATGTTTTTAAAAAAATTTAAATTGTTTTTAAAAACATTCTAGTCTTTTAATTTACATTTTTGTTGTTTTAAAAAAAAAAAAATTTAAATGGTTTCCTCAATTAATTTAATGTGTTTTGTCATATGCTGACCTTAATTTTGTCAAATTAGATGCCATAAAGTAGTTAAGTTTTTTATACAAAAGCAATAAGTTTAAGACTTTTTCTTGAAGAAAATCTGTTGTAGAATTTGCACTCATTGCATATCCTAGAGAAATAAATAAAAATATTAAAAAAATTAAAAGATAAAAAAAAGGTAAAAAACTGGACTTTTTTCTGAGCCTTGTAAAATACGAACTTTTCAAAAATATCAAATTTGTAGCCAATCAATTTCAGACATCCTGCTGATACAATTTTTAGTGTATAATTTTGATGTTTTAAATTGACATAATTTTGATGTTTTAAATTGACAGTCAGCTGATGAGCAGCTGACTGTCAATTTAAAACATCAAAATTATGAACAGCCAGCTGTCAAAAATACATATATACAAAATCATTAATAAAAATTAATGCCGTGCTAATGTCAGGACAATGTTAGTGTGTTATCTGGGATAGCATTTATGTAGATGATGATAGTGATGATAATGATGATGATGATGATGATGATGATGATGATGATGATGATGATGATGATGATGATGATGATGATGATGATGATGATGATGATGATGATGATGATGATGATGATGATGATGATGATGATGATGACGATGATGATGATGATGATGATGATGATGATGATGATAATGATGGTGTTTTTTTTTTAGATCTTAACTTTTGTGACCAGATATCTTTTGATTCAAGATTGCGTGCTACTACAGCCATGTACTTATTAATTTAACTTATTACTTGTTATTTAATTATTTGGGAGTATTTTTAATATTTTTCAACTAAGGTAAAGGTATTCAACTAAGGTATTCCAAGTTCTAGAGTCAAAAAATATTAATAGTTTTGTAATTATAGTAATTACATTAAAAAATAATTAATTCAAAAAGTAATTTTGTAAATGAAATTAATGTGAAAAGTTTTTTTTTTTTTTTTTAAATCTTATCTAAGTTTAATCTAAGTTTAAATAAACTTAGTTGGATCAAATCTTTATAAAAGCTTTTATTTAAACATAGTAAATATATAGAGATAAAGTATTACAGATATAAAATATTTCAGAGGAAGTAATTTATTCCTGGTGGAATAATTTTTTTGTGCTTTACATTTGCATTTGTGATTACCCACCATATTACAGTTACAGTTATTATTATTTATTATAGTTATTTGATGCTTTTTTCTATAAAAATTTTCATGTTTCTTCACAGTCTTAGCTACTACTGAAAAAAGCTTTTCAAAGGCTTTTTTGCAAACTTCACATGTTTAGTACATTTAAATTTTTTAGCTGCTTCTCTTCAATAATTAGAAATATAATGAATGGCCTCATGATTTTTTTGATTATTGTAGTTTTGTAAGTTTTATTGTCTTCATTGATAAAAAATTCATTGATTTTTTAAACATACAGTGGCATGCAAAGGTTTTTGGTGCGTGACATTTTTTACTTTAATTTATTTTAAAAAAGAATAATGATTTTTAATCATTTGAGATGTTATTATGAGATTAGTGGTTGCAATCCAAATCTCAAAATTACAATACCCTATTTTTCATTATTCCAAAATCCTGAAAAAAATCCTGAAGATTGTCCAATATAAATCACTGGAATTATCTGTAAGATCAAACAAAAAAAATAATTATAACACCTAATTATGTGTATCAATAAAATAAAGATTATGTCTTCAGTTTACTGTAAAATATATCTGGGAAAGATTTTGAGAAAAAAATTCTTTTTTTTTTCATGCAAATCTATGCATGTCACGTTAAGAAAAATTAACAAGGGCATCATAGGACGTATCAAGGCTATCAATTGCTTTACAAACTTCTTCAGTTGTTGGCTTTGTCACTGTTTCATCTGATATTTCATTTCCTTCTTCTTCTTGCATTTCTTTTTCAACTAGTTCAATGATATCTTGAACAATATCTTCATCTGTCATCACTCCTCTCATAACCGAAATAACATCATTAATTGTTAACATATCATCATAAGTGAAATCTTCTGGAACAAGATCCTCATCACTCTGGCGTAACTGATCAATTAAATTTTTTAATGCAGGGAAGTATTCTTCATCTTTGTCTGGTACTCCTACTCCTTCCTTAAATCCTGCTTTGCAGAATTAGTTAATAATAGTGGTTTCTGAAACTTCATTTCAAGAATGAACAAGCATTTTCATAGCATCAAGTTTGGAGATTAAAGGCATTTGTTTTTCGTTTTCAATAACGTTTATGATCTTGTTAATTATATTAGTTCGGTACTTACACTTTAATGATTGAATAACTCCTTGGTCCATCAGCTGCAAACATGAAGTTGTGTTTTGGGGGGAAAAAGTAGAGTGTGACCAATTTGAGATTCTCAATATTCGGATGGGTGGTGCAATTATTAATAATCAATGCTACTTTACGGCCTTCTAATGCAAACTTTTTGTCGTTTTCTCTAACTCACTCCTCAAGTAGTTCAGAGGTCATCCAGCTCTTTTTTTGTGCACGGTAACGACATGGAGTGCTTCTTATTCCTTGAAAGCAACGGGGTTAGTTTGATTTCCTAATAAAAAACATTGGAAGTTTTTCTGCACACATGTTAGCTGCAGCAAGCCCAGTTAGTTGTATCTTCTAATTCTTACCTTTGTATTCTTATCTTTTTATTCTTACCTTAATTTCTCATCTTTCAAATGCATACTTTTTTTGGAAGTGCTTTATAAAACAAACCAAACTTATCTGCATTTAAAATATCACGCGAGTTATAACGAGACATTATTGTTGGCGAAGTTATTTCCCTCCGAGGAGTGGTCATTTCATTAGTAATATCTTGGCTTTCACCTATGAAAAATAACAAAAAGTAACTTTAAAATCAGCATAAATTTTATTAGCTATGGTTTAGGACTTTATTTGCTTTTCATGCAGTGCGTGGTAATAAGCCAAAACGTGGCAATGACTTTAAACAAATTAAAACAAAAGAATTGGATTGATAATTTATTGGTTTATGGGCGTTTAATTTTTGAATTTAAATTGATATTTTTGAATTTTTAATGTAATAGTTATTAACAAATAGAATTTAATCAAAGCTTAACTGAATCGAAAGATCTCCATGAAAATGTTTAGCTATGTTTAATTATATTTGACTCAAAAGTATTATATTTTCGAGTGTTTAAAGTTTGGAATTTTTATTGAAGTATTGGAAGTTTTGTTATTATATGCACTTATATGCAATTCAAAATAAAAGTCCTAGTTGAGCGAAGTTTTTTGCCTAAGGGACCTCAAAAAACAGTATGAGTTTGTGAATGGTCCGACTTAACCAGTGTACAACTTAAGCGGATGATTTTACCGTAAGTTGATAGAGAATGTTCAAGGAGAATTGAAATTCTGTCCAACTTATTAAAAGTCCGACTTATCCAGGGTCCAAGTTAACAGGATTCAACTGTGTATATATATATATATATACTTATAAATGTAGATTTAGATCAGTGTTTGCTGACTTTTTTTACTTAAAAGTAAAGAAAAAAATCTTCTTTTTTTTCATTGTTCTTTGTTTTTTCCAGAAAAAAATAAAGAACAAAGAAAAAAGATTGCTGCCCTAATCCAAATCTTTTCCACAAGTGTTCTGTTGATTTCAAGTCTGGTGAATGAGATGACCAGCCTAAAACTCACATTTAAAGAAAACTCTTTAAACTAAAAAAAACCACAGTTTTAAAAACATGAATGTGAGTTCGGGGTCAATATTCTACTGAAATTTTAGGTATTGTTTATTCAGAATTAAAAAACGTTATTTTCTAAAATTCTCCAAACCATCTCATGCCATTAATATGTTGTACATGTTGTCTATGCTTTTAAAAAGATTTAATTTAGATTTGTCTGAGAAAGCTACTTTTTTTGTCTGCTACTTCTTTCTGATCTTTGATTGTCCAAATTTAATGATCTTAGGTATATTGTAAACAGGCCTGCTTATGGATTATTTATTAACTATATGACTAAAAAGGACACCATGTAATCTTTGTATCACAGGACAAGGGGGGGGGGGACAATAGCTCAGCTTTTTTTTCTTTTTTCTTTTGTGTGCAATATTGGCACTTTCATGACATTTACAGTTGATTTGTGTTTAGTTATATGATCTAATTTTTAATTTTTTATGGATGATGTAGTCTTTTACAAAGGAGGCACTCTTTGAAACCATATTCACAACAGAGTTGATTTTTCTACTAAATCAATGTTTATTATGTGATTGGAAACTTTTCCACATGTAAATAATATCATAATACATTCACAAACTTCAAAAATCCTTTTGTTGTATTTTTTTACATTCATTTATTAGATTATTTATTATATTCTTTAATTATATTATTCTTAAATTATATTGTTTATTATATTCTTAAAATTTATTAAACATATATAATGTTTATTAGAAATATTTATTAAACATAAATAGCTTATTGTTTTGTCTTCCATATCTCATACTAACATCTCATTGTGATTAAAAATCATAAGTTTTTTTTTAATTAAATAGTAAAAAATGTTTATTACATATATATATATATATATATATATATATATATATATATATATATATATATATATATATATATATATATATGAGGAAAGCAGATAAAAAAAATTAAAACATACTATAGCGGAGCAAGTTAAAAAGTTGTTTAAAACATGATAAATTTTTTATCTTTCTAATTATCTACACTTCTTTTTTCTTTAGTTTTCTTTAATTATCTACGCTAAGTTCTTTTTTCTTTAGTTTTTTTTAATTTTTTCAGGCACCTTTTGTGACTTTGAAGAATATAGACAGTGTTTGTTTTATTGAAGACCATGTTTTTTTATTGTAGACCATATTTTTTTATTGTAGACAATGTTCGTTTTATTGTAGACCATGTTAGCTAATTTAGATTATATTATTATTTAACTGAAAAAAATTTAATATTTTACATTTATTTTATTTACACGCTTCTGACCAAAATAAGAAACAAACAATATAAAAAGTTAAGAACAGATATGAATCCATAGAACAAATTTTCTTGCCATATGTCAAATTTTTTCATTTCTCTGAATAACTTTTATAAATAAGCTGAATAATTACTCTGAATATTAATCATCATGTAATCATTATATTACAAGTCTTTGAGTATTAATCATCATGTAATCATTATATTACAAGTCTCTAATGGTTGTATTTTATTTTATAGTTGTGCACTTGGAGCCAGAAATGGTTTGTACGAAATGATTCAAGAATACATGAATGAAAATGAAAGACTTAAGTAAAACTATATAATATACTACATAAAATTTAATAAGATCAGAGCATAATATGTGTGTGTATACACATATATGTATATATCATGCTCTGTGTGTATATATACACAAATGCACACGCACACACATATACACGCACACACATGTATATATCATTAGTTTTAAATTTTATATTCCTTCTAGTCAATCTAAGTTTAAAATATTAAAACATACATTATTTAAGCATATATTATCAAAGTATAGATTATCAAAACTAAAAATTATTAAAGACATACATTACATAAAGTGTGGTATCTAAAGGAGCACATTTCATTTACTAGAACAAACAGATCAGTACAATATACAAAATCTTTTTCAAAAAAGTTTTTAGAACAAATCGTCAATACATAATTCATTCATTATTGATACCATTTAGCACCAAAACATGTCACTAAATCATATGACCATTCAACCTTATTAAAAGTTCAATAATCTATTTTTGATTCTTAGAGCAGAAAATATGAAGCTTTATCATAACAAGTCTTTATCACAGGAAAAAAGGGTTTTTAAGATTAAATTTTTTCTTCATATATTGTTTGTTTTTATTATGTATTTATGTCAATATTGTTTTTTGTTTTTTTTTTATTTCAAAGGATCAGGTTTGGTTAAATGCTAATGTAAATGCAAATGAAATTTTATCAGAGAACATACATTGTATTTATTTTTTTTTAAGTTATTTTTATATAAAATTTATTCTATCTATTAATTCACCTGCACTATGAATAAGTACTTATTATTTTGTTCTTGATTTTAAAATTGATAAAATGTAATTTTAAAACTGTATTGATAAAAGCTCAAAAATGTTGAAATTTTATTTCATTTTAATCTGTTTCAGCATTGGGTCAGACCAATACAATAATACTTCCAAAAATCCAACATGGTTATCCAAATATTGTTTCAAAAAATCAAGATGTTATAGACTCTGAAAAATTATTACATGAAAGATGGAGCAATAGACAAGTTAATGATATTAATGCTCTTCAGTTGACATATAATAAAATGAAATTACACGGTATAAAAACATCTAACCAAGATGAAGGTAAAAATTGTGTTTAATCTGCTTTTAATAATCTAATAAAATATATAAAAGTGAAAATCTTTAAACTAAAAAGTCATTAGCTATAAGCAACAGTGTAGTGGTTTACAAGTATAAGCTACACAATAGTGAGTTGTAAGTCATCTTTACCTATTTCAATAAAAAAAAGGGCATTTTTTGAATGAACATTTACATTCTGTTAAAAAGAGCGAAAAAATTTTGTATATACTATAATAAAATAATAATTATTATAATTAAAAAAAAGAGGTTCTTTTGGCTTGGCTCTTTTTTTTAAATAAAAATCTAAGTAAGAACACAGTTTAAAACACAGTATGCAGTCTAAGCCCATAGAGTTTAGAACACTATACATTCTGAGCTAGAGAGTTTAAAATACAGTATGCAGTCAAAAGTTATAACCCTAATACACAAGTTAATTGAAAAAAAAAATTGCTTGCCAAAAACCTGGCAATCATCACATATTGTTATCATAATGCAGTTTTCAGCCATCGTTATCGCAATAATTTAGATCTTCCTATATTTATAAGCGGTAATGTACTCGATTAGGATTAACTCTTACTTCTGATCTTACTTGGAAATTAAATTATTAATTAATTATTACAAAAATTAAAGATTAATTTGTGTGTCTTTAGAGACATCAATAAAAATGTAAATAAGCATGATGCTTAGGAGCTCAACAATGAAAAAAAATTAGTTATTTCTCGAAAATGTTTTTTTAAGAAATAATTTTAAAAAAATCCTGGGGTTCATAAAGTAAATAAAAAAAAAAATAAGAGAAGTGTTTTGTACTTTGATAATAGATAGGCCCCAATACATTTTGTTTCAAATTAATGAAAGTTTTGTTCAATATTTTTAAATATGTTTTAACTATGCACTAATATATATACTTCTAGATTATTTGATATATATATATATATATATATATATATATATATATATATATATATATATATATATATATATATATATATCTGTGTGTGTGTGTTTAAATAAAAAATAAAAACATGTTTGTTTTTGTGTTGTTTTTTTTTAAAAAAAAACCCCCATGGTTCTTGGTTTTTTCAGAAAAAATGATTTTTTTTTGATGATTGAAATAATAAAAAAACTACTTATAATTATAAATTAATCACTAATAATTAATAGACAGTAAAAAAAAACCCTGATAAATGAGAAATAAAAAGTTTGCAATACTAAATTTCAACCTAATTTTACTCCTTTTTTTTCCTATTAAGCTCTTTATAAACTTTATAAAAACTATCTCAAAAATATTACTAGACTTTTCAAAGATATCTGTATAAATCTCAAAGATATCTGTATAAATATATAAATATTACAACAGATTTCTATGGCATCTACCATATTATAAATAACTGACACAAATTTACTTAATTAATGAGCAGATTTATAAACATAGACCATATTATGCTCAGTATTATACAAAATAAATATCTTTACTCAATAAGAGAAAAATTTTTAAGATTTGCCAGTTTACTAGTAATTTTATTATTAGTCAACTGGAAAAAAAAAATGATGATGTCAATGACAAACATAAATAAATAATAGTATCAACGGCAAATATAAATAATGTGTAAAAGTTAAAAACTATTTTTTTTTAAATTGAAAAATTTATAGGTTTGTCAAGTTTTAAAGTAAAACTTAAGCTAGGTTATGTCTCAGATTTAATTCTACTCAAGAGACACAACCAAGCTCAAGTTTTAAAAAAGACTCGGATGAATTCTACTGTTCACCTCTATATTGACTTATTGACTATATTGACTACTGTTCACCTCTATATTGACTAAGTGAACTGAATTACTACTAATGGTTATATAAAAGTACAAAAATGAATATTTAAAAATAAATAGCCTCTGTATAATTATAGATATAGCTAATAAAAATATTGTATAATCATATCTTTTCAATTGCACGAAAACCTTTTTCGATTCTTTCATTATTCAAATCCTTTTGATTGCATGGAAAAAAAAAAATTTTTCATTCATTGCACAGAAAACCTGTTTCTTTTGTATCATTTGGCAGAAAATTTTCTAATAATGGAAATTAGCTGTCGTGATGGCAATTTATTTAGTAAAATTAAAACTCTGATACAAGTACCCTAACTAAATAAGTTGTAGTTTATAAATATCTTTATAATTTTTTTCTCGTTTGAAAGTCCCATTTTAAAAATATTAAATGTTTTTTTTTAATCTTGAGCTAAACAGAGTAGAAGGTGAACCATAAGACATAGTGTTGTGTGAACCATAAGACAAAGTGTTGTGTGAATTATAAGACATTGTTGTAAAAAATGCTTTTAAACAAGTATTTATAATACAAAAACCTGGCCATTCAGCTAAATTGAATTTTTGTGCCTTTTCTGATAAGGTTTTCTAAGTCAGTTATTTTTTTCCTGTAAAATACATCACAGTTTTTTTAAGGATGATATGCATCTGTAGTTGCATGGATTCTAGATGAGTTGTTGTATTCAAATAAATTTTAGGTGCCAATCTTTGTTTGAAATCAATCCCTCATTAAACTTTTACTGTGAATGACTTTTGGAATAAGCATCACAATTTTCTTTCAAATTTGTTTAACCTTTAGCAGAAGGAATCCTAGAAAACAAAAAGGTCTCCATTGAATTTTATGCAGAGCATCATAGAGCAATAGCTATTATAAATTGTTTGGATTCTTCTAATACTTTCACCTCCACTGGTAAGACATCAAATGCAGAATTTCATTGAGTCCTTGAGTCATTTAGGGGTGGGGAGGAGGGGGTTATTTACTGCACAATTTTGTGCACCAAGTTCTGCACTTGAACCATATAAAGTCAAAGCATAGAACGTGCACTGCACATAGACAGTTACAGCCATAACAGTCTGTTAACAGGCTGTAACTACTCAATTAACGGAGTGTACACTAGAGGTATGACTAAAAAGCACATTTCATTTTTTCAGAAATAGCATTGCGGCAAATAATGAACTTTTACTTGTATTAACTTAAAATGATAATACTTTTTTCTGAATCGAAAAAAATCCCCCACCAATGCAGATGAAAATTTGATCAAAATTTCAAAAATACCATGAGAGTTATTTTTGTAGCTTGATCTATCTACTTTTAGATTATGTTTTATTTTTTAGTAAAAATGATGGGAAGAGTTGATCTTAACCATTTGCAATCATGTGTATATTTAATAGGTTGGGGGGGAGGTGCTTTTTAAACTTTTTTTTGTGAACTTTAAATATAAAACATTTTTGTAATTGTACATTTTTTATTTAAAGAAAGACTATTTTATGGTTTTTTTCCAAGAGTGGGAGAAGGGGGAGGGGGGAGTCAAAAAAGAGTTTTGTTTAATTTTTTTGTAAATAAAAAAAATGTCAACAAGCAATTGTTAAAACAAATTATCTCATCCTGAAGTTTTTCATGTTGAAAAAAGAATTGAAATTATATATAATACATTATATATAATACATTATATATATATATATATATATATATATATATATATATATATATATATATATATATATATATATATATATATATATATATATATATATATATATATATATATATATAATACATAACCAATAACACTTGCTTACTAAGAAAACTGTATTACAGATAGAGATGTGCCGGAATTTCAGCCGGAATTTGTGATTTTTAGGTAAATCCGGTTTCGATGGAATTTATTTTTTACTTTTTTTAAGATTTGTGACACAGACTGTAGATTAAATCAAAAAATTATTAATTAACCATGACAGGGCAATGAAGAACTATAGGTAAACCTAGGTAAAAAAATACAAAATTCTTAACAAACACAATGTTATTTTAAGTAAAGCTACAGTTTAGTGGTCTAAAATAATTTTATTTTTTCGCTTGTTGCGCTCTTGTCAGTGGAGGCTTTTTAAACATTAGGAATTTTAATTGAAATAATAAAAGAAAAACAATTGCTGCCCGATGCCAAACTCTTAGTCAATGTAGCAGCACTTCTTTGTATCAGCAGGCTATAAGATAGTTGATGTAGCAACACTCCCTTGTAGCAGCAGGCTATAAGATAGTCAATGCATGTACTAAAGTAATAATAATTTTTTATGTTTATATTTAAAAGTCAGCACTTTGAGCAAGTCTACACAAGAAGGCACAACAAGTTAAAAAAATATATATTTTAGACCGCTTAACTGTAGCTTTGCCTAACTTTATTTGCAGTAATCACTTATGTAAAGATTTCTAAAAGTTTAGGAATATTGTGGTGCAAAAAGAAGTTTTTAGCAACAAATAAGCTTTTTTTTTCATCAATGTTACCTGCCTCTGAGAATAGTTTCATTTTTGATGTCTCTTAAAGGGTTCCACTATCAATCTTGAAGGTAAAAAATTACATAAGTATAAATCTCGTTCCAGCCAGAATTTGTTTAACAATTCCAGCAAATCCGGTTCCAGCTGGAATTCAAATTTTCCAATCAGGTACACCCCTAATTACAGAGGTTATCCTATGTGTTAATTTTCCAAACATTTCTACATTTAATATAGCTTCATGTCTTTTTTTTTACGGGTTAATGTATTGAAATAATAGGTTGTCTCATGGTAAAAAAATTTACCATGTGCCCTTTATTAGGTGAAGAAAATACTGACTAACATATCAGATGTTTACTATATTCTAGTAAAATGCTTATAAATTTACAATTCAGTTCAAATTTAAATTGACTTAATAATATAGTAATATGTTTTTAGGATAAAAATATCAATATATAAATGTTTTTAGTTTATCTTTAATGAATTCTTTTACTTTTATATGCCATTTAGAAACAAGAATGTTGACTTAAAAAGGAATAGAATGAGTAGTGTGGCCGTGGCGCAGTGGTTAGAGCGCTTGCTTTATAAGCAGGAGATCCAGGTTCGAAACACCTTTGGGCATATTTTCGCATCACGGTAAGGAAGGAGGCGTGAACTTCCTGGTTAAATGCATTTCTGCGGTGCTCTGCGACAAGACCATTAGGTCTTCTTGGGGCACCTAAATAACAAAAAAATAAAAATAAAATAACAATTTAAACAAACACAAAATCATAAAGGCAAAAATGTGGTTTTTAAAGAGGAAGATTTATTTGATAAAAAATAAAAAAACTCATTATCTTAAAAGATAAAACACAAGTTTTAAAAAGTAGACAAAAAGATGTAAATTTTCTCAATCATCAGAAAGGATGGTATGTTTAAAAAATGTGCCATTAGGAAACAAACAAAGGTTGGTTAGTGAATAATTTGAGGAAACAATAAAATGTTTTGATACTTGTGGTAATGGCGATAGTAAGATAGACAGTATCTCCAGCCTTTTAAAAAATTTAAAAAGTATATTTTTCCTATTTTTATTCATTTGTAAAGTACATAAATTAGCTCCTGAATTAGCTCAAACAGAAAAGTCTGCAAGTTATAAATATAACATTATATAAGTTATATAACAATTAAAGATTTTTTGGACCTGAAAACTCATTTTTCTTTGATTTTTTAAAAATGACAAAATGGCTGAAAACCATTCATCAAACTGGAACTTATTGCGGCTATGTGCTATGTGTATATATCGCTATATATTATATACTTATTTCCAGATTATAAGATTTTTTAAAAATTTGTCATTGGTCTTTTTGTTCTTCATTACAGTGCAGAAGGTGCTTCTAATTCTAGTCAAGATCTCATCGAAACGTTTAAAAACAAAAGAAGACGGAGAAGCAAACTTAATGGCTGTAGCTTATCATTGTTTAAAATTTAAAACAACTCATAAAAAATCTTGAATAAAAACCATAAAATAGTCTTTCTTTAAATAAAAAATGAACAAAAATGTTTTTTTTAAATGAAAAAAAAATTAAAAAGCTTTTCGCCCCCCCCCCCTCCTCCTCCTCCACCAACCTCTCAAATATACACATGATTGCAAATTGTTAAGATCAACTCTCCCCATCATTTTTACCAAAAAACAAAACATAATCTTAAAGTAGATAGATCAAGCTACAAAAATAACTCTCATGGTATTTTTGAAATTTTCAAAAATTTCAAAAATACCATGAGAATTATGTTTGTAGAAAAGTCAGTCAATAAACACATTATTATTATTACCATATTGCTAACATTGTTTTTTAAAAGATAGAATATCGCCTATAAGTAAATATACAAATAAAATATTTTTGTTACAAAAACAAAAGAAGCCAAATAAAATCGTTTACGACACATTTACAAATTAAGCGAAATTTAATATTTCATCTACAAATAACGTTCATAAATATGTATATGTATATATATATATATATATATATATATATATATATATATATATATATATATATATATATATATATATATATATATATATATATAATATAATATAAAAATATTCAAATGTCATTGATCTAAGAAATAATGAGTTGAATTTATATCAAAAATATTATATTATTAAGAAATAGTAAGCTGAATTTATATTTAAAATGGTATATTTTTTGTTTAATAAAGCGTTGCATAAGATGCTGTAGAAGTTTTTATACCTGTTTAATTATACAAATTTATAAGAATTAATTATACTGCAGTATAATTTATTTGTTTTATGTGCTTAATTATTTAACTTTTGTCAATTAATTTAACTAGTCAATAAACATCAATGCAAGAAAATACAAAATATTGATAATAAACAGCAATGCAAGAGAGTTAAAAGTATTGAAAATAAACAACTATTCAAAAAAGTTCAAAGGATTGAAAATCGATTGTGTAGCAGGTGATTTTGAATCTTGTTAAATTTATAAAATTTAACAACTTTTTGTGATAACTAATTTATAACATTTAGCTTTAAAAGTGTTTCTGCAGATAAACTTCCCGGTTACGCGGCTAAGTTTGCTTTCCGTCAAGAAATGTGTCAAAATTCAAAACGTCAATATCTTAAAGATTACATCTCGTTACCAGAAAGCATAAACACTTCTCCAATAAGTGTTGGTTACCCCAATCATACGTGTGGTTTATATTATTATGGAAGCAAATCAGCTGAAAGTTTGTACACTTTTATTTGTTTTTAATTAACTTCATAAGTTCGGTTTGTTGCTATTTTGTTTTACGTTTTTGTTTTTTTAAAGTTGTTTTTATCTTTGCCAATGATATATATTACATAGATATCTAACTCGAGCCGCGGTTGTGAGGCAAATTTGTTTATCGGAAGCCATATTGAATACTGGCAAAAAACGCAAAAAAAATATCATAATATTTAAAAAAAACACCTAATTTTACTTTTTTTACTAAAGAAATGGTTATATCTTGCTCTGCTTATGGTTGTGTAAACCGATTTACCAAAGGTGTTGCGATATCTTTTCATAAATTCCCTTTAAAAAATAGCGAGCTGTGTCAAAAATGGGTTGTGGCAACAAAACGTGCTTTATTTGTTCCTACGAAATATAGTTATATATGTAGTGTTCACTTTCATAAAGAAGATTATAATTATGAAAATGCGAATAAACCTCCTTTAAAGGCTAATGTTGTACCATCTATATTTGATTTCCCGGCGAAAATGCATTGTAAAAAGCCAATCAAAAGAAAACATGTTTCCAGGAATGTAACCGAGACATACAATCAAAAAAAGATATCTCTTTCGTTGCCATCTTCTTCTCAAAATCATATTTTAACTAGTGTTGATTTTACTATTGATAACCTAAATAATAAAGTTGACTCTCCATCTAAAGTAAAGCTTAAAAGAAAAATTAAGACCCTTAAGCAAAAACTAAGAAGAAAAGAATTGAAAATCAATACAATGGCTGAAATTATTAAAAAACTTGAAAATGATAAGCTTATATATGCTGATACAGCTCAATTTCTTGATAATAGTTTTTCTGGTCTTGTTTGTGATTTATTTAAATCTGAACTAGTGAATAAATGCAAAGATTCTAGATGTCACAGATATTCAGAAGAAGTGAAGAATTTTGCTTTGACACTTCATTTTTATTCACCTCGTGCCTATACTTTTGTCAGATCATTGTTTGCTTTGCCTTGCATAAGTTCTTTATCAAATTGGTCTTCATCTATAGATTGCTCACCTGGGTTTTTTAAAGATGTTTTTTCTTACATACAACAAAAGGGATTAGAAGATAATACATATAAAGATTGTGCATTAATCTTTGATTCTATGCATATTAAATCAGGTCTTGTTTATAATCCAAGTAATGGTAACTATGAAGGCTTTTCAGATTATGGAAACAATAATCTGCTTTTGATCCAAATTGTATAGCTACTGAGGCTCTTGTCTTTATGCTTGTTGGACTTCAAGGTCATTGGAAATGTCCTATCAGTTATGTTCTATGTGAAAAGATTTCAACAACAAATTTGGTTTGTCTTCTAACTAAAGCAATTAATTTGTGTGTTCAACACGGTATAGATGTTCACAGCGTAACTTGTGATGATGCTTTTTCTAATTTTAGTGCAACGAAAAGTCTTGGTTGTTCGTTTGATAAAGTTGAAAATATGAAAACTCATTTCAATATTGAATCTTATGATAAAGTTATTTATTTTATTCCTGATCCTTGCCATATGCTAAAACCAAGATCACATAATGCATGAAATGCATTATGTGATCTTGGTTTATAATTAGTAAAAACACTTATCTAATTTTTTCTTTATACTACACAGTGTTACACCAGCAGTCGGTACATCAGGAAGAATCTCCCTTATTAAATTACTGATGCAGCAACACTGTGTAGAAGAAAGAAAAAATTAGATAAGTGTTTTTACTAATTTTTATATATATATATATATATATATATATATATATATATATATATATATATATATATATATATATATATATATATATATATATATATATATATATATATATATGTATATACATGTATATATATATATGTATATATATATATATTTGTATATATATATATGTATATATATGTATATACATATATATATATATATATATATATATATATATATATATATATATATATATATATATATATATATATATATATATATGTATATGTATATATAATGTATATATATATATAATGTTTACTTATAATAATTTTTTTTTCATAAATATCAATTATATTAGAAAAACACAACTTGCATTATCCCCAAAACCAGGTTTTGTATATATATATATATATATATATATATATATATATATATATATATATATATATATATATATATATATATATATATATATATATATACATATATATATATATATATATATATATATATATATATATATATATATATATATATATATATATATATATATATATATATATATATATATATGTTTACTTATAATATTTTTCTTTTCATAAATGTATATATTTATATTATATATATATATATATTTATATATATATATATATATATATATATATATAATATAATATATATATTGTATATGATATAATATATATAGTGGAAATACTATTATTAATAGTTAATTTATTGTATTCTGGTAATAGAGTATTTACTAAATACCTCCTTAATCCAAGCTATGTCCAGTTTTTTCAAAGCATATCATAAATAATAGCTTCTTTCCAAGGTAATTAACTTATTTTTATAACTATAACCTTAAAGTAAAATCAACTACTTTAAGTTTACTAATATAAAAATAACATCCAGGTTAAGTAATTATAATAAACTTTTTCGACAAAAGCGCAACATTAACTATACTAACAAGATTATGTTGTGCCATTTTTAATAAATAAATCTAAACAGGTCAGATCTATTATTTAATGTTTATAATTTCTTGTAAAACTAATGCAGAGGTTCATCGCTAATTTACGATGTTTTGCCAGTATTCAATATGGCTTCCTCCAAAAAAAAAAGCCTCATATTTCCTAACGGTATTTTTACGGAGTTAGACATCTATGTATTTATATATCATTGATCTTTGCTGTCTCATTTTGTTCTCATTATTGTTCAATGTTATTGCCCCCGTTGTTTAAAGTTGCTTCTGTCATTGTTTAATGTTATTTCTAACGTTGTTTAATGTTGTTTTTATTTTATTTTAGGTTTTACCAATAAAACCGATCAACTGCACTTTGATTTAGAGTTTCTTTTAAATCAAATCCGAGCAGAAGTTTTACAGAATAAAAAAAATACAGGAAATTAATGTGAAAATAAGTAATAAAAGAAAGTATTTGTTTCTTAGCAACAATGTTGTTTATGACAAATATTTTTAAGATATTTATATTTTTTTATTGATAAAACATTGTAAATATTTGGAAAAAAAAACAAGTTTATTTAAAAATATTCTCAAAATATTTTTTTATAATCTTTGAGTTTTATTTTGATGTTTAAATACAAAAACACAGCTGTAACTACACCAACCCCCATCTTGTAACTACTGCTCGTTCTTAGCTCTGATGCTCTGCTATTTAATTACGCTACAGATTTAATAAACATGCCATAGCCTGTAACCGTAGCCCTACTTCTAAATATGGTAGTGATGTAATTTTAGAGCGATTTTATAAGCGAGTAGTTTCGAGTTCTATCTCTACCACGTCCCTGGTAGTACCGCACTAAACTTGTTTCTCCGCGCAACCTTTTTCGTCAAGGTTCATGTTTTGGACTTATAGAGTTAAGAGAGGGTTGTAACTTCAATTAAAAAGTAGCTTCCTTGACTGTGGTGGCATTCTTGGCCTTGGGGAGGTGAATTAAAATTTAGAAAAAGCCCGTGTTTTAGATTTAAAGGGTTGTAACAACAATTTAAAAAAAAGAGTTGCTTCTTTGACTGTAGTAACCCTCGGTCTTAGGGAGTTATAAATGCAATAAATAAATTTTAAAAAAGAGTGGCGAGGGGGTGGTCAAATGATATCGGTTTAATTTTTTTAAAGGAGAATATTATTTCACTTTTTTTAACTATTTTTAAAATATTTTGAGATGTATTTGAGTATATACATATCAAACCTTTTTGTTTTTTAAGAAACTTTATTCAATTAAAATTAAGTTATTTCTACCCTTACATATTGCGGTGAATAAAATAAGCAAGTCGATTGGAAAATAAAAGAACATTATTTTAAAGCCACCAATGATGACAATTAGAAAACAAGAAACAGCAACAATTAAAAAAGAAACCAATGAATGAATAAAAAAAATTTTTGATGTGATAATGTTGAGTTATTAAATGGTTCAGGAGCTTCAGTTTTTCACTTGACTTCGTTTTCTTCTGCTGTTCTTGGTGGAGATGTTGTTGCTGTTTGATTTATGTGCTGCTTGTCATCGATGACGCTTTCGTTGTTTTAGCTTACTTTGCTGTTTTTTTTTTAGCATCAAGATACTCACTAGTTCACTTCTTTTTACTACAATATTGAAGGTCGGTTGCCAGCGAGTTGATTTTGATGCACCTGCGATACCACGTATGCCGATGCTAGATGCTGCTGAAATATTAATTTATTTCTAATGTAATTCGAAATGGTGTAGTTATTGGAACTGGCATAGATGTTAGTGTTTGAGATGAAAAAGATTCAGGAGTTGATGGTGTTTTAAACGTATTAGCAATTTGTAATTATGACTGATCAACTTTATCGATTTTAAGTGGAAACAAAACAGTATTTTGAAGTCAAGTAATTATTTGCGAGCATGTGAAAACTTCATAAAAGCTGAAAAGTTATTCTAACTGTTGACTAAAGCATTTATTTGATAAATTAGATAAACTGCATAAAACTGTTGTATTAATTTGTGCCATTTGACATGGAAATAAACACCAACATCAAATGACTGCAGGATGTTTGGCAAATGAGCTAATTTTTATTGAGAAAACCTTTTTTATTCAATGCAAATAAGTACAAGCCGTAGAGTAACATCTGCCAAGAGTCCTTCACTTGTGAATGAAATGTCCCGATAGGTACGCCCAGGGTAGAGCTCCAATAATTTTTAAAGGATTTAAAATTAAAAGCATATTTAATTACACATCTGGCTTTATATCTATAGTTACGGCATCTGAATTAAATAACACGATAATTAATGTAGAATTAAGTCAGCTCAAGTGCTTTTGTATTTTTTGAAACCGGTTTTTGATCTTTCAAATAGTTGGATGAGAATTTTTACTAGTTTTTACAATGTCAGTTTTAGATGGAGTTTATTGAATGAAGTTAAAGTTTGAGAATCTCAAAGAAAGAATTATGCATGTCCAGGTTCATTGTGATACCATATTGCAATCATTTCCATCAGGTAGGACTGCAGTTAAAGAATATGGTTTCTAGATTTTTTTTGTTTTGTTTATTACAATAAACGATAAAATTTATACATATTAAATTTAATATTGATAAATAAATGCAACAACTTTCCGATGCTTACAATTGACATTGCTGCACCCGAAGCATAAAAATTCTTGTTAAAAAAGTTCACTGTAGGTTAGGGTGCATTGAAAAACAAAAATTTTTCAGGACTGTCTTTTAATAGCTCTAAATATATGCGATATAATCTCAAAGAAGGTCAACCTGGTACTCAAAAGAAGTGAAATTTTATAAAAAGTTTGAAAATATAATTCTTTTATGAAAAAACATATTGAAAAAAAAAATATTACCAAAAAAGTTGTAAAAATGCACATTTTAATACACGTTGATGTTGCTGAAAGAAGTTTAAGTGTACAATTTAACTGCATATGCTCCAGTTAAGTTCATGCTGGATGCCACATGGAATTTATAGGGCTAAAAGATTCATCTGAATTTTAAATTCCAGCCAATTTGAGCTGTTTTCATAACCTTAACCATAACATTTCTGCTAACCAAGCATTACTTTTATTAGTACTTTACAAATAAGATTACCAATACCTGGTCTGTTTTTTCTAATCATATCTTAAAAGCAAAAAAAGGGTTATTTTACCTTCCAGTTTTCTTGTTGAAGTCAAAGTGCAAAAAGCAAGTAACAAGTGATACACCCCGTGTATCACTTGTTACTTGCTTGTGATTAAGGTGAAGTGTTCTATTCGGCAGACTCATTACTTATCCGACAAGGGCCTTAAAAGTTAAAAAATGCATATCAATTTAGTTATACAAAGTATGCATCACCTAATAAGTGATACAAAAAGTTACTGGCACGATTGCGTAATAAATTGGAATCGTGCGATTTATTACGCAATTATTATAGTATATAGCTATTATTAATAATAACTTTAATATTATTAAAGTTGTTATTATCGTAACAAAAAATAAAAAATTAAAATATTAAGTACTTTTTCGATATTTTGTTGTGAGTTGCGTTTGATTGTTTGAACATTGCAAACATTACAATATCCACAACTTTACGATGGGTCTATTTTCCTATTGATACAATAAAAACTACAATAAAAAATTATTTCTAATTAAAACTTCAAAACGAAGTCAAGATAAAATGTTCGCAACGCCAACAATAGATTTCCACGTAACGCTAGAAAATAATAATGGCGCTTAAAATATAAGTCACATTCTAGAAATAACTTTAATTGATTGTTGTTTTGTTATGTTGTATAAACTCTGATGTTACAACCCTTAAAAAACAAATAAAGATTACTTTTTTAAATTTTTTTCTTTTTAATAATTCATAAAATAATTCGAGCCATTTTGTATAGAGTTGCTATTGTCATCCTTTTTAAAAATTTTCATTTCGCTCTCCTACAAATAAAAGTGGACAATGTTAACTCAATATCAAAGTTAGGGTTGTAATTATCGATAGGGTTGATTTATACGAAGAATACGTCAAGGCTTATGGTCGTTCTAAGTCAAAGCAAAACTGCAAAACTGCAAAAAAAAAAAAAACTAATGGAATTAAACAAAAAATGATAAAAAAATTTACTATAAAAGTCAAAGAGTTGCTAAATACATATTAATCTGATGCAATGAAAGTTAAACCCAGTGAAAAATAAAACCGCGTCCCACATGGGTTCCGCGTGGGTTCCGTGTGGGATTGATGGGATTTACGTGGGACGGATTTTCCCATGTGGTATCCGTATGGAAATTTGTGACCTTAAACCCATGTGGGTAATCCCACATGGGTTACATGTGGGAACCATATGGTATTTACACACATGGGAAATCCCACGTGGGTTTCATGTGGGATTTGCATGGGAATTAATTTGAAAGCTGGAAACTAAAAAAAAAACTTTTAAAAAAAAACTAAATAAAAATTTTTAAATCGACATTGCATTGCGTTACGTTTATATTGTGTGAAAATATTTTATATTAATATAGAGAATGGCAAGCAGGTATGTAAGTACCACGAATAATGTTTATCTTTCTTTATAGAAATAAGATTAAGATTTGTGTAAATAGACGTATTATTAGGATAATATAATAGTTATTTAAATATAGATCTTGAGTATATTATCTGCAAACAATTAACTGATGAAAGTTCAAATGTTGTCACAAACCAAGCATGCATGCATGGGACACTACAGTGTCCCACAAAGAAATGCAGATTTGAAAGTCAAAGAATTCCCAATTTTCTTTGTTAAAAAAGAAAAAAATAGGGTGGTGGTGGTGGGGGAGATAAGTTTCTGTAACTTTTTTTATGCTCCAAAACTTTTAACTTTAGATATAATAAGGTCCTTATGACTTAAGGGACTTACAAACTACATTGAGGAACAAAAACAGGATATTAACAGAAACTTTTCAATTTTTAATCTGGAGTACCACAGTGTTATTGGAAATAAAGCCTCTGGGTCCAGTTTTCAAAGTAATATAATCTAAAGTAATGTTTAAATAAAATAGTATACTTTAAAATGCACATAGTTATACATATAACTCCTGATATAGTTATACATATAACTCCTGATATAGTTATACATATAACTCCTGATAGTTAACTATATGTATAACTAGTTATACATATAATTTGTTATAGAAACTTATTTTTTAAGGTTATGCTTGAACAAATTAGTACCAATTAATTCAAATTTAAGATTTAGTTAAAGTTCAAGTTAAAGTTCTTATTTATTCATTGTTTTTGTTAATTTTATATTTATTTGTTCAAATTTGTTAATTAGTACTATTTCTTACTACAGTAAGAATGTTTATCATTGTTGAATGTGATTTTATTTGTTAATTTTATTTTCAACATATTTTGACAACACCCTTTACATTTTAAATGATGACAGCTTTACTTTTCTATTGATGTTAAATTTATTACGTTTCAATAACTCAGATCGTATCATAACTGAATTATTGTAAACTTTGTGGGGGTTTGTTGTATATCAAATGGTGTTTTAAATAAAGTAAAAATAATATATATATATATATATATATATATATATATATATATATATATATATATATATATACACAACATTAAAAAAATAAAGTTGATACAAAGTTTCACTTTAAAACAAATACCATTAACATTGTGATGATAATAGCATTAGGAAACTAGTATTTATGTATTAATATTATGCTATAAATAAATAGTTTTTTAATTCGTTTTATAAAATAGAGACTGACAACTGATAATTAATGGAAATAAATACAAATTATAAAAATTATGTAAACTTCATTTATTATTTCTAAATACTATATTAATGTTAGTCTACAAAGTTAAATCAATTTAGAGCATTGTTATTAGTTCTTTTGCGATTCGCACTTCCACTTCTGTCTCTCAAATTTATAAAATAGGTGGTCAAAGCTTGCTCAATAGGTAGATTTTCAGAATAACAATGCTTTTTTCTAACACTTTCTAAAGAGAAATATGGCAAATTGGTTACTTATTTTACCTAAATCATAGGATCATCTATGCATAATGATGTCAGATGATGACCTGGTTTATTGAACACCCTCACCCTTTATCAAACTCAGTCATTTTTTTGCCATCTCCCATTGAAAATGATGTCAGTTTTTGTTATCATATTATGATGGTATATCTGAATTGTTAATATAATATAAAAAATGCATATACCATCAATTTTTTTCTGGTTCAATTATACATTTATTCTCAACAGTACTAAAAGTAAAAAAAAAAAACAAATTATTCTTTCAGATAAGCAAGCTAATTTCTGAATTTAAATTGTTTTTCCTATGATCCTCTACAGTTTTAAGCAACAAAAGCAAGAAGTTTTTAGACCACATTGTTGGTGTAAATACCTCTAAAACCTGCTCATAGCTAGCATAAATTGTTTTACTTTTTTTTAAATAAAATAATTTACTTTTTTTTTTAATTCAATTTTTTAATTGACATTATTTTGGTCTCAACATTCCCTCCCCATTGTTAATTATTGTTAAACTCACACTGCCCCTCTATCTACTGGCATCATTTATGAATGATCCCATAGCCTAAATACTATATATATATATATATATATATATATATATATATATATATATATATATATATATATATATATATATATATATATATATATATATATATATATATAATTTTTACTTTATTTACAACACTATTTGATATACAACAAATTCTTACAAAGCTTACAATAATTCAGTAAAATTCAATGTTAGTTATTGAAACCTAATAAATTTAACATCAATAGAAAAGTAAAGCTGTCATCATTTAAAATGTAAAGGGTGTTGTCAAAATATGTTGAAAGTAAAATTAAGTTACTAATAAAATCACATTCAACAATGATAAATATTCTTACTGTAGTAAGAATTAGTACTAGTTAACAAATTTGAACAAATAAATATAAAATAGTGAAAAAACAATGAACAAATAAGAACTTGAACTTTAACTAAATCTTGAATTTGAATTAATTGGTACTAATTTGTTCAAGCATAACCTTAAAAAATAAGTTTATATAATAAATTATATGTATAACTAGTTATTCATATAGTTAACTATATCAGGAGTTATATGTATAACTGCATGCATTTTAAAGCATTTTATTTAATTTATATATTACTTTAGATCATATTACTTTGAATACTGGACCCAGCGACTTTATTCCCAATTACACTGTGGTACTCCAGATTAAAAATTGAAAAGTTTCTGTAAATATCCTGTTTTTGTTCCTCAATTTACTTCGTAAGTCCCTTAAGTTTTATGAACCTTATTATATATAAAGTTAAAAGTTTTGGAGCCTATAAAAAATTACGGAAACCTCTCTATCTTCCCCCTATTTTAATTTTTTTTTTTTTAATAAAGAAAATTTGACTTTCAAACCAGCATTTCTTTGTAGGACACTGCAGTGTCCCATGCATGCATGCTTGGTTTTTGACAACATTTGAACTTGCATCAGTCAATTGTTTGCAGATAATATACTCAAGAACTATATTCAAATATCATATGAACATGTTAGAGAATGTTCATATGATATTTGAACATCACAAATTTAATAATATTGTTGTGATATGTTATATAAATAATACCATAATAGATTATGATTTGAAAATAATATAGGATATGAAGGCAATGATCAAAGAATAAATTTACTTATAGAAATTTAGATGTTTGTTTATTAGTTTCAGAATATTATATTATGTGTAACCACGGCCTTCTATAATAACAGGCCTTGACATCGCGCAACAAAGTTGATAAACTGAAGGCCAATTCCTAATACTGTGTTTACATTTTCATCTTTTAACATTAGACGAAAGTTTGTGTTCACACTTTTTTAATAAATCTTTAAAATTTGATTGGTTTATAAATTAGATAGCGCAACTTCAAGACAATAACCTTGTAAGGTTCAAGGCGTTACATTGTAAGGTAATATTGTCAAACTAACGGTTAGCTTTTTTAATAATTAAAATGCCTTTAAAATGCTGTGTATCTCTTTGCAAGTCGAACTATCTCAACTACAACAAAAATATCAATTTATACAACTACAATATCAATTACAACTACAACGAAGTTTATATGATTGTTTGTGTATTAACTACAAGTTGCCAAGCATAAGGACTTTAACACGATTGACTTCAAAAATAAGCTCAATGAAGGACCTAAGTTTCATAAATAGTATTTTTATGAATTTAAATCCATTAAAAAGAATTTCCATACTACTAATTGATGAGGTCTATGTCAAAGCTTCATTACTTTACCAAAGAGGTGCTTTGTTTGGTCAAGCAGTAAACTACCCTGAAAAGTTAGCTAAAACAATTTTATCATTTATGATTAAATGTCTTTTTGGAGGTCCAGAATTTATATGTAGAGCTCAACCTGTTGCAAATCTTTCCTCTGAATTTCAGTTTGCTCAATGTCAACAAATTGTCTATACAATAAATAATATTGAAAATAGTAAGACACTGGTAATAATTACTGATGGTAACCGTGTAAATCAAAGATTTTTTAGAATGTTCAAAACAGTTGATAGTAAACCATGGTTAACAACATCAGGTATATATTTATTGTATGATTATGTGCATCTACTAAAATCTATACGAAACAATTGGTTGACAAAAAAGACTGGGGAACTTCAATTTTTGAACAATAAAGAACTGGCTTTGGCTAAGTGGAGTGATTTAGAAACTATATATAAAACTGAGTGCAATAGTCTTTTTAAACTCTCTAAACTTACAGCTAAATCAGTTTATCCAAAACCAATAGAGAGACAATCTGTAAAGTTTTGTTTGTCTGTTTTTTGCAAAGAAACAGTAGCTGCATTAAGAACGCATCCAGAGATTGAAAATAAACCATTTGAAGGTACTGCTGTATTTATTGAAAGAATAATTTTTTTTCGAATGTTGTTAATGTCAAAGCACCTGGTGCTGGCATTCGGTTTAGAAATGAATTATGCGAAGAAATCCACTCAGTTGGTGATCAACAGTTACAACTGCTACGAGGTATTGCTGAACTGTCAAATTTTATGAAACCTACAGGTAAGCGTGTAAAACAGCTTACGCTAGATACTAGCAATTCAATAGCGCATTCATGTTATGGCTTTATTGATCTTGTAGAAACTTTGTTGAGTAATGGAGCAAAGTATGTCTTATTAGGTTGGTTTTCAACAGATCCACTTGAAAAAGCTTTTTCTAAGCTTTGACAGGGATCTGGAGGTACTTACTTTATAAACGCTAAATCTGTAATTGAAAAAATTAATATTCAACTTACTAAACTGATATTACAACTTGACATTCCTGTTGATGGTATCGATGGTCATACTTGTGACATATGTTTTAGAGATATTTCTACTGATGAAAAAGAACTTCTGGATAATATACATGATCTTGAAAGCTCAGTTAATAAATCTACATTAGTGGCTATAGTTTACATAGCTGGCTATGTGCAAAAAAGCGAAATAAAAATTTATGATGATTCTACCAATTATTATTATAAATATGGAAGTTATCTGTATAGCCTAAACAGAGGCGGAATTGAAATTCCTTCTGATGCTCTTTTTTAATGGTCAATATTGTGCTTTTTTTATTCAAGGTGCTACTTACCCTTTATACAGAAAATTTTTTGTTACTCAGTTTTAGTTCATTGCTGCTAAATAAATAATTTAAAATCACAAAAAAACAATGCAGAGTATATTCTAATATTCTGCTAAAGAATTACTCACTAATTACCACTCCCAAAATACTAAAGCTATCATAATTTATGTGAAAATTAGTTTTGTAAATAATTATGCTATTTACTTGTTATGTTTTTCATTTTCTCATTAGCCTATATGTCTTTCAATATGTTTGGATTTGTAAATATTTACCCTGTTGAGATATATTGATAAAACTTTTTTTTGCTTGAATCAACTTTTGTTGGTGTTTTTTATTGTTGGTGATTTTTATTGTTACTATTTTTAGCAAAAAAAATTAAAAATACAGTTATCTTTTTAATATATAGATATATACTTTGTTATGGTTCTGCTTGTTATTGATACTATTTAATATTACATAAATATTCTTAATGAAATTTGAAATACGAAAAATATGATTATTTTTTAACAACTTTTTGGTTTTCTTTTTATATTTCCGTCTTTACTAGAGATTATTATTAGAAAACATAGACTGCCATTACACCCTACCTAATATAAAAATATATCAATATAAGTAAAAGTGAAAGTTTAATCGGCCTTCAGCTTTTACGGCAATTTGCGCGATGTCAAGGCCTGTTATTATAGAAGGCCGTGTGTGTGACGAAAAAGTAAAGATACTTTTGCATCCAGTGGCTATTGCACCCAACGTCTACATCATTGAAAAAGTAGGGTATTTACATTTTTGTTTTTGTTTTTTTGTTTAACAACTTATCCAAATTGATCACTTTTTTTCAGGATTCTCCTCATGGGTTCAAGCTCATTACGCATATGTGTTCAATTACCCATAATACGTTAGTCATTGTAAGTAATAAATTAGGAAATAATTATTTGTGAAATATTGTAGTCATTAATGACTTCAACCTGGCTAATAATTAAAATTGCTCTCTTTCTCTCTCTCTCTCTCTCTCTCTCTCTCTCTCTCTCTCTCTCTCTCTCTCTCTCTCTCTCTCCCTCTCTCTCTCTCTCTCTCTCTCTCTCTGTCTCTCTCTCTCTCTCTCTCTATATATATATATATATATACATATTTATATTTATATATATTTGTATTTATATTTTTTTTTTAGAAAATATTTGAAGAAAGTTAGAAGATACTAAAATCTTGGTATTATGCAAGCCGAAGCGATTTAATTAATTCAATCGACAAAAAACGGCGTGTAAATCGCAAAAGAAAAATTAATATTTTTAATATTCATTTTGGATGTATTGATTAATAGCATTTATTTTGAAGTAAATTCATTTTGCAACACGTTTTTTCATTTTATAAAATTTCGTTATAATAGTTTAAGGTAAATCCCACATAGGTTATAGGTGGAAAACATCACATGTAAAAGATCAAAAATGCTATATATTTTGAATACCAAATGGGATAAAGTAGCAAATACCAGATTAAGTTAGGTCTCTCTGAAAGTTTCAATGATTAATTTTAAATTACTATTGAAGTAATTTTTAAATTAAAAGAATTTTAAAAATTATCATAGAAGCATTCGGACTTTCATTTGTCTAGTATTGACTACTTTTATACCATTTGTATTAAAATATGTGGCATTTAAGATATAACATGTAGTATTTTCCACTTATATCCCATGTAGGATTTACCACATAAAACCCATGTGGGATTTACCATATGAAACCCACATGGGACAAAATAATAATCCCCATATGGGTTACATATGGTAAAAACCCACGCGTATCCCATATGGGATTTACCATATGGAATCCATGTGGGATTTACCATATGAAACCCACATGGGACAAAATAATAATCCCCACATGGGTTACATATAGAAAAAATCCACGCGTATCCCATGTGCGCTTTTTCACTGGGAAAGCGAGTTGTTTGACTAATGGTCCTCTGTCAAAAAAATATCTTGAATCTCTCTTAGTAAAAAAACAATAAAATCTTGTTGAATTCATCCCATGTAGAGTACGATAAAATTGGTTTTGCAACTGAAGCATCTTAGATAACATATCAAGCACCGCAGATTCGAACTTACCAAGTGCAAAAAAAAAGAAAACAGCTCAGAGAACTGATTTGATAAACTTGAAACTACTTGACAAACGGAGATTCAGTTAAGTTGACAAAGAGAAGAGAATGCGGACATTTAATATCTGGACAAGAAATAGATCCTAGAGAAAAAAGAAAATTGAATTTGAAAAAAGTTTTAAGAAAAAGCAAGATTCTAAGACGAGAAGCCAAAAAGTTCAGAAGTAATAGAAGGGAAGCCATAAAAAAGCGATTTAACACCAACAGTATAAAGGACTCTCCTTCCCCAAATTGAAGAAAGTCCACAATTGTATCTGCCATTAAGAAAGATAACTTGATAGCATATTATCCTAGAAGCTTAAAAAACTTTAATGTAAAAATATGTTGCATAGCCGTCGAGACGGGTTTTGAAGTGAGGGGACACAATCGTCAATTTCTAAAAAAAGACCTCTATATTTTGAAACTTCTTTAAGATTATGGGTCATTTAGAAAACAAGTGATAGGGGGTGGGAAGTAGACGTGCCCCTAGCCCTTCCCATACTCTCCCCTCTCCGTACCCCATGGCCTCGGTCACGTATTGTTTCCATTTCTAGTTAACGTAACATTCGTTATCAAGTAGGTAATTAAATTGTATTTGATTGTGCTTTAAGTTCGTTCATCAAATTAATAGAAGCGGAACTTATCTTTGATTCAATATAAGAAACAGTGCTACGCTAGAAGAAAAAAAACATTAAAACAGCTGCAGTTACGTTAATTGGTAAAGATAAACACGTACAACATATTGTGAAACTATACTGGTATAAATTATAAATCATTAGGCGTCTTAAAGAGATGGCATCACTCTTTGGTCCGAACAAAGTCTTTTTTCTCAATCAGGATGACAAGGATACTTTAATTTTTTAATCTTTTTAGTTTATAACATAAATGATGGCTCTCAAAGACAGGACTAGGTCTAAGACGAGTTATCGCGTTCTTTTTTCTATTAATAACAATGGTGTAATTGGTGTATTTTATATTTTATAACGAAATGCTTTTTAAAAATGTAATGATAAAAAAAAAAAAAATTTAATTATGTTTGAAAATTGAATGCAGTTTAATTAATTATAAAAATCAAAAAATAATATTAATAATAATGAAAGATGAATTCTGGGTAATATAAATAAAGCAAAGTTAATTGCTATGCACATCACCAAGTAAATTTCTTTTATGCATTACTTTTTTGTTGTTAAAATCTTATCATGTATAAAAAAATGTATGTATAAAAAATTATCAAATATATCATGTTATACTTTTTTGGTCTTAAAATCTTATCATGTTATATAAGGTTAAAAACCGTTTTTGGTTAATAAACTAAAGGTTTATAGATATAGATAGATACTATAGATATAGATAGATACTATAGATATAGATAGATATAGATAGATATAGATAGATATAGATACTATATAGAAACTAAAAAATACTGTACCGTAAAATCGCTTAAGTTTGGTCACCATGTAACTTTGGTCATTTAAGAATAAATATGCTAAACTCAAATTTAACAAACTTTTTTTTCTCAAATAATATTTAAGAAAAAATATGCTAAACTCAAATTTATCAAACTTTTTTTCTCAAATAATATTTGTAATTAGTTCGTAAATATTAATCTATAAAAAAAAAAAATATGCAACCTGCTAAAATAATTCTTTAGCAAAACAACAATCTGAAAAAATGCATACTTTTAAAATCTAAAATAAGCAAATTATTAAAATAAATGATCAAATTTAATCTTAGTAATATTAAGAACCACCAAATTTATTATATTTACAAAAAAAATTTATTAATTTTTGAAAATTAACTACTTTTTCTATAAAAGTTAGTGAAATTTGTATCTCTAAGTATTTATAAACTAAATCTAAATTCGGACTTTGTCGGTGCTAATTTCATACAGTAAACATGCTCTGTGAAAAAAATTAATAAAATAAGTAATGTTGCCAATCAAATATTTAATTTTTCTTATTTTTACAACTTTTTTCAAAATTTGATTTATTACGTTGATTCAAGAGCTTTTTTGAAAGCTCGAACCTTGTGTCCGTATCCAGAGTTTTTTCCGGAAGAGGCAGTTGTACAAAACAAAGAAAATTGTGAACAAGGTTTTTGTGAATATATTTTTTAAGTTTGAAAATGCCAACGTTTGCAAAGACCCATGAAGAATGCAGAAAATCTGTTTGTGTCATTTGCATGAAAAAAGGTGATCAAGAGCTGACCAAAAACTACAAATAAAAAATCCTTCAACAAATCTAGAAAGATCTCGATTTCAATGATGAGAGAGTGCCTTTGGCAACTTGTATCTCATGCCGATCTCAGAAAGCTTTGTAATGGGAAAACAACCGTTGTGCCAAAACATTACTACTTTAAGACAATTTTAATCAAACCTGCAACTCGTTTTTCTAATGTTTGTGAGTGTTTACTCTGCCAAATTGCCAAGCTCAAGAAAAAAGAAAAGTATCCATTCAGCAAATTCCAAGACTCAGAACCCAAACTCCCACAGCAGGCTTCTCAAAGTGTTGAAAAACGTTGCTCAAAGTGCTTGTCAATTATTGGACGTGGGCTTCCTCCCAACTCCACTTTAGGAACTCGCCATGAAAATATGAGGAAAATTGCAGCTGCAGATCCCGTAGGAGCAGAGCAAGTTGCATCAACAGTTTTGGCTTTTATAAATGCCTCTCCAAATGGAACCATCTGGCTTAGTCAACCAAGTGGAAAGATGTCGTCTGTAAGAAGAGATATGCTGTACTGATTTGATATTGTTAATTTAATTTAAAAAAACGTTTGAACTCGTCAATCAAGTATTTTACTAGGGCTAAATAGGGAGAGGCAAAATTAAATTAAAAATGCTCCTTTAATATTCTTAATTGATTCTAATTTAATTTACTTAAAAAATATTCTTATTATATTTTTTTTTAAATTAAATTCTCAAACCTTTATCTAGTTTAATCAATTGATTGATTTTGAACTTTCTATTTTTTTTGTTTACGTCCATCATCAGCTCAGCAACTCTTTAAAGAACCACCTACAACGGAAAATATGGTTCAAATACAGCAGGATACTGGACTGTCCAACAATGCAATGCGAAAACTCGGCTCTGCCCTGAATCAAATTAGTCCTATAAGATTGGTGGAGCCAAGTTTCCCTTTAAAGTTTGCTCAAGCTGGCCAAAAGCTTTATCAGTTTATTGTCAGCAGCATAACTCTGGCAGAAAATAAGGAATCGTGCCAGGTGGTTCATTGCCAAAGTCTCAGCAGTCTCAGTGAAGCCTTTAAATCAGCTCAAAAACTAACAGAATCTGCCATTTTGAAGTTGGGAATCGATGGAGGAGGCTCTTTTCTGAAAGTAGACTTCACTCACATTGTTTTGGAGGAGGATGAAAGATTCTCTCATCATTTCTTGCGATCTCAAGCTGGCAAACATTTTATGTGGAATACATGCCTCATTACCAAATCTCCTAATCTCCAAAAGGAATGGCCCTCATCACTTCACATTCCATCCAGCCTTTCCATGGCGGTCATTTCAATGGGAATGACTGCATGAAGCTCTTGAGAGGTGTGAGCAGAAAAGGAGAATTTCGCTCAAGCTCATAGCTTTATTCAAACACTTACGCTATTCAAGGATTTTGTGGCTTCTTGCTTTGGGCAGAATTTGGACCCTGACTACAAATCCAAAATTGCTCAATTCCAACAGAGCTACATTAAACTTCCAATTTCAGTTACCCCTAAAGCGCATGCAGTATTTTTCCATGTGCCTCAGTTCATCAAGACAAAAAAAATGGGATTGGGCCTCTTCAGTGAGCAGGCAACAGAAGCATTGCACTCGAACTTCATGGTTCATTGGGATAGGTAGAAAACGAGATTCTTCCCACCCTGATTATGCTAAGCTTCTCCTGAAATGTGTAACTGAGTATAATAGCAAGAAAATCTAAACTTTGCACTAGAAAGATTTTTTACATAATTTATTTCAGAAAAAAAAAATGAAACAATTGCTTTCCCATGTGTCTTTCCTTGAAGAGTATTCAAATCAATTATCGGAAAGAAAGTTGTTATTATCTCGTAATTGAAGTCTTGTAGAAAATAAATGAATAAAAATAAAATTCCCTATTTTTAGATCTAGATACCATGTTTTATAGAAATTTCACGAAAACAAATATTTTGGTCTTAAATGCTATCCATAGCGTATATGAAAGGAACACTTTTGGATAAAAACTTAAATATCAGGTAACTCCGTTGGATTTTAATGCAGGATTTTGAAATTACTCATTTTGTGCTACAATTAGTATACACAATAACCACCGAAAAGGATTTTCATTGGGTATTTCATTGATATTAGGACCCCAAAACTACAAACCGTAAATTAGCAATAATATTGTGAAATGTTGATAAGTGTTGCAAATGTAAAATTTACCGGTAACTTTTCATGTAAATTTTGACATTTTTAAAATGGATACTCACCATGATTTTTTATTTGAATAAAAAATTTGTTCAAATTTCAAAATTAACTGACGGTTCTTTGAATTCTAAAAAATGTCAAGCTTGTGATATTTTGTTTGGAGATAAAATTACAGCTCAATGACAGTTATGGATGCATTGCAAATTCTGTGGCGATTGGTTGTGTGAATCTTGCTGTTCTACTATGGTCAACGATACGTGCAAGAATTATCAATAAACATACACAGCTCAATTAAATAAAGTAGTCTTTTTTTGTTAATTGAAAAAACCTTTTTAAATTAATTGAAAAATATACATTTAATTTTATTAACCAGTGGCGTAGCAAATGTGATAATGGCCAAAGTAATAAAATAGTTGACGAGTTACAATAAAAATTAAATATAATACTACTTATATTTAAAAAGACCTTTTTTATGCGCTCCTTCTTATTTTCTTCAGTGCCCCAAAAGATTTTTTTTTCGAGCCTGGGGCGACGCCCTCCTTAGTTACTGGTATTAGCTGAATTTATATCACAATTTTACAATAAAACAACATTTAAAAATTAGTTTTCATTATTTATGACGTTAAGTTAAGTTTGTGATACGTTATTAGTACTTATATAGCGGCCGAACTTATGAGGTGCTATTGAAAGTTCGGTCAAAGTAGATTTTCATTTTAAACAAAATGTTGATTACAAGTATTTATTATTCGTTTTTTTATTTTTACAATATCAATTATCAATATAACTTTTTGTATGTTTCAGGAAAAATAATTGAAAATTTCTTATTTATGCGTGATAAATAAATGTTCAAAGCTTAAGTGACCAAACTTTTTACGGTATAGAAAAAATGAAATAAATAAATTTGAATAATTGGGAAAACTTCAACATTTTTTTTGTCCTTCGTCTTCTGGCGTCCTTATTACTTTGGTGACCGAGACACGTATGCCCCATTTATCCTTCCGTCTCGGCGTCCCTGGATGGTAATCTCCCTTGGTATTGTATAAAGATAAGACACTTAGTAATGTTCTGTAAAACAAGTTAAAGTGTATTACACTCAAATGTAAAAAACTGTTTTAGACTTTCACTATAACATACCTAAAAAAGAATATCATGTTACCGAAAACTGTTGTGTAGTACACTACACAAGTGTGAATTCATAAATTCAAATGCAAATAATCCGGTGCCGTTACTCAGGAGACTCAATAAAAAAAAATTACAAACTTAAAACTTAAAAATAAATTTTTAAAACAAACCATTCAATGTTTTATGTTTGTTAATATTTTAACATAAATATACATTATAAAAGGCAAGCCATGGGGAAACCAAAATTAAGATTTTAATATAAATGATATATTTTAGAAATTTAAATTTTCACCATAAGTTTAAATATCATAACATAAAGCTTACATATTATAATACAAAGCTTATATTAACATAAAGCATATATATCATGACAACAATTGTATAAAACTCTGATTTTGAAAATTTAAAATAAAATCAACATATTATACTTTATAATACAGGGTAATATGTTGATCTACTTTATTACAAATTTTATCACAAAAAGAAAAAGTAATTATTTACATTCCATAACTTGATAAAAAACAAGTAAGTGAAGTAATAAATTATACTAATAACTCCGATAGCTTTTACTAAAATTTCATTTTCTAATCTTTCATTCATTGCTAATCTTAAGATTAACTAACCTTTTCATAACCTCTGATTTAATAACTTAAAACATATTGTCTAGTATAACTGAATTGGTATGTCTAAAATAGTTTCGCATTTATCTTTTTTTTGTTTTTATCATGCATTTTTGATTTTTGCTTTTGAACTAAAACTTCGCTCGATCTTCGATTCGCTCGATCTTCGATTCGATCGAACAAATGCAAATTTTTCATATGGCAGAAAACATAAAAAATCTACTTCATAAATCAACTTCATATAAAAAAACCATAATAAACTCTCTCTACAGCTATTTGTACATTGCTTGAAATTTATGACATAAAAATAAGACACATAAAGAACGGTACAATACAGGGTGCAAAAACCTCAATATCTTCCATCAGCTTAATTTTTAAGACAAGGACCCTCGCACTTTGTTTCCTTACCCCTGACACTTAACTATCAGACTAGAAACTAGATCCAGATTAGATTTACGGATTGTCAATTTAGTTCGACACTATTTAGGTACTGTTTAACTATCCTTAGTCAAATCAATTATGCCTGATTCGACAAATTTAGTGTAATCGCTTACGTAAAGGATTCTGGTAAGTGTCCCAAGAAGCCTATACCGTTGGGCTAACCAAATTCGAGTTAGTTAGCGCAATTGATTAGATTTGAAGTTGGGACAACGCATTTTGGGTTAGGTGCTTAATACAGATAACGAATATGGTTTTTGTCGCTGGTACACGAGTTAAAAACCATAAGCAATTTTGTGCCATTATTCAATGTTTAGAACTTGAAATGCAGTAGAGTTTAAGCAATAATTACATTTGTCAGAAAAATTAATAACAATTGTGAATAGTTATTGTAGTTAAAATTCTATGTAAAATTCTATGATTTTTGAAGTAAAAATCTACTTTTGAGTTTAACCTTGAAATTTTCAACTTTTTCGTAAGACTCATTTTGTCGGGAAAGTAATAGAATTCGTAAACTTTAAGAAGCCTGAAATAAAATGTTGGTCAAAGCAATTGCAACGCCAGTCTCAGAAAACATGTACCGTTTTATGTAGTTAATGAAACGCTGACAATTTTAAATCAAGAGTGGGGCAATGTATTGGCAACAACATTGAGTATACTCAATGCCAACGTTGTTTTAATGAGCAGCTAATCATAAGACATTGCAACGCCAGCTTGTCATAAGCCAATATAGGGCCAACTAAAATATTTTGTCGACCTAACAATAACAAATACATTGAGGCAAACTAAATTGTGCTAATTAGAGTAGTACAGCCAGATAGTAGACATAAACAGCAAAATGCAAAGGAACTTGTTTATATAATTATTACGTTTACTGAAAAAATTAAATAATAAAATTACTACTATAATAACATAAAAAGCTATTTTTATATTATTACGTTTGTATTGTTTATTTCAGCGCTGTTGAACCAAATCGTTTGATATTGAAGTAAACAAAACTTAATGTTATATATTAATAAAATAATATTTTTAAAAATATTTTAAATATTTTGAAAATTTTAAAAATAATTAAAAATCACATTTACGAAAACAATATTCTTAATGAATCACTCAAAACGTCTATATAAAAATATTATTGTTTATAAATCTCAGTCTGTACCAGATATCCCAGAATTCGCGTTCACGAAATTACACGAAAACGAGCGAGTCGGACACCATTGAGTCAAAGACTCTAAATTCACATCCGAAATCAAATTAGACAAAACGTTTTTTTCTAATGCATTTTGACAAAATACATTTTATCTATTGCATTAAATAACCACTTCGTCTAATCGTAATATTAAATTCTCGTGCTTTATTACAGTAATCTCGTTAGCAACTTCGTAATGAATTAAAATATCTGATAAAATCTTGCCTCTGATGAAATATAGAGACACACCTTAATGGCAATATATTATTTCTCTTATAGAGTCACTACTTTGTCTAAGAATTTGACACACTTTTGTTTATTTACCACAAATTCTGTTGTATATTATTGGATTAAACGATAATTTTATAATAATAAAGGTTAGGCCTCTATTAGAACCCCCTCTTACTCCACCCCCCCCCCCCCTCATCCTGCCTCCTCATCCTCACCCCGAGGGTACGCTAGCAAAAAATATTTTTAAGAAAATTTGAAAATGAAAATCAAATAACTTAAAAAGTTTAACGTTTCACATTTGAAAGTGTACAAATGATAAAATAACTTTTTGTAAAAAAAACCTCAAATTTTCTATTCTACAAAGAACTTTTTTACATTTACATTGCTATTTTTTTGATCATTTACATTTTTTTGATCATTTATATTCTTTTGATCATTTACATTTACATTACGCTTTTTTTTGCAATATATTTATATCAGGAAGTTTTTGCTATTAATAAATTTTTTTTTTTTGATGATCGTATTATCGCAAAAAAACCACGCCTCCTTATCTATAAACAATATGTCTATTGTAAGTGTTAATAAATTCATCAAAACCAATTTAATAGACTTCATTTACAGACAAGAGGCGGAGTATTTTACCGCAATCTAGATTTTTTAGATAGTTACATATAAAATATATGATTATATTCTGTTGCAGTTAAATATATTAAAGATAAGCATGTTTATAAACGATATAATTTGCTTACACTAATATACTAGTACTTCCACGACGTTAGCAAATGGTTTATTTGCGGTCTAATAAAAATAACTTAGTTTATCAAATTAAATTAAAGTGGCCATTTATATGCATAACCTTTATACACAAATAATAAAATTTACGGAAAAAAGTTTGCACAGTTGTATTCTAAGAAAAAATGTAGATAATATTTATCTTAAAAAGTGTGAATAATCCCGACTGTGACTAAGAGTTATCATTTACTTTAAATAAAAAACAAGAATTTTTTAAGCAGAAATTATTAAACACACACACACACACACACACACACACACACACACACACACACACACACACACACACACACACACACACACACACCACACACACACACACACACACACAAATATATGTTTGTATATATACATATACATATATATATATATATATATATATATATATATATATATATATATATATATATATATATATATATATATATATATATATTTATATATATATATATATATATATAAATATATTATTATTATTAAAAAATAAGTATTAGAATGGCTAAGTCAATTAAAGTTATTCAGTGGAAACGCTGTGAACTCCTCTCGCTGACTGATTTTTATCCTTTTATGCTCAAAAGAAAAATGCATGATGTGAATATGGTTAAAACAGAATGCAAAGGAGAGCCTTCGATTGATTTTAGTAATTTTGAGCAAGCATTTCGTGCAAAAACTACTGGGGAAATAATAAAAGCAATAATAGTTTACAAGTTATGTTCAATAGACTTTTTAGTCAACAGAAATAAAGAGGTATATTTTTTTTACTTTTAAGGGTTTTTATTTACTAATTAGATTACACAACTTTTGTCATTGTCAAACAAAGTGCTATGTTTTTATATGAATTCCAAAAATATATTTGATTGTGTTTATTTCTCAGCATTTTACAGAGATCTTTTGCACATGATATCATTATGTTTAACTTTTTCTGTTTATGCAAAATATACCAAAGTAGCCAAAATTTTGAACAATCAAATATATATTTGAAATTTAATGCATAATCAGTTTTCAACAGATCTGTGTATAATAATGTATCATCAAATAAATTTCTAACAGACCACACTGTATATAAAAGTCCATATAAGGTCCATATGAAAGCAGTTTGCTATAAAATCAATTTTTTTGAAAGCAAAAAACAAGGTTACATCTAATTAATATACAAATAATTTAATTTTTAAAAGCTAACTAATAATCTATTAGACTTAATTTCATCAGCATTTTTATATATGTTTTATATTTGTTTTGTTTAATTTAACATTTGTGTAATAATCACATTTTCCATTAAAATGTATTTTTTTTATTTTTATTTTACTTTTTCTCATCGCATGTTCTTAAATAATTTTGTTTATTTAATTTGGTGCATATAAAATTTACTTTCAATTTAGCTTATGTCTATTTCTCGAAAAATCTTTGGTAAAAAAGGTTTTGATTACATAATGAAAAGTTCTTTCTATGGTCATTTTGTTGCAGGGGAATCACAAGAAGATATTAAGTCAAAGTTGGAACTTATGAAAAAGTTTGGAGTTGGTGCAATTCTTGACTATGCTGTTGAATCTGATATTCCACAGAAAGAACCAGCGTAAGTTTGCACTGTTTTACACTGAGTTTTTAAAATATTAAATTTTATCTTCTTTTTTTTTAATTTGAAAAAGTTTTTTTTTTTTTTTAATTGACTTTTATTATAATTTGCCTAATGTATTAACAAGATGCATTAGGCTAATTATAATAAAAATCTTATTAAAATCTATTAAAACTAGGAATTTAAATTTTATTTTAAGAACTCTCACAAGTTAAATCAAGACAGATGCCAAAATAAAAACAGACTTTTTGTTTTGTTATAAATGTTTTTCATTAAAAAGATTTTTTTTTGAGTTGTTGAAGCTGATTTTTATTATAAGATAACCAATGTTTTCTTTTTTTTTTAAAAAAAAAAAAAAAAGAAATGATTCTTTTTTAAAACCGGACAAAACAAATATAACAAATATAACAACATTAACAAGAAATGATCATAAAAAAGAGTAACAAAAGACTATAAAGTTGCAAGAAAAAAAAAAAAAAAAAGCATAAAAGCATGAAAAGAAATTCAACCAATGATGGTCTGAACCACTTAACAGTGAATGAGGAAATAATAAGCATGTTTACAACCAAATTATTTCTTTCTATGAGCAGTAAAATTACTACAAACAATAATATTGGCAGATTGGGAAGGAGTAAAGTTTAGTCATTTCTTTCAGAGCAAAGAGATAGTGAAGTATACTTGTGCTACAAAAAAGCATGTTAAAGAAAGAAAAAACAACAACATAAATAGACAAATGGTTCAACTCTGTTTAAAATGATTGCTAGTGCAATCAGAGTTGTAATAAATGTCATATTTAGATACTGCATACCTAAATATGATGGACATTTAAATAAAATATAAAAAACCAAACTCTTGGTTGATGTATGTGATGCTTTTGATTTTTATAACAACAATTTATTTTTATTTTTAATTACTTAACAAGAAAAAAAAAAAAAAAATTCATTTTGATTTATCATTTGTATGATAAAAACTAATATGTTTTAATAATAATGTTTTTTTGTTAATTCATTCATATATTAACTGGATTCACTTTTTAATTCATTTATTTGTTAAATCATTTGCTTGATAACTTATTATTTTGTGAACTTATATTTGTATTTATAATTTGTATTAGGTTGCTTCAACTCTTCCATAATGTCATATTTTAATAAGAAAATGGCAAAATGACCTCACTTAAACCAAACTAGTGTAGAAATGAACTCACTTAAACTATACTAGTGTAGAAATGAACTCACTTAAACCATACTAGTGTGGAACTACAAGCATTAAACAACATTTACCACATCTAATATAATTTAGTATTAAAAAGAACCAACAACAACAATAAATAATTGCTAAGGTGTCATCCACAAATTACTTCAAGAAAATTTTGACTGTTTTAGACCTCCTCCTCCTTTTATCATAACGCAATGTTGTCTGTATGTCTCGTATGTGCTGTCACAAAAGCACTTACCACTTACCCCTAGAGTATGATATAAAAACAACTTAATGACATAAAATAGACCTCTAACAAGTTTTGATAATAACAGAACTAATTAACAAGTATGTGTTTTAAAAAAGTGTCAATAAATAAACATATTTTTACTTACATTTTTCACAATTTAATATCTTAAATTTGTTTTTAAATCACTTTATCCATATTATCTACATGTAGTAAAATGTGCAATAATTTGTTTATATTTTAATATAATATAA